>NW_006399852.1:728142-830566 GCF_000299155.1 Elephantulus edwardii | reverse complement strand
CCGGCCCTGACCCGCCCCTCCAGCCTGTGCGCTCTGGGGGTGGGGTGGGGGAGGAAGACTGCATTTGGGGGAGCCGAGGTCCGGATCCTCTGGGGGGACGACACCGAGGGGAGGGCGATTCCTTGATTGGGTGCTTTTCATTTTCAAAAGTTCCCCTTGCAGCCTTGACTCTCTGCAGCCTTCTTTGAAGTGGGGAGCAACCCCCCCCCCACCGCTCTGAATGTGTAGTCCCCTGGAGTTGCCTGGGTGGCTCCGGTTTTGAGGGGCCATCAGCGTCCAGCTGGGAGAGTGGAGGCCGGGAGGCGGAAGGGCGCGTGGGGCTCGCCCGACAGGTGACAGGTGGATCCTCCTGTTGCTGATGCTGGAGGCTGCAGGCAGGGCCGGAGCCGGGGGTGTCCCGGGCCCGTTAGTATTTACGTATTTGGCCGGGTTTCAGGCCATATATAGTATATTTGCGAGGTAAGGCTTCTGTTCTCGAAGAGTGGGCTTAATTGTGGTGGAGAAATACTTCAAATGTTTGTGATAAGCGGGGTTTCCAGGGAAGTGGAGGGGATTTGCAGCCTCACGGGGGCTTCTCAGTAGTTGAAGGTCCCCCCGTGTGAAGGCCCTTCTCTGTGCCTGTCGTCATTGCAGGGTTCTCAGACACTTTAGGGTTGCATGAATAGCAATATCATTTTGCATCCATTTTGTCTGTCTTAGGTATGTTTGGTGAAGGAGTGAGACTTTAGAGTCAGACTGATTCACATTTCATAAAACGGGTTCCTTTCTGCTCCAACTCACCCCAAAGACTATTTTGCTCGACATGCAGCTGTACTTTTGGTGGGCATGGTAGAGCCTTTTTGCTTTCAGTTTGAACACTGCTACATCCCACCCTCTTGTTACAGTAGCAGTGCATTGACACCTTCTAAAAAAATAACCTTTGCATTCCTTTAACAATGAGGTGGTGATGATTTTAATCCTTGACACTTTGAAAGCCTTTTCTTTTTAAACTGTTGCTTTTTTTTTTTAGTGAAGGAAAATTTGCTTTTCATTTTCTAGTGTGCTCTAGGCCCAGCACTTTAATTAGAAACAATGGAAGAACTGTCAAGTCAATGAACTGCAGACTAAATTAGGACCAAGTGAGTTTTAAAAGGATCCTCTATCTTTTAAAAACCTTCTATGGAATGAATATGTTGCATGATGGTACTATCAGTGTGTTAACAGGAAATAGAACAAAAATTCCAGTGATTCAGAACTTCGTTTGGGTCCCCCCCCCCCCTTAAGATCTAACTAGTTCCTAAAAAGGTACTTAAATTTTAAAGAATTAAACATTTAAAAATTAAGTTCATTAGTGAGTAAACAGCCAAAGGCAATTCAATTTTAGGAGTGGGATGCATTGAATATCTTTTCCTGAATTTAAAACGTTTTCTCCAGAAGACATTGATGAGACACAGCCGAGGAGAATATTTTGAACCTTCTTTAGAAATTATTTCTAGTAGAACTGGATTGTTAGAATTCTTTAAAAAGTGGGTAAATGAACAGAATGTCACCTAGTACAAGTTTCAGTCCTTTTGATTAAAAAGACATCTCTGTTCTCTCGGTGGTGGAAAGGAGTATTGCCTGCAGCTGCAGGTATTGATAAGATTTGTGTGCAGTGACTGCGTCTAATGAAATGAGGTTTTTCAACTGCACAGTGAAGTCAGGCACCAGGCCGGTCCGGCTCGTGTCAGTATTGAGTACTGCTAGCACATTGCACTCCGGGGAATGAAGGTCTTAACATGATTGCTCTTATTTTGTCAAAATAAAAAATTTCTATTTCTGAAGAAGTGCAACTCTAAAAAGAAAATTATTGTCTCAGATTAACAATTTAGATTGAAATGTGTGTATGTCTGTACATGTGAAAAATAGATAAACTTTAGCAACATAAACACTTTGATTTAAACTACTTAAAGCATGGCAAAAGATCTGAAGTAATGGCTGCATTTTCTACAGCAGTGATTTGTCAGTCATATAAATAGATCAAGACTAAAAATTTGGTTTTATGATCATAAATTTTAAAAATTAACTTTTTTTAAAAAAAACTTCTTGATAGTCTTTAGACTATATAAAGTTCATGAAGCAAAGATTAGATCAACCAGCCATGTTTCCCCAACCCCTGGATGAAGTTTACCTTTGGCTTCCCTATGTATGTGAGCTCTGGTTTCCTAGTGATAGGGAGCTGTGCTGCTGACATGAAGGCACACGGTTCAAATCCACTGTCTGCTTTGTCGGAGAAAGATGCACCGTCTCCTCCCAGGCAGTTTACTGCCCCTGAAAAACCTGCTGGAGGGTCAGGTATGGGTGAGTTCCAGCTTGATGGTACATGACAATAAAACAACATATTTATCTAGTTAATCTAAAATAGAAGGCATATATAGCAAAGGTAATACCACAGACAAGTCTGAAGGCAGGGAACAAAGCAGAAATGCAGAAGAGAGGTGATAGGTTAGATGCTGGCCAACTGAAATGCCCTGGTCTAGGCAGTTTGGAATATGGCGATGTGGTTAGTGGTGGCTGCCAAGCACAGGAAAATGGGCATGCTGCACTGTACTCTGAATCTTGATAGGCCCCAACAGTCTCTTTATGCCATCTTGTTTAAAACTCTTAGTGTTAGATGGTCAGGATTTGGAGTCAGTGAAATTGCATGGGATTTAAATTTATGTATGTTCATGCCTATTTGCTCCCAGAGTTTTATTTCCACAATATGTATAAATATGTTGATTGTCTTTTTGACATTCTGATCCTCAAAAATCTGGGACACCTCATTGACTTTACAGAGAAAAGCAAAAAAGCTGAGTAAGTACTCTGATGGTCTAAGAAGTGTCCAGCTTCTGTACTTCTTAACTTCTTTCTAGCTAGTCCCTGAAGCCAGCTGTGAGCTCAGTGATGAGAGTTTCTGATAAGAGTGATTGTCTTTTTCTCTCTGTTTTTAAGTATTTCATCCGGTGGCTTAATGATAAGGAGTTGTGCTGCCAACCTAAAGGCATATTGTTGCCCAACCGGAGAAAGGTGAGTGTGCTCCTCCCATGCAGTTTTAACTACCTCGGAAAACCTGCTGGAGGTTCAGCTGTGAGTTGGTTCTGACTCAGTGATACACTCTCATCTCAGATTGTGTAGTAAGCAGTACTTCAGTGCCACAGTTCTTGTCACAAATCCACTCTGCAGTTAATGCGTTTCGCTTCCATGCTTCATTGAGGAGTTTGAGGTTGAAGGGGTGTGACTCATTTTAGAGAATATGCTTGGTTTCTCATTTTCCAATCCTAAGAATGAAGAACCACTTGTTGAAGGAAGCACAGTGAGAGGTATCTGCTCACAAGTGAGAAAACAGATCCCAGCCAAGACTCTCAGTAAAGTCACAAACTTTAATATTAAAACAACAAAGTCCCTCTGAAAATTAAAGGCTTGGCACTAACCGTACTTTTGTTCAAAATTTAATTTATGTAGATGCCTTATCTCCTGATGGTAGAGAAATAAAGCTTGGTGGAGTTTGGCTATTTTTTTTTTGCTTGGCTTTTATGTGTTCAATAAGAAATTTTATTACCTTTCTAATCATCTCTTCTGGTTTAGAATTTAATATGAAAGGAGTGTTACCCTGCACAGTCAAGAAGAGAGAAAGAAACTAGTATGTGGTGAGTGTCCACTGTCTTCCAAGCTCTTGCTTATTTCGATACTGTTAGCCATTCTTTGAAATGCAAGAGAGAGACAAGTGGTAAATACTGACAAAATAGCTCTCCTCATGTAGTTTACATTCTACTGGAGGAAGAAATGAGCAAAATATAGTGTGGAATCGTGAGTTTTGTGAAGAAAAGGAAATCCAGTGGGGAATTGACCTTACATACTTGGGTCTTTTTTTAAACTGCACAGTGAGTATAACTGTTGATTTCACAAAAAAACACCCTATACGTAAACTTCCTTTGGTTTAGAATATGCAGCATACTTTAAAACTCTGTTTTACTTCCCACCCATTTTTGTTGCAACTCATCATAGGCCTATAGATCAGAGGAGACTGCTCCTCCATCCTTAGGGTGTCCAAAGATGTACCCTTTACAGAACAGATTGCCTGTGAAATGGCTGGTAGATTCGAACCACCAACCCTTTGATTCTTAACCAAGCGTTTAACCACCATACTACTAGGATTCCTTATGTTTGTATTTAGAAGTTAGAATTTCCATTACTCTTACTTAGTACAATAGAAAACGCCTTTAAAAACCAACTTTGTACCACAAAGAGCTATGTTGTGGATTTCCTCCTGATGCATGTTCGGCTTTTGTTGTTGTCTAACAGTTGCCATTGATAACAGTTCCTGCAAATCAGACACATCATGGTCCCCACCAATCAAGTTCCTCCTCCAGGCCCCTCGATGTGGGACATAATGGGAGCAGAGTTTTCCCACAGTTTACCGACATGTCTGCTTTCTGCTGATGGTCTTGATCTTTGTGTTTGTGAATTTTTCCGTGGTGGTTCCTAACGCTGATGAAAGATTGTACTCCATTGTGACGATGATGATGGTGGCCCCTATAATTTTTGTTATCTGCATTACAATAGCAGCCTTGTACTAGAAGACTAGTAAAACTTCAAAATGTATCCACCGCTTCGGGAAGAAACAAAGTCACCCAGAGACGCAGAAACACTTAGAATGCATGACTCAAAATGAAGACAGAGCCATCTAAAATCTTGTATTAAATCTGATGCCTTTGGGCCTTTTTAAACTCCTTTGAGTATCATTTTAAATAAAAATAAACTTTTTCAAATAAAAAAAAAAACCCAACTTTGTGGCTCATAGAAGATTTTGGAGTCAGGTACCCTACCCTCATTTTTGTCTTGCCATCTATTAATTTTGCTATTTGGGCTAATTACATCCTCTCTATGAGCCAGTGAAAGGAGGATTAATATCTGTAAGTTGGTTGTGAATGTACATTATCTGATGTGTAGTGAAGGACACTGAATTGCAACTTTTTGTTTGTTTACTTCCATTCTGGAGTTGTGTAAAATAAACATAGCTAAAATTGATGTCCCATTTGATAAGCTGTTGCAGCACTGTGTAGTACATTGTTTATACACATTTAATTTGAACATCTATGATAGTTTAGGCTAATAGAATAAGATTAGTTAAATAGAATTGTAAATTATATTTCTAGGACCTTCTCAAGAGTTTGTACATAGTATCTATGTTAAAATTAAGACTTAAGCCTACAGTCTTCTGTTATTTCTTGGAAAAAGAACATGTGACCTATTTTGCCAGCTTGTGTAATTTGATGAACTGTTTCTCAGATTTTTAACATGCTATTGCTGGGTGCCATCTATATTTAAATTCATAATGAGCTAATGAGTAGAGTTGAACCACCAGCCTTTCAGTTAATAGCCAAATGCTTAGCCTCTGTGTCACCTGGGCTCCATTGTTGTATATTTACATGCATTTATAAATGCATGTGAAATATATACTTAAGTGTTCAAGAAGTGATAACTTTTGCCATTCATTTTGCAATTTAATATATGAAAAGAGATAATTCAAAGAATTATAAAAAGTTAAAGAAAACTCATAAAAGTGTGAACTGCAGAAGTGTACGAAGTCTACCTTCGTGAACTGAGAGCTAGGAGACAGTTATCAAGGCCATGCCTTAGAGCCCCTTTTCACGTTGCCTGGCTATAGTTAGCAGCTCAAGAAATAGTGCGTGGTAAATGTTGAAAGGTTCTTAGTGTATTACAAATCTTTTTGGTATTAATCTTTTTGGTATTCTGAGTCTAAAAAAAGGCTGCATTGGACCAAAGTCTTTGAAGCTTTAAGCAGCTTAGGATGCTTTGCAAAATCTTCTGAATGCCATTATTGAAACTAGCCAAATATTTTGGGGTGCGGGGGGGAACAACCTAGAAAATGAAAGGAAGAATTAGTCTCAGCCAGATTAGTACCTATTAATTTATTCCATTAAATTGATTATTGGAAAGTAGAGACAACAGCTATTAAAAAATAGGAGTAGAAAGAAAGAATTCATTTCATGCTCTTAACTGTTAATGGACACATTTATTTAAGACAACTTGAGTGAAAACAGATTTATACCATCTTAATAGTTAAATGGCTCATTTATTTACATTTTGGTGATCTGAGGACTGGGGATGAGGCTGGTATTTTCACAGAAAAGATATTACTACACAAACAAACCTTCGAAGTTCCATTTACCATATCAACGAAGAGAAGATAATCGAGCTCATGAAGACTCAGAGTAAAGAAAAATGGGGTGTAATGACCATGATTATTTAATTTAGTGATACATCTTTTCCATAATTTTAATTATGAAGTAATGTAACAGTGTTCCTTTTTTTAGTCCAATAAATGTGATGGAAGGGGAAGGTTACTTCTTAAGATTGAATCTTAGAATGTATTAGCTTTTTTCTCTTCTGTGGCATACTTACACATTTCTAAAGAACACTAATTCTGGTTTTCCTAAAATTTTTAACATTCCTGCCTCATTCTAAAACCTTTAGTCATTTACCCAAATTATTTCTTCAACTTAAAAAAATTCCCAATTAAGATGTTTAGGAGCAAATTTTTTTGCCTTGTATTAAGATTGAATATGGTACAGTGCTGTTTGGAAAATGAGCTAGAAATTAGATAAAATATTTTGATACTCTTGCAGCTTTTTGTTTGTGTACTAATTTTGAACAGTAACAAGAATTTACCACTGAAAGGAGTATTACTGCAAGGTGTCAGTTTGAGGTATTACAGACAGGAAATCTCATTTGTCCACAAGCAGGTACAACATATGAGGCTGCATAGGAATTTGTAGTATTTTAATTGCCTTGTTAAAGAAAATGGTATTCTTGTTTTCACTCAAGAAAAACAAAAACTGTCCCAGTACCAGTGTTCCAGATTACAAGCCACAGAAGCCGAATAATAAAGGAGTGTTTGGAAAGGTGGTGCACCGAGGTGTGGGGGTGGGGGGAGAGGCAGGAATAAAGAAACGGTGCTTTGCAGAGATTTTGGCACAAAATCATTGATGCTAATTTTAAGAATGCAGTTATTCAAAAGAGTTAATCCATTAAGGATCATGTTGTGAGGAGTACTTAATAAGTAACTTCTACTTACTGTTTATTGACAGTGTCTCCCTGACTTGTTAAAAAAGACTTTTTTTTAAAGAACACCTTTTTTATTTTTAGTGTTAGTTTGATTCTGACATTTATAGTCGAATTGTCTTTTGTTCTTAGATTGTTGCGAAATTGATCCCATTGCAAGCTTTGCCAGAGCAGAGATAATGCTTATTTTACTCAATACCAGTTCAGTGCAATGATTTTCCATGCAAGAAAGATGCTTTTCAGTGCAAACAAGAACTTGAAACCACCAAGTTGGTCTTGCCATACATGGTTCTCACACCAGACAAGTTTTGTTCAGTCATTGATTAGCAACAAAGCATTAATTTTGCTAAGAATTGGCAGAGTGGGAGTTTACCTGGTTTTCATTCTCTCAAAATTGCTTTTGGTTTTTCATTGGCCTTCTGCTTAACTTGTTGATTTACAGCCCCCCTCCCCGTCCCTCACTCCTTTAACTCAATACTTTAATTTTGCCATGTGGAGAGCCACTGAAGTGTATTAAGAAAGAGCCTGTGTTTTTAAAGTCCCTTGAAAACAAGTTCAGATACTGGCTCTATTGCTAATTCTAGCTAGGGATCTGAGACTAATCACCTAAATTCTTTGAGCCTAGAGTGTTTCTTCAGAAAAACTGTATTAATACTTAACCTTGCATGGTCCTTCTTTACCAGTTTGCATGCTGTGAATTTATAATCTGTGTAGCTGGACTGTATGAAGAATGTGACAACAGGTTTGGAGGAAGACTTTTAAACCAACTATGACATACAGATGACAGCCTTGACTGTCAAAAAATGAAGACCTGTTGAAACACTTAGTAGGAGCCCTGGCGGAATAATCCTTAGGGAGTTTCTATGCTAATCCAAAGGGCACACCTCTCTTGCCATTAGATTCTACCACTTTGAGAGAGAAAGATGACAGAACTTGTCTTAAGTGATTTACAGCCTTGGGAACCCACTTGATGGTCAGCTGTGAATAGGTTCTAACTTTGTGGCAATGGTTTGTTTTTGTTTTTTGTGGAGGATGAAAGTTAAAGATTACAGCCTTCTGTGTGAATTATACACAACTGTGATTAAAACAAAAATCCTTACAATTGTCCCAATAAATAATATAAGTGAAAGTTGAAGTCATGCCATTCTACTTGGATCAACAGTTAGTGTCCATGGAATGACTACAACATCTTGCATTGGGCAGATCTGTAAAAAACCACATTAAGGGTTTGGCAGATGTTATTTCTACACATACCTGTATATACTATAAATATATTCAGGTATATAAGAACAAGGCAAAGCTATGAAAACTTCCTAACCATAACCATACACTTTGAAAGAATGAGTCCCCAGGACCAGGAGCTGAGGACTATCAAGGTCAGTTGTCATAGCATAGACCACAAAGTCAGTGATATTTTTGTGAGTAGTACCTGGGGTCTTAAAGGCTTCCCAGAACCATCTGTTCTGTTGTTAGGTGCCATCTAGTCTACTACTAGTCATAGTGACCCTGTGAACAACAGATTTGAACCTTGCCCCATCCCTCACCGTCCTGGGATGTCTGTCATGCTCAAGCCCATTGTGATAGTCACTGTGTTGATTCATCTCATTGAGATTCCCCCCACTTCAGCTGATCTTTCTTTCCCAGCAAAATGTCTTTTTCTAAGGACAATTGAGGAATTGCCCAGAGTTTATGAGACAAGTTTCACCATCCTGGCCTCTGAGGACTACCATGATTTGCCTTCTCTCCAAGATAACTTTGTTTCCTCTTTTGACAGTTCAATACACTGTTGAATATATGTCGAATATATATGTTGTCACTGTTAGATGCCAGCAATTTGAGTACAATTCATAGTGATCCTATGAACAACAGATCTAAAACCTGTCCTATCCTGTGTCGCCCTCTGACAACTCAAGCCTAATGTTGTACTGTGTCATTCCACCTGGTTTAGGGTTTTCCTCTCCTTTGCTGTCCCCCCCAGCTTTCCAAGCATGATACCCCTCTTCAGTGAATAGTCTTTCCAAGCAATATGCCCAAATATGTGAGACAAAACTTTATCATCTTTGCCTCCAAGAAACACTCTAGCTGGACCTAATCTAAGACACATCTGTTTTGTTCATTTGTCAATGGACTGTTCAGTACTCTAACACCAAAGTTTAAAATCATACGGTTTTCTTTGTCATCCTTATTAATTGTACAGCTCTCAGCAGCATAGCAGGTGATGGAGAAGACCATGGCCTGGATCAGGCACAGCTTAGTCCTCCAGCTAATGTAATTGTTCCTTCATAATTTGAAGAAGTCCCTGACTGCAGACCTTCCCAACATGATATGTTGCCAGATCTGACTGCTGGTACCAACCAGTTGTACTGATTATGGATCCAAGTAAGAAGAAAACATTTACAGTTTCAATCTTTTCTCCATCTGTCATAATATTCCTGTGGGTCCAGTGGTGAGAATTTTTGTTTTCTTGACACTGTGAAGCAGTCCTTACTGAAGGCTGTAGTGTTTGACCTTCTGCAGCAAGTGGTTTAAATCCTCCTCACTTTGCAGCAAGCAAGGTTTTGACCTTTCATAATGTAGGTTATTGATGAGTCTGTCTTCAATCCTTGTGTCACATTCTTCTTCAGAGAGTTCAGCTTTTCAAATTTCCTCAGCATACAGATTAATAACAACCTGACAAGCTTCTTTATTAATTTTAAGCCATATAATATTCCCTTTCCTTTGCTCTGTTCACACAACAGCCTTTGTTCCAGGAATAGGCTTCACATGAGCCACAAGTAAGTGCTCTGGGATTCTTATTTTTCTCAGTGTTTGCCATCGTTTGTTATGATCCACACAGTTAACTGCCTTTGCATAGTGAGCAAAGCATGCATAGACATTCTTCTGATATTCTTTGCTTTCTCTCAGGATCCATTGACATTAGCAGTGATAATCCCTGGTGCCACGGCCTTTTCTAAATACAGCTTGAACTTCTGGCAGTTTTCTACCTGTGTGTTTTCCTAGCCATTTTTGAATGATCTTTATCTAGCAGTATTTTGCTTGCATATGATATTAATGCTTTTCAATAATTTCTGCCGTCTGTTGGATCATCTTTCTTGGGAATGAGAACAGATAAGGATCTCTCCAGTTGGTTGGGCAGGGAGCTGTCTTCCACATTTCCTGTCATAAACTGGTGAGCACATCCAGGGCTGCATCTGTTAGTTAAAACATGCTGTTTGGTCCACTAGGCCAATTTGTTGATTCCTGGGACTTTTATTTTTTTGCCACAGCCTTCATTGCAGCTTGAACTTCCTTCCTTACCACTGACTCTTGATCATGAAATATTTCCTTATTGGCCAGTTCTTTTGGGGATAGTGAATAATATAAGGGAAAGTTGAAGTCATGCCATTTCCTTTCTCTTTTGCTGCTTCCTGGATCATTCAAAATTTTGCCCACAACATTTCTGTGTATTGTACCTTAAGATTTAAATTTGTTTTTCAGCTTGAGAAATGCCAACAGAGTTCTTCCCTTTTTCTTCTCCAATTCTAGGTCTCTGCATATTTCAGTGTAATAGCATGCTCTGTCTTCTCAAGTTGCCCTTTGACATCTTCTCTTTAGCTCTGTACTTAAACATCTCTTCCTTTGTTCAAATCCAGAGTTAACATTCCCACTTACAGGTATTGTTGGTAGTGGTATTGGGTGCCCTTATTTCAGTATGACTCATAGCAACCTTGTGAACAGCACATCTGAACCCTGCCCTGTCCTATGCCATCATCACACTGTGACATAGTTGACCACATTGCTGCAGTCACTGTCAGTCCATCTGGCTGGAAGTCTTCCTCTCCTTTGCCATCTCTCTACTTTCTCAAGCATTATGTCCCTCTCTCTAAGGAATAGCCTCCTCTAGCAACATTCCCAAAGTAAGTGAGGCAGAGTTTTATCATCTTTGCCTCCAGGTAGCACTCTGGCTGCCCTTCTCCAAGACATGCCTATTTGTTCTTTTGGCAGCCCGTGGGCTGTGTGTTAACGCATCAATAAATGTCAAAATGTAAATCCTGTGACACCTTGTACTGTATAAAGTCTTATTTCTCTCCTAAATCTTAATATCAGCTTCATTTTTATCTGCTTCTACTTCTTGTTAGGTGCTAATTTAGTACTAGTCATAGCAACCCTGTGAACAGCTCATCTGAACCCTATGCTATCCTCTGCCATCCTGATCATCTCTGACATACTTTAGCCCATTGTTGCAGTCATTGTCATTCTTTTCTTGATCAGAATTTTCCTCTCCTTTCCTGACCCTCCCATCTTTCCAGGCATGATGTCTCTTTCCAGAGAATAGCCCTTCTTAATAGCATGCCCAAAGTATGTGGGACAAAGCTTTGCCATCTTTGCTTCTTAGGACACACTCTGGCTGCACTTTGTCTAAGACATGCCTGTTTGTTCTTTGACCTTCTGTTCAGTACTCTTCTCCAACACCACCTCTCTAAGGTATCAGTTCTTCCGTCATACTTATTCATTATCCAGCTCTCAGATACATAGCAAGTAATTAAAAATTCATGTTCTGAGCTCTTCACTGGAGGCCTACATGCCATCGTTGCTACCACCACCATGTGATCACCATACCTCTAGTGATCCCAGAGAAGTTCAGCACATTTTGTAAGTACTCAACACTTAACACCGATGAGTGGCAGAAAATAGCCTTTGCTATCACTGCCATTAAAAGTGTAGGATGAAGACTTAATCCGTGTGGTGTTGAGGAACTCAGACGTTTGCCTCACCAAGATCACAGGGGAGCTCACTGAGGATGAGGTGGAGCGCGTGACCATCATTTTGTAGAATCCACACCAGGACAAGATTCCAGACTGGTTCTTGTACAGGCAAAACAGATGTGAAGCATGAGAAATACAGTCAGGTTCTGGCCAATGGACTGGGCAACAGGCTCCATGAAGACCTGGAGCGACGGAGGAAGATCCATGCCCACAGAGGACTGCGCCACTTCTGGGGCCTTCAAGTTCCAGGCCAGCACACCAAGGTCTCTAGCCGCTGGAGCCATGTGATGAGTATGTCCAAGAAGAAATAAGACTGTAAGCCTTATCTGTTAAAAAATAGTTTATACACTTCCAAAAAATAAACAACTGATGGTCTGAATCAGGTAGACTTTAGCCTTTAAACTGACATCATTGCCCCTTGGTACTTTGGTCACTGACAACAGTGCAATACAGTATCTTGAGATTGCGAAGAGATTGAGATTGTTCACAGCTTCAGTTTGCTTGGCTCCACAGTCAACACTCTTGGCACCAGCAGCCAGGAAATAAAAAAAACGTATTGCGATGGGAAAGTCTGCTGTTAGGGACCTCTCTAAAGTACTCAAGAGCAACGGTGTCTCTCTGGAGACGAAGGTGCGCCTGATAGAGGCCATGGTTTTTGTAATCACTTGTTATGCATCAGAGAGCTGGACGATGACTAGGGAGGACAGAAGGAGAATTGACGCCTTTGAGCTCTGGTGCTGGAAAAGAGTATTGAAATGTACCATGGACTGCCAAGAAAACAGATTCATCCTGGAGAGGGTTAAACCAGGCTACTCCTTGGAGGCAAGGATTCTGGGGCTTCGTCTGACATACTTTGGACATGTTGTAAGGAGAGACAGGTCTTTAGAGAGGGACATCATGCTGGGTAGAGTAGAGGGACAGCGCAGGAGGGGAAGACCCTCTATGAGGTGGATTGATTCAGTGACTGGGGTAATCGGGATGGGTGTGTCAGAGGCAATGTGATTGGCACAGGATAGAGCAGGGTTTAGGGCTGTTGTACATAGGGTCGCTATGAGTCGCAAATGACTCGAGGGCACATAACAACAACAATAAAGCTTAATTTAAAATACTAAGGTATTAAGTCCAATACTTTAGTATTTTAAATTAAGCTTGGCCAACTGACTGGAAGAGATCTATATTTGTTCCCATCCCAAAGAAGGGTGACCCAACAGAGTGTGGAAACTATAGAACAATATCATTGATTTTACATGCAAGCAAGATTCTACTGAAGATTATCCAAAAATGACTGGAACAGCACATCAGCAGAGAACTGCCAGAAGTCCAGGCTGGGTTTAGAAGGGGTTGTGGTACTAGGGTTATTGTAGCTGATGTTAGATGGATCCTAGCTGAAAGCAGGGAATACCAGAAGAATGTCTATCTGTGTTTCATTGATTATGCAGAGGCATTTGACTGTGTGGATCATAACAAACTGTGGCTGACTCTGAGAAGAATGGGAATCCCAGAACACTTGATCGTTCTAATGTGAGACCTCTACTTGGACTAAGAGGCAGTCATTAGAACAGAGCAAGGTAACACCGCATGGTTCAAAATTGGGAAGGGCGTACGCCAAGGATGTGTCTGTCTCCATACCTTTTCAACCTGTATGCAGGACAGATTATTCGGGAGGCTGGGCTTTGTGCGGAGAGATGTGGGGTCAGGATTTGTGGAAGATCTATCAACAGTCTGCGTTATGCAGATGACACAACCCTGTTTGCTGAAACTGAGGAGGACCTGAAGCGCTTGCTGCAGAAGGTCAAGGACTGCAGCCTTCAATATGGCTTGAGGCTCAATGTCAAGAAGATTCTCACCACTGGACCAATTGGCAGCATCTGGATGGATGGTGAAAGATTGAGATTGTTCACAGTTTTAGTTTGCTTGGCTCCATGGTCTACACTCTTGCCACCAGTAGCCAGGAAATTACAAGATTTACTGTGATGGGGAAGTCTGCTGTTAGGGGCCTTTCTAAAGTTCTGAAGAGCATTCGTGTCTCTCTGGAGACTAAGGTGTGTCTGATACAGGCCATGGTCTTTGCAGTCACTTGTTCAGAGAGTTGGACAATGACTAGGTAGGATAAAAGAATTGATGCGTTTGAGCTTGTGGTGCTGGAGAAGGGTGTTGAGGGTATCATGGATGGCTAGGAAAACAGATTCATCCTGGAAAGGGTTAAATTGGGCGGCTCCTTGGAGGCAAGGATTCTGAGGCTCTGTCTAACATACTTTGGACATGTTGTAAGCAGGGACCGGTCCTTGGAGAAGGACATCATGCTTGGGAAGGTGGAGGGACAGCACAGGAGAGGAAGGCCCTCTGTGAGGTGGATTGATTCAGTGACTGGTGTAATCAAGATGGGTGTGTCGGAGACAGTGTGCTTGGCACAGAACAGCGGAGTTTAGGGCTGTTGTACATAGGGTCGACGGTACATAACAACAATAAGGTATTAAATACAGCAGGATGAATTTTTGTATTGCTTCTAACATTTTGCTATTTAGCTTAAGTGGGAGTAATTTTGCATTTGGAATTTTGCTTTGTTAAGCTTTTCACTCGGGATACCTGTTCATTTCCATTCCCACCCACCTCCACCCCCAACTCAAACAGAAAGAAAAATTTCTGAACTGGTTAATTTACTATAACTCTTTAGACCAAGAATGAAAAAATAAAAAAGAATTACAAAGTTTGCACATTTTAACTATTATTTTTCTTACCTATTCTGTGAAAAAGACCCTCTTTCTTTTTTTTAGTTTCTGAAAATACTAAAAAGTAGTTTTATTTTCTTATAAAAGGATACTTATATAGTGGAGAAAATGGTTCCAATTCCAGCAACCAGAGAACATTTGTGTTGATTTCATTGTATAGTAGGGTGGACAGTTGGGTTAGCAGCCTGTGCTTTTTTATCATTAGCCATCTTAGGTCAGGGCACTAGTTTTTCAAGACCCTCATCTTCAATTTAAACTTAATCTGCAGTCTAATTAATTTATAGGAAAAGCAATAGAAAAAGGCAAAGGATCAGGTATTTAATCACCTCATATATAAAGTTATATATTGATAGTGTACAATTTACACCACTTTACATATGTAAAATAATGTTTGTGCTTTTTTCTGTTTTAAATCACTGACATTTCAGTTATTTAAAGGGTGCTCTTTTTCTATATACATGGTTTGCAGTCAGAAGAAAAATGGTTTTCTTTCTCTGTATTTACTGCTTGATTAACTATGATTATCTTTCGTGTATATACATGTTTTATGTGTTTGTTTCTGGGATCGTCTTTTGCTTTAATTTTTCCAAAGGGTTTAGTGTTAATCCATTGAGCCCAGCTTTCATGATTGTTGTAGACTATTTGGTCCACTCAAACTCATTGCCGTTAAGTTAGAACTGAGTCAGCTGACCACCCCCACCCCCGCCAGGTTATTGGAAGACTGTGAATCACACATCCTTCACCCACAGAGCTACCTACAGTGGATTAAAAGTGCCACAGAGACACCTTGACCTTTGGGTCTAGCAGCACAGCTCCCTAGAAACTGTTACTAGAGCTATAAAGATTGGATGGTACAAGCTAAGTGAAATTAGCTGCTGTCCTAATTGTTGGTGGTTCTAACCTGCTTAGCAGCTCTGTGGAAAATAGGCCTGGCACACTGCAGCCTTAAAGAGGACAGCCAAGAAAACTATGGAGCTGAGTTTTCACATATGACTCATTCTTAGGAGGGAGTTATCTCTTCAGCAGCAACAATCTTAAGTAACCCTTGTGTAAATTGTTTTATACCTTAATAGTTAATTTAGTTAATTGATTGCTTAGTAAACTCCAAAACTCTTACTGGTATTGTAGTTCTGTATTTCTGAAATACAGAGCCACTTTGTGTAATTGAAAGAAAAAAGGAAAAAAAATTACTGCCATCCTCTTGTGATAGAATATTTGTGGTGTTTGTATGAAATCTCTAGTTCTAGTGATAATACTCCTTTGTGTGTTACACGTGCAGCTTTTTCTAGTCTGTGTAGTAAAGCCAGAAGAACGAAGAGTGATGGAGACCAGCCATTAATGATCAGGTTTATAGCACAGAATTTTAAGGTACATTTTTATTATTTCAGTCTTATTTAAAGTTGAGTAGTTTTGCTGTTAACACATTCAGCATGTGATGTGAAGCATTATTTCTTTTTACACAAATGTTTTGGTTTTGTTTTGATCAAATATCATTATTCTGAAAACTTTATTAGCAAGCAGATTTTGCCAGCCTGTTCAGATGGATCATTTAATGACAGTGAAGGTCAGAATAATTTTGCTCTTCCAAATTTGAAATAGTTATGTTTAGCAAAGTCAGTATATAGATTGAATAAAAATTTAAATGGAAAAAATCTCCTGCAAATTAATAGTAATTATATCTCTGATATAAAACAAATTCTAGAGAATGCCATGGTCTTGGCATTCTGTAGACCATAAGTATAGCTTGAGCATATATTTTTACTGGAGGCAACAACTGGAAGATAATTACAAAGATAGTAACAGTGTAAGCAAAAAAAATTGCTGCTGCTTTAAAAAAAATCAGAGCAGATTGTTTCCTTTTCTTCCAGAGAGCACAGATTGTAATGTAGTTGAATTTTTAAAAAGCAGTTAATGATCTGATAAATGTAGGTATCTACTCTAGAACTTCAGCAGATGTGAATGGGCATCGTGGTTAAGTAGTTAATACAATTGAGAAGAGAGCATGTACCAGGAAGTGTCTGAGATACAGTCGTCCACAGTCATTGAGTGGAGCAAGAAACTGTCTTGGAGAAAATGCTGGTTCATGGTGAAATAGAACTGATGATCTTAGGGAACCTAAGCTAAAGAATCAGTACTTCCGTTTGCACAGGCTAGCACACGTTTGAAAGGAACTGTGGGCGAGAAGTCTCCTGTGTGCCTTCTGTAACACGTTTGTGTAGAATAGCAGGCTGACCCAAGAAATCTTGCCTGACTTAGCCTTTGACGGTGTCTCATCTTTATATTGTTTTTTTATCTAATTCACTTACTAAGTAGTTGTGCATTCCTACTGTGTGCCAGGTAGTTTGCTAGTTGTAGAGGATAGAAAGATGAGTTCTTTCCCTCAAGAGATAGGTATGCAAAGAAGTATGATAAACTGTGACAGGATTTCAAATACCACTTCATAAATCTACAAGAGCTCCAGCTGACTCTGAGAGAAGAAGGGGGGTGGAGTATCAGGGAAATTGACATAGAAAAGGTGACTGGTGATCTGAATGTGAGTCGGATGAGAGGAACAGGATAGGGATGGTACATCCTTTTAGGCAGATAGCTTAAATAGAGAAGGGGATACGAGAGCCCACATGTAAGTGGTTAGCAGTCGTTAACCCCAGTGGCGGATTAATATGAAGTGAGGTGGAAAATTAGAGCATGAAGATACTTTTATGTCAAAGGATTTGACTTCCATCTATACATGATGGATGACATATGCTAAAATGAGTGTTTGAGATCTCACTCTGCAATGCAGAGGATACTTTGTAGACAGGAGCCAATCCTGGGAAGCAGGGCAAACCTGATGACTATTTGAAAGTCTTGAATTAAAACTGTAGTAATAGCGCAGTTAAAAGCAAGTGATAGATTTGACAAAGGCATCCTGAATATGAAGTAAAGAAAGAAAAGGCGTCCACATGCCCAGGCTTGTAGCATATAGTGATGCTTACTGTTCACCCATGTAAAGACAGCAGGAGAAAGGAGTAACATGTTCTGAATTTTGGTTTTAAGGCAGTCTGGTGATATAGGGTTACATGTTGCACCTGTAGCCAAGAAATCAGTAGTTTGAACCCACCTGCTGCTCTGTGGAAGAAAGGTGGGCATTGTTTAACAGCTTAGAAACATTATTAGATTGTCTTAAGTGAAATAATTATGTTATTACTAAAACTCAAATTTCTTGCTGTGTCAAGTCAAAACCGATTCATAGGTGATCTTCCCTTCAGCTTCTGAGGGTGTAAATGGCACAGGAGATTGCCCATCTTTCTCCCTCCAAGCCTTTGGTGGCTTCGAACTGCCAGAGAGGCAGTGCCTTTGAATAAAGCTGCACAGCTCCCTACCAGAACTCCCTCCAAGTTCTGTCGTTGTTAAGTGCAATTGAGTAGGACTCATAGCAGCTCTGTGAACAGTCTAACTCCTGTCTTACTCTGTGCCATCCTTATCATCTGTGATCTACTTGATCGCATTGCTTCAGCCGCAGTGTCAGTCTCTCTCGTTGAGATGCTTCTCTTTTCCCTGACTGATCCTTTACCTTTCCAAGCATGATGTCCCTTTCCAAGGGTGTCCCCTCATAACAACATGCCCAAATGCCTCTAAGGAGCATTCTGCACTTTCTTCAAGACATGTTTTGCATGAGATACTCAGCACTTTTCTGCAGTACCACATCTCAAAGACATCATTCATCATTGTTAATCATTGTCCAGCTTGTAGATGCATTAGTAGGTGATTTAAAAGGTCATGATTTGACTCAGGCACACCTTAGTCTTTAGGCTGACACCTTTGCTCTTCAGTACTTTGGAGAGGTCCCTGGTAGCAGACCTTCCCAGTGCATTATATCTTGTTTGATGTTTTTCAGTTATTTATTTTCTACTAGTTTATTTACAAAATTCAAATACATTGTTTTCAAGAACTTTCCCCCCCCAGTTTTTCTCACCCCCACCCCATCACCTTGTACAACCCGATGATTAATTCCCCCTCCCCCCCAAGCACATCTACATCCCTCTACTTCCAACCTTTCCCACCCCTCTTGGATCCTTATACTCATTCTACAATAATGGTTTAATACAGCATTTCTCCCTGTGGGACTGAGTTAGTTCACTCAGCATAATGCTCTACAGTCCCTCCCAAGTTAAGTAATAATTTACAGAATTGTGCTGCATAGTATTCCATTGCATGAACGTACCATAATTTCTAAATCCATTTGTTTGTGGTTGGACATTTGGGCTGTTTCCATGTTCTCGTGATGGTGAATAATGCTGCTATGAACATTGGTGTACAAATCTCAGTTTGTGCCTCAGTTCTCATTCTCTCAGGGTATATTCCAAGTAGTGAAATAGGAGGATTATATGAAATTTCTGTGTTCAGCTTTTTGAGGAAGCCTCAAACTGCCTTCCAGAATCGTTGTAGTCTTTTTCTTGTGGAGGCCCAGGAGTAGTCTGTAAACCTGAGACTCTTGTCTGAGATAGTATTATCAAGTGTTTATTCTCAGTCTGTAGGTTTCTTGTTTGATTTCTAGACTGCTGACACTTGACGATGGTGGTCCACAACTTAAATCTTTTTTCCATTGACTGTGATGTTGCCTGTTGGCTCAGTGGTGAGAATCTTTGTTTTCTTGATGTTGAGATGTAATCCATATTGCAGGGCTGTTGTCTTTGATTTCTGCAGCAAGTGTTTCAGGTCTTTCTCATTTTTAGCAAGCAAAGTTGTATGATATACATGAAGAATGTTACTGCTGCATCTTCTTCCGATCCTGATACTACACTCTTCACAAAGTACAGCTTGTCAAGTGATTTGTTCAGCATACAGATTGAGCAGGTGTGGCCAGGATGCAGCCTGATAAACTCCTTTTTTTTATTGAAAACTGTGCAGTGTTCCCTTGTTCTGTTTGAACAACAGCTTTCTGATCTAGGGGTAGGTCTTGTTCTTGTATAAGCACAATTAAGTGTTCTGGAATGCCCATTCTCAATATTAGCCATAGTTTGTTATGATCCACACAGTCAGATACTTTTGCGTAGTCAATAAAGCACTGGTATCCTCTGCTCTCAGCCAATATCTGTCTTGCATCATCAGTGATGGGCATTGACCTTCCATGAAAATTAATAGCTTCATACGTTTCTGTAAAGTTGCTATAAATGAAAATCAGTTAGAAGGGAGCTCTGGTAGCCTGGCGGCAAGAAGTTGCACTGCAATCCCAAAAGCATGTGATTTGACTCCACCAGATGCTCCACTGGAGAAGGAGGGGCCATCTCCTCATGTGCCAGTCAGATCTGATGTGATGGTACACCACAAGGAAACAACCCCCCCCAAAAAAAAAAGAAAAAAACCCAAAAAACCTTAAACAAAAAAATCCATTGGAGATTAACAGCTTGGATTTGGCTGGTGAGTGGAGGGAAAGGGAGACTCCACCTTTAGCCCCCTCTAGTAAGGCGACTCATATCACTATGAGTCGCAGGCAACTCGACGGCACATATCAACAACAACTAGTAAGGCACAAAAAGGATAAAGTGCCCTGTCCTTTTCTAAACCCAGCTTGCACTTCTGGCAGTTCTCTGTCAATGTACTGTTCTAGCCTTTTTTTGAATGATCTTCAGTATTTTACTACATGTAGTATTAATGATATTGCTCACTAATGTTCACATTGTGTTAGATCTGCGTGTTTCACAGGTTTTGTCGCCTGGATGGCAGTTAAAATTGGCAACACGTAAATAAATTGGCATAGTACATTTAACAAAAATAATGCACAGGGGATTACATTGGGGATAGTTGGCAGAATTACATAGGACACTGCTTGCATAAGGATGGTGTTAGCCAAAATCTTGGATGCTCATACACACTCAGAGACACCTCAGAAGACCAACTTGGCTTCTGCTTCTGAAAGGACCCAGCCTTAAAAACTTTATGGAGCAGTTCTCTGCTCGTGTGCCATTGCCATGAGTTGGAATTGACCAGGTAGAAACTGACAGTAGTAGTTGTTATTAGGTGCTGTCGAGTTGAGCACAACTCATAGCAACACTATGAGCAAAAGATCTGAACCTCTTCTATCCTGCACCATACTCACACTTCGTGATAAACAAGAGCCCATTACAGCAATCACCTGGTCATTCCACCTGGTTGAGGGTCTTCCCCTCCTTTGCCAACCCTCCACCCTTCCTAGCATCACGCCGTTCTCCAACTAATAGCGCCTCCTAGCAACAGGTCCAAAGTATGTGAGGAGAAGCCTCATCATTCTTATCTCCAAGACCTATGTATGTCTTGTTCTCTTGGCCAT
The DNA here is from genome assembly GCF_000299155.1 of Elephantulus edwardii. NCBI lineage: Eukaryota > Metazoa > Chordata > Mammalia > Macroscelidea > Macroscelididae > Elephantulus > Elephantulus edwardii. The sequence continues at coordinate 809,717 of NW_006399852.1, read as the reverse complement.
CCATGGGATGTTCAGTTCTCTTCTCCAACACTACAGCTTTTCTACCCTCATTATTCATTGTCCAGGTCTTGGATGCATGGCTAGTAATCAGAAAGACTGGCCTGAATCAGACCCACCTTAGTCCTCAAACTGACATCACTACTGCTCAATACTTTGGAAAGGTCCCTAACTGCCGTTTTCCCAGTGCGCCTCCTTATTTCTTGACTGCTCGTACCAAGGGTGTTAATTGTGGATCCAAGCAAGATGAAGCTGTTGATAGTTTCGGTCTCCTCGCCATCCATCATGACACTGCTTTTCCAGTGGTAAGAATCTTTTCTTGATATTGAGACAAAATCCATACTGAACGCTACATTCCTTGATCTTCTGCAACAAATACTTCAAATCATCTTCACTTTTATCAAATAAGGTTGTGTCATCTGCATAATGCAGAATATTGATGAGTAACCCTTCAATCCTGATGCTATATTCCTCTTTATAGAGTCCAGCTTCTCAGATACTTTGCTTAGCATATAGATTGAGCAGGAATGGAGAGAGAATACAACCCTGACACACTTTCTAGACAGTATTGGGAAAGGAGAAAAGTCCCATAGTGGTGCAAATGGATAAATGTACTGCACTGGTAACCAAAAGCATAGAGGTTGATATCCACCCAGATTTTACTTCAGGCAAATTAGAAAACCCTGTTCAGAAATCTAACACATTCTGCACAGCACGTAACACCATTACCTAGCAACAGTAACATGCCATTGTTGTGAATAGGAATAGTGTTGCCTGTTAACTGCTATAGAGGGAGTAAGAGGACTTTGCCTTTTTATACTGGGGGATGAGACAGAGCCAGATACCTGAATGAAGGGAATAGCTTTCTGTCTAGAGGGAACAGCAGATGCAGAGGCTATGGGGTGTCTAGAAGCATGGGAGCCTTGTTCTAACAGCTAGAAGGCCAGTGTAGTTGGAGCTGAATGAGCAGAAGAAGAAAGGTAGATGAAACTCTGTTGTATGTGCTTCTCATGTAAGGTCTTACAGACGGTGATAAGGGCTTTTGGTACAGCGTGAGTAGGAAGTTGCTGAAAGGTTTTAAGATGTGACCTGATTTATTCTTCATCTTCCCTCCAATGCCCCCCCCCTTTTCTAACACCTAATTGACTCATATTTGTGTGTAGATGGGGAATTCTGTGAGGAGCCCTGGTGGCATATTGCAAATATATTGTGGTACTAATTGAAAAGTCAGTGGCTCAAATTCAACAGCCATTCCACAGGAGGAAGATGGGCAACTCCTCCCATAAATATTTACAGCCTTAGAAACCAGATAGAGGATTGTTTTGAGTCAAGAGCAACTTGACTTGAATTTTAGGGGTTTTATAAAGCAAAACACTTCTGTTTTTATTAAGTAGAATTTTTTTCTTTTATGGCTTGTGCCTTTGATGTCAAGTCTTAACAAACTCTTCAACTAACCTTAAAGCCTATGATTTTTCTCTTGTTCTGAATGTTTTATAGCTTTAGGCTTTGTATTACATACTACTTTGTAATCTATTCTGAGAGGCTTATATTGACGTTTGGGTTGTTTATTGGTTTATTCCCCTTGGCTTTCTAGTTCTAATACTATTTGCTGGAAGGACAGTAAATTCCTTTTGCTTGCTCACCAATTTTTAGAGGACTGTATTTGGGAGGATCTCTTTCTGAATTCTCTGTTCTGTCCAATTGATCTTTGTCTCCACCAGTACCTCCACCAGTACTACCCTGTCTTGATGACTCTAACTATATTGTTGTTCCTGTTGTTAGGTGCCATCACATCAACTATAGCTCATCACAGCCCCTTGGGAACCTTGCCCTATCTTGCTCCATGCTCATGATCTCCACCATGTTCACGCTCCTTGTTGCAGTCACGGAGCCAGTCTGTTTTGTTGAGGATCTTCCTCTCTCTCTGAGCCACCACCTTTTACAGCATGATGACTTTTTTCCCAGGGATTGGCTAAAGTATGAGATGACGTTTCACAGTACTGTCTTATAAAGAACACCCTGGTTTCACTTCCTCCAAAACAGATGCCAGTTTGTTCTATTGGCAGTCCATGGGATGTTCAGTACTCGTCTCTAACACCATAATTCAAAGTCACCAGTTCTTCTGCTATCCTTAATCATTGTCTAACTATCAGATGAAGAAGAAACAATTGACATTACTGTGGCTTGTATTAGGTGCACCTTCATTTTTAAACTGACACCCTTGCTCTTTTAGCACTTTAAAGAGGTTCTTGATGGCACAATGCAGCATGTCTCTTGATATCAGCATTTTGTGGATTTACTCATACCAGCTTTATACATATTTTGATAGATTTATAGCTGGATTTTTTTAGAATTATGAGTGATATTGTGTGTTTAATTTTGTTTTCCAGTTGCTTATTGTTAGTATATTACCAATATGTTTTAGTTCTGTGAGTCAACCTTATCTCCTCCAACCTTTCTAAACTTAAATAACCATTTTTAGAGGTATCTTAGTAGTTCCTGGGGTTTTCTAATATGGCCCTGAATAGAGATAACTTTGTTTCTTTGTTTCTAATCTGTATGTCTCTATTGCCTTTTCTTGCTTCCGGCCCTGGCTGATACTTCATTCAGTACTGTGTTGGCAAGGAGTGGTGAGGACAGATGAGCTTGTCTTGGTCCTGATTTTAGAGAAAGCATCCAGTCTTGTTAGCTGTAGGTTTGGAGTGAATTTGCTGTGTTAGTTTTTTTCTTTTTGTTTTTGGTAGTGCGCCTGATACAGGCCATGGTTTTTGCAATCACTTGTTATGCATCAGAGAGTTGGACAATGACTAGGGAGGATAGAAGGAGAATTGACGCCTTTGAACTGTGGTGCTGGAGAAGAGTACTGAGTGTACCATGGACTGCCAAGAAAACAAATAGATTCATCCTAGAGAGGGTTAAATCAGGCTGCTCCTTGGAGGCAAGGATTCTGGGGCTTCGCCTGACATACTTTAAACATGTTGTAAGGAGAGACAGGTCTTTGGAGAGGGACATCATGCTGGGCAAAGTGGAGGGACAGCACAGGAGGGGAAGACCCTCTATGAGGTGGATTGATTCAGTGACTGGGGTAATAGCGATGGGTGTGTCAGAGGCAATGAGATTGGCGCAGGATAGAGCAGGCTTTAGGGCTGTTGTACATAGGGTCGCTATGAGTTGCAAACTCGACAGCACATAACAACAAAAACAACATAACAGATTGCGAAAGCATTTCTCTTGCATATTTTCTAGGAGGGTTTTTGTTTAATTGCAGATAAGTGTGGAATTGTGTATAAAGCTATTTCTACATCAGTTGATAGGATCATGTAGATTTTTCTTTTTACTTTTAACTGATAATAACTTTGATTTTTAAAAAGTTGACTGTGATTATTTTTTGGAATAGACTATAAGAGGTGGGGCACAGATGGAAGGAGGGAGACCACCTGGAAAGTTACGTCAGTAATCCAAGTTAAGATTTGTGAGTGGTTTGGAGTCAGGTATTATTGGTAACGTGAAAAGAAGTCAGATTTGGGCTATGTTTTAAAACGTATGTGAACAGAAGTTACCAGTGAATTGGGTCTAAGACCGGAAAGAAAAATCAAGGATAATTCCAAGATCCCTGGTCCAAGTAGTTGTAAGCATAGAGACAACTGGTGGAAAAAAAGCAAGAGGAGTTTGTTTTGGGCATGGTGACTTTGGAATACCAGTTAGAGAAATGAGGATACCAAGTAGTTTATTTGACATCTAAAAAGAATTCTGTTAAGAGACTGAGACTAGAAGTATACATTTGAAAGTCTTCAGTTAATATGTAAAAAATTATGTTTTGTTAAAATAGTACATGTAACTCTTTTTTTCATGTAGTATAAGGTTTATTAACCAAAAGCCGAATTCTGGCTTGTAAAGAAGTTTGTAAAAGTGTGAATTAGCTGTTTGTTGACAGACTGTTGTACATACACCACTAAGTTCACCACAAGTTTTGCAATTGGAAGACAAATGGGGAGGGGGGGTGTTTCTTCTATTGACTCAACTGCCATTGAGTTAGTGCCAATGCATAATGACCCTTCACTGGGTTTTAGAGGCTTTACATCTTAATGAGAGGTGGTGGTGCCTTATAGGCAAATCACTATATAATAGTGATATAGATATGGCTTACTAATATTCAGAGCTTTGTCCTAACTTTCCTAAAAAGTAGTTTTATGAGTGTTAGGAAAAGGACTTGACACTTGTCATTAAGGGCCTGAATGATTTTCTGTGTCAGCATTTCTCTTGTAGTTAAAAAAGCCAACCAACCAGGCAAGTCAAAAACAATGCCAAAGAGCTAGTAAGGAGAGACTTAGAGTTCTGACATAGAGCCATAAATAAATCAGTGGAAAAACAAATGTTCTAAGCTTCAGGTATGATTGCTGCGTATATCATTGTTTGCTTTTCCCCTGTTGATGTAGTTCGTAGAGAATTGTGCTACTGGTGGTTCGAATCTGCTAGCTGTTCCTAGGGAGAAAGATGGGCAGTCTTCCTCCTTGCACTTTACACCCTCAGAAAACCTGCTAAGAGGGTCAGCTATGAGTTAGTCCTGACTCCACAGCTATGACTTTGACTTGATTGTGGGACGAGGGGTGGTGGTACAGTGGTAGAATGTTCGCCTTCTGAGCAGAAGACCCAGATTGATTCCTGATGAGTACATCCCATGTGCCGCCGTTACTCATCTGTCTTTAGAGACTTTACATGTCACTATGAAAAGGTTGCAGGAGAGCTTTCCACACTAAGACAGACCAGGGGGAAAGGTCTGGCACTGTCCTGAAAACCCATCAGTGAGTTCTCAGTGTTGTCGTCTGCAGCCGATGGTGGAGATGGCACAGGACTGCACTGCCTGTTACTCTGTTGTGCATAAGCTCACCCGGAATAGCATGCCAGCTCTGCAGGATCAACCATATTGTTACAGTTGTTTACTTTGCAGATTTTACCTTTAAATTTGCATTTCTTCCAGTATGATGCTTTGCTACATGTTGTTGTTACTTGCTGTTGAGTCACTTGTGCCTCATAGTGACCCTTTGTACAACCTCTGAACCCTATTCTATACTGTGCCAACCTATTGTCTCTGACACACCTCCCCCCATTACCCCAGCCACTGAATCAATCCATCTTATCAAAGGTCTTCCTCTCTTGTACTGTCCCTCTGCTCTCCCAAGCATGGTGTCCCTCTCCAAGGACTGGTACCTCCTTGCAACATGTCCAAAGTATGTCTGATGGATTTTCAGAATCCTTGCCTCCAAGGAGCAGCCTGGTTTCACCTTTAGGATGAACCTGTTTCCCACATGAGCCTTCAGTAAATGTAAATGTGTGACACACATACTACTAAAGGTCTAGCAAGGTTAGTAGACTTACTTTCTTTTGGAAGTAAATGAATTTTGAGATTCCAGAGTTCTAGTTGTGGTGAAATGTCTTTTCTGATTAGTCGTCTCCATATTTACAGAAGCATTCTCTACCAGAGTGCACCCACATGTAGCAACATTACCAACTCAAGGTCACAGAGGTGCTTACTTTAGTTCTGTACTTGTTCTTTTTTACCTAGAGGTAATGGATTTATACAAATTCATTTCACTTTGGCCCAGACATATTACATCCAGTGGAGCAGAAATTGCAAATGGTATCCTGGATTTAGAATTGAGGCTACACATATCTCATCCTATACCTGTTCTCATTAAATCCATTCTTCTCTATTTGTAGAGACTTATCAGACAGGGTAGATAGAGTAGGACTGCTCATAGGGCTTCCAAGTCTGTAATCTTTAAGGAAGAAGACTGCCACATCTTTTCTCTGTAAGGCAGCTGGTGGATTCGAACCACCGGCCTTTGATTACCAACCAGACATTGAAAATGTCTCTACCTCACAGAGATATTGAGCACTAACCAGGACTCCTTAGCATGTCTCATAGGAAATTCCTTGACCACTTTTTATAAGGAAAACATGTTCATCTATTTTCTACCTAGTCTTTACCACTTTCAAATAGAGAACTAGACGTTTTGTGAGTCCCTGGAACTGCTCTGAATGAGTTCCCTTTCTGAACCTGTTTTAAAAGTCGTACTTGTACATTTGTTGAAGCATTTAGTTACAGTTCCTAAAAATGCTTGTCTTCATGTATGTTGTTAGGTACTACTGGGTTGGAACAGACCCATTGGTTGCACATCTTTCTTCCATGTAGCACCTGGTGGATTCAAACTGTGACCCTTTGCATTGGCAGCACAATTTCTTGGGATTAAGCCTTCGGAATTCTTTTGTCTTAGTCTTTTGTCTTTAATTATATAAAATAATTAGAGAAATCTTTCTAGACATTTTAAACATCTTTATTGTAATTATAATATTTTGATGCATGTTATAAAGTAGTGCCCAGCCCTGGTGGCCTAGTGATAAGAAACTGCACTGCAGTCCCAAAGGGACAAGGTTAGAATCCACCAGCTGCTCCAAGATGGGGCCATTTTCTCCCTTGCACTTTACTGCCTCTGAATACCCCCTGAACTGTCAGGTATGAGTCTGTTCTGACTCCATAGCAAACAATAACAACAGCATAAGTTATTACCAACCATTTTGGTATCGCATATTTTTAATATAATAGGTTCTACATGGGTTCATTAATTCCTAACAACCATTGTGTATGAATCAGACATTGATAACATGGGAGTTACTTGTAATTATACTTGGAAAAGCATTCTCATGTACCTTATTTTCTTTGAGCCTGTTGTTGTTGTTATGTGCCATCGAGTCGTTTGCAACTCAGAGCAACACTGTGTAGAAGAGCCCTAAACGGCGTTCTATCCTGTGCCAACTTCGCTGTCTCAAACACATTCATTCCCACCACTCCACTCACAGAATCGATCCTTCTCATCGAGGGTCTTCCTCTCCTGCACCGTCCCTCCACTCTCCCAAACATGATGTCCCTCTCTAAGGACCAGTCCCACCTTGCAACATGCCCAAAGTATGTCAGACGAAGCTTCAGAATCCTTGACTCCAGGGAACATTCTGGCTTCACCCTCTCCAGGACAAACCTTTCTGTTCTCCTAGCAGTCCATGGTATATTCAACACTCTTCTCCAGCACCACAACTCAAAGACATCAATTTCTGTCATCCCTATTCACTGTCTAACTCTCCAATGCATAGCATGTAATTGCAAAGACTATAGCCTGGATCAGGTGCACCTTAGTCTCCAGCCTGACGTCGTTGCACTTCAGTACCCTTGAGAGGTCCCTCACAGCTGACTTCCCCAGTGCAATTCATCTCCTGATTTCCTGGCTGCTGTTACCAAGAGTGTTGACTGTGGAGCCAAGCAAACTAAAACTGTTAACTATCTCAATCTCTTCACCATCCATACTGATGCTGCCACCAATGGTGAGAATCTTTGAGCTTAGCAAGATAAAAAACTACTCTAGTTCATATTTAAATGCAAGAGAATTTTGCAAATCATACCATTATTTGTGAATGTGTGTGTGTGAGAGAGAGGAAGAATAGAGGGCATTAATGGTTCATTGGTAGAGTTTTCTTACCTTTAATTCAAGAACTGGACAGCTAACGACAAAGGAAGCTAACAGTAAGAATTGTTGTACCAGCTAACATGTCAAATTTTTGGTGGTCTATTGGTCTGTTTTTGACATGATGGAGAGTAAAGAAGGGGGACTAAAATTATTTTGGGGGGGAGGACTGTAATTCTTAATCTAGTGGGGGAGAACAACCTGTAGATAACTGAGGCTGATACAGAAATAGCAACCTCAGAAGGTCATTGAGTACATTAAGTTAGTGAACCACAGTAAATTACTTTAGTCTCATGCTTAAAAAATTCACTGTCTTCTAGTCAGTTTTAACTCAGAGCATTGCTGTTGTACAGAGTAGAACTACTTAAAGGTTTCCAAGGCTGTAAATTGTTACAGAAACAGTCTACAAAAGCTTTCTCTCATGGAGCTGCTCCTAGTAGATTGAACCTTTTTGTTAGCAGCCAAGCAGTTTAACAGAGGAGTGTCACAAGGGCTCTTTTGTTAAGCCAGTAATAAATACTTAACACATGTTAACTTAGTAGACTTTTTACTATTACAGAATTAGTACAAAACCACTAAATTTGAAACTTTATGATGATGATTATTACAACTTTTTTACAATTTCACTTTTTTCCTTACATTTTATGTAGCACTTCTGACTCCGTTGTAAACTCCTTCAAGTTTCCTCTCTTCCTGCCTTGCCTTTCCCCCATTATTGTCTTGATCACAGTGCATGTTGTTAGGAGGAGCAGCCCTGTGAAAAAGACCTCATCACCATCATCGTTGTTGTTATGGGCCCTCAAGTCTTCTGCGACTCATAGCTACCCTATACAACAACTCTGAACCCTATCCTGTCCTGAGCTGGTCTCACTCACTTTGACACAGCAGCCCCCATTGCCCCAGTTACTTTATCTATCTCATGGGGGTCTTCTTCTCCTGCACTGTCCCTTGACCCTTCTGAGCATGATGTCCTTCTCCAAGTTTTGGTCACTGCTAGCCACATCCCAAAGTATGTGAGACAGAGCTTCAAAATCCTAGCCTCCAAGGAGAAACTTGGTTCCACCCTCTCCAAGACAGACCTGTTTGTTTTCTTGGTGGTCCATGTCCATGGTATGTTCAAGACTCTGCTGCAGGATCACAACCCAAAGGCATTGGTTCTTCTGTCATCTTTAGTCATTGTCTTCCTTTCTGATGCTTGAAAAAGTAGAGGGTCAGCCAAGGAAGGGAGGACCCTCAGTGAGATGAATTGACACCGTCACTGTAACAATGGGTTCTATTTTTTGCAGAAAAGAGGATGGTACAGGATATAGAGCAGAGTTCAGATCTGTTGTTCGTAAGGTCACTGTGAGTATTGCTCAGTTTGATGGCACCCAACAACAGCAACAACAGAAATCAGTACTGTGTAGCTTTAAAATCTATTGGGAAGAAAAGTGACACAAATTTACCCACATGTTTTAAGGTATCCAAGTTTGTACCCACCATGAAATGTAGTTTTAAAAGACTGGAGTGGGTAAGTCATCAGTTAGAAAGTAATGTGTTACTGTGATTCCCCGTCCCCAATGGGGGGAAAAAATAGAGGGGAATAGAGCAAGGATGAAGATAAGAGATTTTTGTGGGATTGATCACTGGAACTTTACTGTTGATTGTAGATAGAGAAGAAAGCAAGAATTGAGGATCCTGGGATTTTTCATTTCAGAATAGTTCTATTAATATTAATTAATATGGAAAACATGTTGCTGTTATTACAGGGCAGTACATTGCATTTTAGGCCAGTTGACTTTAGGTTGCGAGAATGGCCACATCAGGCTATAGATTTACTTGGTAGAATTTCCTCCCTCCCACGCCCATCTCCTTGCTTTCCCATTCTCTGTCAGTTCTAGTTACTTAGCTCAAACGATAGGAAGAGTTAAAATCAGTAGAACTTGAAATAGATGAAGAGCAGTTTCTTGTTTTCCATCCACATTCCCAATTCCTTACACTTTGGGAACCTCCTCTCCTCCAACCCCTGCCCCCCCAAAATAAAGAAGTATAACAGGTGAAGACTTGCACTGCCAGCTGAAAGGTAGAGGGTTTGGATCCACAAGCTGATTGAGGGGAGAAGGACAACGCTTCTGCTGTGTCATTTACAGCTTCTAAAAACTCACTAGAGGATCAGCTATGAGTCAACTCTGATTTGATGGCAACAAGAGGGAGATCGTTATTCCTGCCCCACCTCTAAAATACTGGCAGATACTGGTTTTGTTATAGTATCCATATAATAAATGAAGTGGTTTGGCAGAGCATTTACAAAGTTTTATGAGGTTTGTTAACATATTAGTAGTACTTCATTGTTGGAGAAAATGTATTCTATGTAATTTTCTAATTTTTTTTCTCTTTTATTCATTATTGCACATTTTCTCCCTCCTTCCCACCCCCTACCCCAGCCCACTCCATAAATGTGACCCGTGTTCCAGATTGTTCTCATATGTATGATGCATAATCTTCTATTACTTTCAGATATTTCTTAATTTTCCTAATAATTGAAGTTTACACATTTAAGCTCCTTTTATATATCTCTAATGTTTTCTGTATTATACTGCCTTCTGAAATAGGGGAGCCTCTTGCATACTTGGCTTTTAAAAAAAACAAACAACGGAAACAGCTTCTTGTTTTAGAGCTTCAGAATGAAGGTCAGGAGCCCCAGCTTCTAATCTGAGTTGTGACACTGAGTTACTATTTGAAATGTTTTGTGTTTTTCAGTACCTACTGTCTGGTATAGCAGCACCTGGAACATAACAGGTGCTTAGTAAATATTTTGGGGATGAATCATTTTTATGTCTGCTGCAAAATTTCTTTTCTGATTTATTACTTAAGATTTATTGCTGCACAGTAAATCAGTGCCAGGGTTTTAGTAAATGTATTTAGGCTCTGACGGAGGTGAACTGTAACCCTAATTTGTCACGTCTGTTTTGACTGCTTAGTGGCTTCTTTAACCTTCTCTTTAAACATTTTTTATACTTAAAGTTGCCAATTATCTTTAGTACATGGTTTATTCATTATTGAGTTATTGTTAGGGGCCAGAAAGCGACCCTTTGTGGAACAGAAGGAAAGAAGTAGCCCATTGTTTGAGCCACTGTCAGTCTAATTGAAGGGAGTTTTTTGCTGATTCCCTACTTTACCAAGCATGGTGTCCTTTTTCAGGGACGGGTTCCTTCTGAGAAATTTCTTACTGAAAACTTTCTTTATTGAACACATTCTGAATCCCTGTAGTATATGCAAGTGATGTTCTATATGTAAATAAGCATCTAATCCATGTTTTCAGAGAGCTTATAACTTAAATGTAGAGACACTTAGGTGGGATTATAAGAGAACAAATGCTGGATCACAACACATTGACACACATATACGTTAGGAGTTCTAGGAACAGAGAGAGCTTTGTGATTTCAAGAGGAGGTGAAACCTGAGTTGGTTTTGAAGAAGTAATTAGGATTTGATATGCTTCCAGGTGGAGAAATGACCTTCTAAGTAAGAACAGTAGCAAAGTAAGGAAAGAAATTGGAGTAAACATGTTCAGACAAGCCTGGCTGGATTCCCACAGATACAAGGAGTATACAAAGAGTAGTAGGCAATAAAAGCAGTGCATTTAAGAGACAGGTTTTTAACTATGGTCTACAGCCCTGAAGGGGTCAGAGCAAGGCATTCAGAAAGATCTATCTGTGCATTTAGATGAGAAAAAGTATTACTACTTGTACTTTCAATCATTTCTTACTTGAGCTTAGCAATTCCTTCTGTTTAGATATTAATACATAAACCACGTTGTTATTATTAGAAATACCTGTAAAGTTTGTTATAGTAGAAAAATCATAGATTCTCCCTACCCTCCAACCCCCATATTATACTACAGTTTTGGAAGCAGGAGTGGCATCTACTTCCTAAACAACAAGCCTCTGGAAACTCTATGAACTTTGAGAAACAACAATAATTATAGAAAAGCTTTAGGTCTTTCATTCATAGGGTCACTATGAGTCATGCTCGACTCGGTGGCAATCAACAACAACATACTGCAGTTACAGATAACCCTGTGATTAGACACATTCGTACAAAATTATGACTGTTATTAGACTCCTGATTGATTTTATTTTGTTAAAAGTCATATGTCAGGGAGCTCAGGTAACCTAGTGGTAAGAAGCTGTACTGCAATCCCAAAGGCACGCAGTTCAAATCTACCAGCTGCTCTGTGGAAGAAAAATGGGCAGTCTCCTCCTATGTGATTTACTGCCTCTGAAAACTCGCTGGAAGGTCAGCTATGGCTCAGTTCCAACTTGACAGCACACAACAACATTATTATATCACAAATACAGGTCCTTAAAAAGTTTGTGGTAAAACTGTATTTCAGTATATCACATTTCTAGTGGAACTTAATATTATCCTGACCCCGAAACAAATACAGGAGAAGGAAAGTAAGTAATGGGCTCCTGTCACTTAAGCTACAAATCCAAATACAATCTTGAAGGCAGAAAAAAGTAGAAGGAAAGGATTAATGTAATGAGAACTACAGAGGACTAGGGAGAGTGGAATTACATTTGTCAGCTTAGCTCATTGCCTCGGAGTCAGAAATGGCTCATAGCTGACCTTCCAGTAGGTTTTCAAAGACTATAAATCACACAGGAGAAGACTGTCCGTCTTTCTTTGGTGAAGCAGCTAGTGGATTTGAACTGCCGGCCCTTGATTGACAGCACAGCTCCTTACTCACTAGCCCACCAGAGCTCCCTACTATAATTACATGATGAGTAAATAATTCCGGAATCTGGACTATATGAAGAAGTGGCTTCAGGATTGGAGGAAGGCTCTTCAACAACCTGTGTTATACAAATGACGCAGCTATGCTTGCCTGTAGTGAAGAGGGCCTGAAGTGCATCAAAGACTGCATCCTTCAGATATCAGGAAAACAGAAATCCTCACTGTACCAATAGGACAGCATCATGATAGATGAAGGAAAGATTGAAGTTCGTCAACAGCTTCATTTTACTTGGGGCTATCGTCAACTCCCATGATAATAGTTAAGAAATCAAACACATTACATTGGGGAAATCTGTTATCAAGGACCTCACCAACATACTAAAGAGGAAGGATGTCATTTTAAGACTAAGGTGCACCTAATCCAAGCCATGATCTTTTCAGTTGTTTCCTATGTATCTTAAAGTTGGGTATTGAATAAGGATGACAGATAATAATTAATGTCTTTGAATTATGATGTTGGAGAAGAATACTGAATATCTTGTGGACTGCCGAAAGAAACAAGTCTGTCATGGAGAAAGTGTAACCATGATACTTCTTGGAGAGAAGGATGGTGAAACTTCATCTCACATGCTTTGGCAGGTTGTCAGGACAGGACCAGTCCTTGAAAAAAGACACCATGCTGGAAAGGTAAAGAGAAATAAAGGAAGACCCTCAAGAAGATGATTTAACACAGGACTGTAACAACAAACTCAAGCATATCAGTGATGATGAGATTGGTGCTAGGTAGAGCTTGGTTCAGATCTTTTGATCATAAGGTCATTGTGAGTTGAAGTCCATTTGATGACATCTAAAAACAAGTTGTTTCTGATAGTTTAGTTGGTAAGTCTGTAGAAAGTTGCACTGCTAATGCAAAGTGTGGACCATAACAAACTGTGGCAGACTCTGAGAAGAATGGAAATCCCATAACACTTGATCATACTAATGTGAAACCTATACTTGGACCAAGAGGCAGTCGTCAGAATAGAGCAAGGTTCAAAATTGGGAAGGGCATACACCAGGGATGTGTCCCTTCTCCGTACTTTTTCAACCTGTATGCAGAACAGATCATCCAGGAGGCTGGGCTCTATGAGGAGAAATGCAGCATGAGGATTGGTGTACGATCTATCAACAACCTGCATTATGCAGATAACACAACCCTGCTTGCTGAAACTGAGGAGGACCTGAAGCGCTGCTGCAGAGGGTCAACGACTGCAGCCTTCAATATGCATTGAGGCTTAATGTCAAGAAGACAAAGATTTTCACCACTGGACCAGTTGGCAGTATCAGGATAGATGAGAAGAGATTGAGATTGTTCACAGCTTTAGTCTGCTTGGCTCCACAGTCAACACTCTTGGCACCAGCAGCCACGAAATAAAAAAATGTATTGTGATGGGAAAGTCTGCTGTTAGGGACCTCTCCAGGGTACTGAAGAGCAATGGTGTCACTCTGGAGACTAAGGTGCATCTGATACTGACTATGGTCTTTGCAATCACTTGTTATGCATCAGAGCATTGGACAATGACTAAGGAGGATAGAAGGAGAATTGATGCCTTTGAGCTGTGGTGCTGGAGAAGAGTGTTAAATGTACCCTGGACTGCCAAGAAAACAACCTGGAGAGGGTTAAACCAGGCTGCTCCTTGGAGGCAAGGATTCTGAGGCTTCATGTGACATACTTTGGACATGTTGTAAGGAGGGAGAGGTCCTTGGAGAAGGGATGTCATGCTTGGGAGGGTGGAGGGACAGCACAGAAGGGGAAGGCCATCTATGAGGTGGATTGATTCAGTGACTGGGGTAATCGGGATGGGTGTGTCAGAGGCAATGAGATTGGCACAGGATAGAGCAGGGTTTAGGGCTGTTGTACATAGGGTCGCTATGAGTGGCAAGTGACTCTACAGCACATAACAACAGATACTGAATGATCAGGGACTGTGTTAGAGCAGTGGGAATGGAGTTGTGAGCTGCTGTCAAGATGCTGCTTACTCAGGATGATAGCTGGATTCCATTTGATGACTATGTGTGTGTAGAATGGAATTGCTGCTGCTCTGTAAGGTTTTCAGAATCCTCAAACCCTATTCAGTAGGGAGTTGTGCTTCCAACCCAAAGGTAGGAGGTTTGAGTGCACCAGTGGCTCCACAGGAGATAGATTATCTCCTCTTGTGCAATTTATAGTCTCTGAAAACCCACTGGAGGATCAGCTGTAAGTCCGTTCCAGCTTGATAGCAATTAGAGTTTGAGACCTTTGAGAGCCATATAGTCATCTGTCTTCCAAAGCATCTCTGGTGTATTTGAACCACCATCAACTAGTCTGGGCAAGTAGTTGAGTGTATAACCATTTACACCATCTACAGAGCCCTAAGGATGGAGTAAAAGTGCCAGTTCCAAGAGATAATTTGAAAAGAAATGATAAGATTTAGTAAATATGGAGACTGAAATATCTGAAGTGTCACAGAGAAGAGTATCAGAAGCAAGTGAGGATAAGAATAAAACTCAAAGAACTCTTTGTCCTTGAGTTGAAACCAACTTCTGTCTGACACCACCCCACCCCAGCAAGTTTCCTGCTAGGAACCTGTAGATCGCATAGGAGGTCTTCACAGAGCACCTGGTGTATGTGATCCTCCAGCGACAAAGCCTTTTTGTTAGTGTAACTTTACAGAGTACACCACCAGAGCTCCGTATTGGGGAAGAACAGGGGGCCTAAATTAGGTTTCTTGGAATAATGTTGTACAGGCTCATATCCTTAGCTGATATCTCAAAACCTTATCTGAAATGCTGGGGCAAATGTATTTTAAGATATAAGAAATTATTACAGGAAGATAGCGAGATACAATCTCTACACATATAAGATGATAAAGCTTTGCCTGACTTCAGGCATGCGGCTTAGCAGGGACTGTTACTTAGGGCCATGGTCCTCAGAAAAAGCAGAGAGCAAAGAAGACCCTCAGCCAAGTGGATTGACACATTGACTGCAACGGGCTCTAGTGCATCAGGAAGTGTGAAGCTGGCACAGCATAGAATGGGATTCAGATCTTTTGTTCATAGGGTTGCTGTGGGTTGTACTCAAGAGCAGTTAACAGCATCAGCAACAGCATCCTTACAAATCAGAGACGTCACCCCTATAAATTAGAGATATCACCCTGTAATTAAGCACTAATATTTTTATAGTGAAAGGTGGAAATAATCACAGTAATAGGGGGGAAAAAATACAACTTACACTGTTGACACCAGATGAGTTTTTCAAAATGTTGCAGACTTCAGAAGAGTAGCAGTGATTGTGTACAGCCTGCATCATTCTACGGGGAGAGCCTTAGGAAATAGATGAGATTTGAAGGAGTAGGGAAGGGAAAGGGCAAGGAAAGAGTTAAGTTTACTTTGATTTTAAGGCTCAAGGCAAGTGTTGCTATTTGTTACAAAAATGGAGAAGTGGAGTCAAGTTTGAGGAAGAATTTCATTTTAAAGGTCATTACTTTTAAGAGGAAAACCTTTTTAGCATCAGAAGAAACTCCTTTTAATACATTCTCTCTCATAGTTAAATCAGTTTAAAACTTCCAATAGCTTTTAAGTGCTGGAGTGGAAAGTTTCCCCTTTTCCCCTCATACCTCTGGAAACTATGAACTTTGAGAAATGATAATATTGAAAGACTTCAGGTCTTTGGTTCATAGGTTCCCTATGAGTCATGCTCGACTGGACAACAGCCAACAACAGAAATGTTGGCTTTCAATCACTCATCGTTGTACATTTTCTTTTCTCCTTCTCCCTTTACCCTCCCCCCGGAATATTTCCTTTTAAAATGAGCTTGTAATTTTGAGCAATTACTAAGGAATACAGGCACTAATACAGAGATCTTAGAAGTGTGTGTGTGGAGAGAGAGAGAGAGTGAATAAAAAGGTATTCCTAGATAAAAGATGTTACTTTACTCACTGAAACAGTATTGAACATTGAAACATTATAAACCTTATTGTAATATGTAACTGTGAAAGTTGCTGGGTGCCTTCCAGTCAAATACAGACCAATAGTGACCCCATGAACAGATCTGAGTCCTGACTTGAGCTATGCCATCCTCACAGTTTCTGCTCACACAGTGGTCATTACTGTGTCACCATGTCAGTCTGTCTGGTTGCAGTCGTCCTCTCTTTCACTGGCCCTTCACCTTTCCAAGCATGTTGTTCCTGTCCAAGGAATAGCTTTTCCTACCAGCATGCCAAAACTATGCAAGATATAGATATCTATATATCTATATAGATATCTATATCCATATATATCTATATCCATATATATCTATATATATCTATATGTCTCTGTCTCTCTCTCTCTCTGTCTCTGTCTCTCTCTCTCTCTCTCTCTCTATATATATATATATATATATATCTCATCATTCCATTCAGGGAGCACTCTGGCTGCACTTCTCCAAGACAATTCATTTGTTCTTTGCTCCTCAGTAATTTGAAGAGGTTCCTGGCTGCAGACTTTCCCGAGCAATACATCTAATCTCCTGACTACTGATATTAAGGATATTACCGGCTCTTGTTCATATGGTCCTTCCTGAATTTTTTCATTGTAAACCAGTTCTTTTTGGTATAGTGATTTTGTGTATTCCCTCCATCTTCTTTTGATACTGCTTGGATCCTTCATGATTTTGCCCATAGCATTTTTTTAATTGGCACATTTAGCACTTCTTACTAATGAGTTTTGTCAAAGAATTCTTAAATGTTGAGCTAGAAAAGGAGTAATTCACACATACCTTACATTAATGGTTGCCCCACCCTGCATCGTCCCACCTCAGCAAGTGATCTACATGAGTGACTAAGTGAGAGGTACAACTACAAATGTCTCCAAAAGTCTTTACTCTGGCAGCAACTATGCTGCTATGGAGTGAGGGAGTCGGGGAGCCACAGAGGTTTTACCATATTCACCACAATCAAAAGGGCTTTTGCAAAATTTCTACTGCTCAGTAAAATTTGGAATCTGATCAAAAGCTTTCCTTCCCTCTGATTGTCTTAATCACTTTTACAGATGTTGTCTATTGTAGGCTTTCTTACATGTCTCTTGTGGTTTTTTGTGTTGATCTTTATAACCATGTTATCTGGAGATTTCTCTTTACATGGAGTATTAAATGTTACTCTTCAGGAATTGGATCATTATTTAGCCCCTGAATAACTGTTCTCCATCATTAAGATGTCAGGTGACCTAGTAATTCAAGTTGAGATTTACGCCAGCCAGAGTAATGGACTCCTTCCTTGTGATGAATCTGTGATCAAGATGACTGTCCTAGGACCCCAGATGACGACTGATTCTCTATGTGTCATACCTGAGACCTGAAAACACACCAAAGACCAGGACGCCTCAGCCATTCCACGTCCTGAACGGTGACAGCAGCCAAGGGGGCCTCATGGGATATACTTATATGTTGTAAACCTTATTTGTAATATGTAAATACGTTTAGTAGTAGTAATGTTTGTGGCAGCATTGATAGCAATGGATTTGAACTTTTAAATTTTTATTAAATGTGAGTGTTAAACTAGATATGTACATTTCTCTCATCATCAAATTCTGTAATTTTGAGTGTTCACGTTTCATTTGTAGAACCAAAAGTTTAAATTACAGTATAACTATTAATTATGCTTAATTATTCTGTAGATGGAAATGAGATGCCAGAGGAGTAAGTGAAAGAATGAATGCCATAACTTTGTACTTGCACTTGACAGATGTGAAGAAGAAACTTAGGAAGCTAGGAAAACTAGAAGAATGCCAGAAAAGGCATTGATCAGGAAAGGAGTCCAGGAGTAGAAGGATCCACAGGGCCATTGCTGTACATTGTGTATCCTTGGTAGTATAGTGCAGAGGAAAGGAGCCCGCACTAGGAATTAAAAAGGCAGGAATACATGACTTCCTTGAACCTGAGTGTGTGACTGACTTCTGGTGCTTAATCTACTGCTTACTGGAGTTTTCATAATTAGTAATGACTTGACTAGATGACCTTGCAAATGGCAGTAATGACTGTATAGTTTTCCTTGATGGATGGAGGTTCCCCCATGAATATCAAATGAAAAAAACTGGAAAGATTTTTTGAACTTGAGTTATTGAAAAGATGTGAATGAGGAATCGAAGGTGGTTATAGGATTTAGTAATTTAGATAAACATCCTTTAAGGAATTTTTTTAAAGAAAAATATACACAATAAAAATAATAAATTTTTTAAATAATTTTTTTTTCCATTAAATAAGAAGGAAGCCCTGGTGGCCTCATGGTAAGAAGCTGCACTGCAATCTCAAAATCTTATGAGGTTGAAATCTAGGAGCTGCTGCAAGGGAGAAGGATGGGCAGTCTCCTCCCTGTGATTTACTGCCTCTGAAAACCTGCTAAAGGGTCAGCTGTGGGTGATACCAACCCAACAGTACTCAACAGCGTTCTCTGAAGAATACCTTGAAAGAAAGAATAAAAGAAAATCGGAGGCAGAGCATAACTATTACTCAGTAGAAGCTTGTCTGGCAGCGCAGGAATGATAAGAGATGGCCTAACATAGTATATTTGGTTCATTGCTGCTGTACCTTTTTGTTTCCACTAGATGGGAAGTGGGGAGAGAAGAAGAACTGCATGCCATTCTTTTTATTTCTTTAGTGCTTACATAAATGTTACTCTTGATTTTTTGTGAACACATATTTGTGGAGTGATTATATGATTAAATTGGTAAGGAGAATTTTGCGATACAAGTGTGTACATGGATGTGGTTAAGGTAAGACTTTACAGAGAAAGTTTAAAAAGAAAGATACTTTCTTCCAAGGAAATAAGAAAAGAGAAAGGGACTAGAGTCAGGAACCACCAATGAGAATGCTAATCCTACAAATAAGATTGTTCTTCAAATAAAAGACCACATCCATTTACCACTAATATTTTTAAACTTTAGATAGATAGATAGATAGAGAATGCTAATCCTACAAATAAGATTGTTCTTCAAATAAAAGACCACATCCATTTACCACTAATATTTTTAAACTTAAATCACAAGTTTTAGACAATAAGGAAAAACAGATTATTCTCTCCACTTGTGCTTGTAGAGTCAACATTACATGATAAAAAATGAAAATCCATAGTTTCACTACAGTTGGTGCCCACCCCCAAAAGCGCTTCATAAAATTAACAAGTTGGATCTAGCGTTATATAAACCAGTAATAGTGAATCCAAGGAGGATTCGTCCATGGAATATAATTTCCTGTTGTAGGTGGTAGTGACGTCTTAGTATCTTGAGAGATTCCTTTAGGTTGAGGGTGGAAATCAATGTTTGTGTCTAATACTAATCCTTAGTAAGATAACAATAAATTACATACTTAAGTGCTGTAGACTGCAGCACGTTGTGTTGCTAACCCAGAGGCTTTCTGGCAGTTGGAATCCATCACCAACTCCTCACGAGAAGTCTGGGCAGGCCCCTTTCATTGTCCTTTGTAGCCCTGGAAACCTGCTGGAGGGTCACTGTGAGGGGGACCCTCTCAGTGGTGGTTTTTCTGTTTTTTTGACCCAACTCACAAATTGCCTTCAAGTTGGAACTAACTTGTATCTGACTTTGCAGCAGGATTTTCAGAGGCTCTAAGTCACATGAGAGGAGATTGCCCATCTAAAGCCAGCATTTTGTTGCTAGAAGTGGTAATATAAGACATTTCTATTTTAGTAGTTTGTAAAATACTGAGTTTCTGTAAAAAGTCAAGAATCTAAAAAGAGCTGGTCCAGCATTATTGTGAGTAGTATTGTCTTGGGAATGTTGGCCAATCCAGTTAGGACCCCTTCAAAAAGAGAGAGAGAGAGAATCAGTCGGTACATGGTATTGGTACATCTGGAAAACCTAAGAGAATCAACTGAAAAATTAGTATGATTAATGAGATTAAGAGAAGATGGTTAGTTATATAATAAAAACTAATGACATACCTAAGGGGTTTTGATATCTTTAAACTGACAAGCCTAGCCAAATGGATTAGTGACTAGAAACTTTTTTGCTTTCTGGCACCTCTACTAATGTAATTCAATCTTATAATCTATAAGTAAATTTAAATACATTTTTATTAAGACATATTCCATGTTCACTTTTTAAAATAATTTTTGAAATAAAGTTATAGTGGTGAACTAATATTTGGAGTAGCTTTAAGGATTTTTTTTCTTTCATTTTTTGTGGGTTTTGACACTTACACTATCAAGGAAGGTTTAATCTGATCTTTTGTCCATATTTGGTGAATGATTTGTGTAGAACTCACTTTTATCACAAAGGATAGAACTGTTTTAGTTCCTCTTATTATCAATTGTCCAAAAGATATTCCTGACTTAAAGTTATATGATATATTGAATGCTCTTGTATTTTTAAATACTTTATTTGATGTGTATAACCTGTTAACAGTGGGTGCTAACAGTATATTCCACTTGACTTAAGAGAGAAGAATTACATGTCCTGTTTACCAGTTTTTCTTTGCTAAATGTACATTTATTTTCATTTATCACCTGCTATTATAATTGAGCCTTCTCATATTTGCTTTTTAGAGATTCTAAAGCCAATGTTGATAAATTAATTCTGTCTCTTAGGATATGGTACAGTTATTTAAACCTGAATCCAGTTGTGGCTTTTGCTTATATGAAAAATATTTAGCAACATAAGTATTGCTGTAGATTTAGAAAGGAGCACTGTTTCATTCTTTGGTAATACAGAAAAATATTGAATGCCTACTACATCTGGGTAACTCTGGTGGCATAGTGGTAAGTAGTTGCACTGCCAATCCAGAACCCTGTTCAAACCCACCAAGTGCTCTGTGGGAGAAAGATGGGCAGTCTCCTCCCATGCAATTTACTGCTTCACAGAACTCACCAGAGTGTCAGCTGTGGGTCTGTTCTGACTTGATGGTACATAACAACAGCCGCTATGTACTAGGTTCTTAAGAACTTTCTGTGCATTAGCTTGTAGAGAAATCTCATTTTATAGATGGGAAATTTCTGCAGTTTGAATTCAAGGCCAAACTAAGATCGAATGTAAACCTAGTTCTGTCTCTTTTTGTTCTTTGCTTGCCCCTTTCCATCAGCAATAGGTGGAAATAAATATTTTTTTAAAGCTTCTTTTACTTTATTTTGCTTTTTTGTGTTGCTTGTTAATAGACTTTTGAGGGATAAAATCCTTTGAATTGTTGTTTTTAGTATTTTGTGTATGTTTGTTCTATTATAATGCTTACATGATCTACCATCGTTTTGCTACCACAAAGAAGAATTCTTTGTGCTCTGAATTAGTTTCTTAAGGAAGCTTTTAAGGCCAATTTCTTCTTGCTCCATAGAGTAATTTCCAGGTCTAGTAATCTAATTAGTATAACAGGCTTCATTTCAAGATCTTATATGCCATTCTCTAACCTTTGTATTGCAAGTGTGTTTCGTTGGAACTTAAAAAAAAAAAAACACCAAACCATAATTGGATCTATTTTGGTAATGGAAAAAGAATTTCTAGTGTGGTTAAGAACCACAATTTATGAATGCTCTTTGCCTCCCTCTCTAAGAATTAAAGTATTTTTTAAAATTGGAACTTGAAATTCAACCTATCACTTGGATGTATTTAAAGCATATCTTTGGGTGAAGGACAAGTATAACATGGCCTGGCAGGGATGAGTTGATAGTTTCAGTTACCAGTAAACCTGGATGTTGTTTTTTCCTTTTCCTGTAGTAATTACTCTGTGTCCATGTTCAGTGGTCTGTTGTTGGTGGTCATACGAGACTTTGTGAAAGTTACTGTTTGAATTTCTAGAATTGGGAGTCCAGAATAAAATTGGGTAGATTAAGAGAATGACTTCATTAACAAAATTAAAATGGCATCTTATAGTAACCTGAGCTCTTTTCCCCACTCTAGAATATTTTATCTGAAGGCATTGGGTATTACTTCACTATTTTAGGTCTCGTAATGTCATTGAGTCAAGTTTCTTGTTCTTCCTTACCTCTAGTTTACTCTAGTTTCTCTTCTGCTTTCAAGGCTCCAGTTCCAGTTCCTGGACCTGCCCTGGAAAAGAAGTATCCAGTAGAGATGAGCTCACTGCAGTTACTTAATTAAAAATTTGTAAGCTACAAAAAATGGCAATGAGCCAATCAAGAACAGCTACAATTTGAATTTTTCTATTTCCAGGTATGCTAAGTCCCTGGCACCAGTCAAGCTTAGCCTCTGTAACTGTAATAATCAAAACTTTATTTTCAAAACTTTTGTGGTCATCTTGCTTTAAGATATAATAACAGCCCTAACATCTAGGTAACATGCTACTGGTATTGACTTTAACATATCTTTTGCCTGAGTATTTCTGACTTAACTTATTTACTGAGTAGCAGCAAACTAATGCAGAACAGCTTGGGGAAAAAGTTTTAAGTGCTAGTTTGAGTTAAGCCTTGTAAATAGTGCTAAAAGAACTGTGGTCTCTACTGAAAAGTCAGCATTACAGCAACAAAACTCTTTCTTTAAGATGTCCATATATATTAGGTATTATTGTCATGTCAGGAGTCCAGAATGAAGACTGCATGGTGCAGTGGACTTGGGGGGAGGGATCGCATAGCAATGAAAGAGTCTTTCTTTTATTTATCAAGGAGAAAAGTGAATTGGGGGGGGGCAGGGAGAAGAGTGCAACAATGAATGACTAGAAACCCTCAGTCTTTGTGAACATTCATTAAAATGAATTTTTAATAAAAGATGTCCATATATAATCTAAACAACATAGGAAATTAGTTCTCCTTCCCAAAACTCTTATTAACTATTATTGTAATTTAAATGCCTTTGTAGGAAGCTGTGGTAGCCGAGTGGGTAAGGAGTTGCACCAGCAACCCAAAGGTTTGAATATACCAGCTGCTCCATGGGAGAAAGAGGGACATTGTTTAGCCATGCAGTTGACAGTGTCCGAAAACTTACTGAAGGGTCACTAGCTATGAGTCAGTTCCCACATGGAAGTAATGAGCTGAGCTGAACTCGGGCTTTATGTAAAAAGTTACTGTATTCAAAGAATTGAATTCTATTATAGCATTCTGTCTGTAGTTTGATAACTTATTGCCCAAAATAAGCCAGACAAGAAAGTCTGAAGTGATTGAAGTTCACTTGGACTATAAAGTAAAACTGAGTAGAGATTTCCTAATTCCCTTGCTTTTCACTAAAAGAAAACGGCTCATAAATGATTGGAGATGAGGTCAGCTAACTTTTAAGGACTTTGTAAAAACCCCATTTGTATAGTTTTAGACACAGTATTTAAAAAGGTAATGTATTAAACAGCCATATGCATCTTTTTATGTTAAAAGTTCAATTCACGCACACCTATGTTTATTGCTGGGTTGTTCACAATAGCAAAAAGATGGAAAAACTAAAGTGCCCGTCAACAAACAAATGGATAGAGAAGCTGTGATACATTCACACAATGGAATACTATGCAGCACTGAAAAACAAGGAACTCAAAATATACAAAATGGGTATCCCTGGAGGACATTATACTGAGTGAACTATCTCAGTCACAAAAGGGCAAATACTGAGAAACTAAGAAGAGGGGATAAATAATGTATGTAGCATTGAGACAGATAAGGGAGAGAGCTGTTTAAAAGGAATATAGGAGCAGGTATTATTTGCATGACAACAGTCCAGAATAAGAGGTGCATAGCAGAGTGGACTGGAGTGGGGTTGGGGGAGGGGATTGTGAAACAATGAAAAAATTTTTTTTCAAAGAAAAAAGTGAACTAGGGGGGTGGGTAGGGAGGAAAATGTGCAGCAATGAGTAAATGGAAAGCCAGGTCCTCTATAAACTTCCGTTAAATTATCAACTAAAATTTTAAAAAATAAAAGTTCAATTCAGATAGGTTACTAATTACCCAAAATTAAGTAGAGGGATTTATATTCTCATTATGAATTTATAAGATGAGCCTATTACTTAAATGGGTATCTACCTCTTTCACTGTATTCTCCTAGGTTAATCATACCATTTTAATCTAGCTAACACTGGCCACTGATTATTCCCAGCATTATGTAATTGAAAGAATTGTCTCTGTGTGTTTATTTAGGATTGGAAAAGGAAACTGCTAGTAGAATTGTTACAATATTTTTGTATACTTACATGAATTAAGGGAGACATTAAAACGTTAATTGTATATTTATTTAAAATTTTACTATTACCATTGATGCTCTTAGTAATTTAGACACAGTAGATATGCAGATAAACAAAACCTTTCCTTCAGCGAACTAACAAATGATAAAATGCCAAAATAGAGGTGCAAACAGTGTCCTTGAAAATTCTATAGAGAATCACCTTTGTGAATGTGGTTATATTTTATTGAACCTTGAAGGGTAGGAAGATGAAAAAAGTGTGGCTGGAGTATTTCTTTGCTGTGGCAATGAGAGTAGGTAATAAGTTTTCAAATTGTAATCCCAGTGTGCCTGAATGAGAGAGTCCAGAGAGATAGGATGGTTTCCATATGTGTGTGTCAGATGAAGGGAATATGAGCTTAATTCAGTACAGAAATCCAGTGAGGATTGTCACATCAAAGAGGTTTTGGTCATTTTTTTTTAATTAATTATGACAGGTGATAGTTGGAGATTGGGCAGTAGAAATACCTGATAAAGGACAGCTTTAATTGTTTCTTACCAGATACTGGATAAAGTACACCTACAGTTTTTCATTTAATTCTCACTGTATAAATGCTTTAAGAAATAATGCATGTTACACATTTAGCACAAGACCTGCCCCACATGAAATGCCAAACTTAACAATGATTGACATAAAATAGTCATACCTCAAGCCCAGGATAAAACAGAGTATCTTGTCCATTAATGTATATAAATTTCCATAAGGATGTGTGTTTAAGGGACTCTTAAATTTAACAGGTTAACATTAAATTTGCTACTTGTTTTTCTGCTGCCCCTACTGCTTTTTTAAAAAAACAGATCATTAGTTAGTGAATACTGCTTACTCAGTTTGAAGGCCTATTTATTAATTCACCTTGAGTTTGCATTAACCTTTGAATGGAAAAAAGTAAATGAGTGCTTTGGGGGGTGGTGGGCTCTGGTAGCCTAGTAGTAAGGAATTGCACTACCAACCTGAAAGTATGCAGTTCAAATACCAGCTACTCCGTGGGAGAAAGAGGAGCAGACCTCTCCCCCCACACACACTCCACCCCCCCCCCACATGTAATTTACTGCCTCTGGAAAACCTACTGCAGAGTCAGCTTTCAATTGATTCCAACTCAGTGGCACAAAACAACTAGATATTATTAAAAAATTAAAATATAGCAGAGAAGGTAAATCTCCTTGACCATATTCTTGCCATTATCACATGCACGTAAGATCCTGCTGAAAATTGCCCAAAAACTGAAAAAGCACATCAACAGAGGATTGCCTGATTTACAGACTGGGTTTAGAAGAAACAGTAGGGAATTTTTAAGCCAATATTAGATGGATCTTGCTAAAAGCAGAGAGTACTAGAGGACTGTCTGTGTTTCATTGACTATGCAAAGACATTTGACTGTGTGGATCACAACAAAATGTAGCTAACTCTGTGAAGAATGGGAATCCCGGAACATTTGATTGTGCTTGTGTGAAACCTATACAAGAGGCAGTCACCAGAACAGAGCAAGGACAAACTGCATGGTTCAAAATCAGGACAGGTGTATGTAAGGAATGCATCCTATCTCCATACATTTTCAATTTATATGCAGAACAGATCATCAGAGAGGCTGAGCTCTATGAGCAGGAATGTGGCATCAGGATTGGACAAAGACTTATCAACATTCAGCATTATGGAGATGATACAACCTTATTTGCTGAAACTGAGGAGGGCCTGAGGTATTTACTGCAGAAGGTCAAGGTCTGCAGCCTTCAATATGGATTGAAGCTCAACTTCAAGAAACAAAGGTTCTCACTGCTGGGCCAATTGGCAGCATCATAAGAGATGGTAGAGATTGAAATTGTGAACAGCTTCAGCTTCCTTGGCTCCATAGTCAACACTCTTGGTCTAGGTATAGGTTTTGCATGAACACAGTTAAGTGCTTTGTGATTCTCATTCTTAACGTTAGCCATAACTTGTCATGATTCACACAGTTAAATGCCTTTGCATAGTCAATTAGATCTTCTTCTGGTATTCCTTACTTTCAGCAAAGATCCATCTGACATCAACAGTGATAGCCCTGTTGCCTCAGCCTCTTCTAAGTCCTGCTTGAACTTCTGGTAGTCACCTATCTATATACTTTTCAAGATGTTTTAGAGTGATCTTCAGTACTTTGCTTGCATGTGATAATAATATTTCAATAGTTTCCACATTCTATTGGATCACCTTTCTTGGCAATGGGAATAAAATAAGGACGCCTTCCGATGGCCAGATTGCTGTCCTCCAAATATCGTGGCATAGACTGGTGAGCACATCGAGGACTTCATCTGTTAATTGAAACAAGTCAATTGGTATCCCATTGATTCCTGCGACCTTATTTTTTGCCAGTGCTTTCAATGCATCTTCAGCTAACTCATTCATTGGCTCCTGTTCATGTGGTACATCCTGAAATTTTTCCATGTCACTTCTTTTTGGTACTCTCTGTGTTCCCTCCATCTTCTTTTGATGCTTCATGGGTCATTCAATAAACTGCCCATAGGGTAAGTTAACACAGCAGTTCGTAAACCATTTGCACCATCCAACAACTTCATGGCAGCTTGTGCACCTATAATAAGCACAGAGCAAATACTTTTGAGTGAATGTGTCCTGTCTAGGACTTACTGGAATGTTGCTGAACCATTTTCTGTAGTTCTGTTTCCTTTACATAATGTGAGTTACTGGGTTTCTCAACAGGCTAACAGGTACTGTCCCTGTTCTGAATTAATTTAACCATGATTTAGTTTTATGGCCCAGCTCTTTAGTTTTGTGTTTATATTGTTTCAGACCATATATTCATTATAATAGAGGAATACTTTGCCAGCCTCTTTATTGTTGAAATGGCTTCATAGCGTCTTCTTGATTTTTCTCCAGTTTCCTTCTTGTTTGATGATTTTTACTTTTTCAGATATTTGTCACTTCTTTTGTTTTGACTTGCTTATGAATAGGAACTTAACCATCCTATACTGCACATAACAGTCTTTCAAAGATGGTAATTATACACAGAATGGATTATCCAAAATTATGGTGGGAAAAGTTCTGAAAGGTAACTTTCCATCGTAACACCCTAAAATATTAAAGCAGAGTAATGAGATATGAATTGGAAAGTACCCACAAGGTTTGTTGTTGTTGTTGTTGTTGTTAGTAGCCCTCAAGTCAGCTCTAACTCACACAAAATAGTTATATGTTTTGATGAAGTATTGCTGTTCTGTCTCAGATTTATTACACTTTTCTTGATCCTTAGAAATGGTAGCACTCACCACAAAACCACAGTACATGAATTGCCAAGTTTGGCTGACTTGCACATTCCTTCTAGAAGAACTTCTAACTGGTAAGCCTTTTACCATAAGAAATGGCCCATATTTGTGGGCTGGAGGCAGTGCTTTATTTGAGGAAATTGGGACCTTTTCTCTCTTAGAGGAGGAAGTAGTATGGATAATTATGTTTCTTTAACTGTTTCTTTAGAAAGCAAATTTATTGGAGACTTAGAAAGTTAAAGTTATTTTCTGGTAATATAATCCTTTGTTCTCCTAAAGCTTTTAAATAACACTTTAAGTAGCATTTGGATGGCTGACCTGGTATGCCTTTTATTTTTATTTTTGCATATAACTGTTTTCTTATAAAATCATCCAACTATTTTAGGCTAAAGTAAATGTAAAAGATAGAGTATAAGTATCTTAGTAATTGTTTTTCATTTAAATGGTGCTTTTTTTAACCGCAGAGCTATGCTTTATATATTCTAATTCTTAAGAAAATTGATATTACAGAATTTTCTTTAAGGTTTAATTTGCCTTGATGCTCTAAGAAGTGTAATTTTAAAAATTTGCTATGAAATTTCTTTTTAAAATATTTCTCTTTAATGACTTCTGTAAAATGTTTCAGAAGTAAGCAAATCAGAAGTTACCTAATTGATGTGATGCGGTGATTGAATAGTATTTCCAAGCTGTGTGTGTGTTTAAAATACTCTCTATATACTTAGCCAGGTAAATACTGTTTTGTTTTGTTTTTAACTTAACTGAAATTTTCATTAGGACAGAAGATTTCAACACTTAGTTTACCATTAATTATTAGAAATTTATAGCTATGGTGAAGATCTTATTTAAGAATAACTCACTGCATAGGCTTAATGGCAACAGCCAATTCACAGATGAAATAACAATGTATAATACTGTTAAAAAAGCTATCAGCGTCAGCATTACCTTGATAACCAAGTGGATACATTGAAACATCCTGCTTTCTACATTCAGCTTGGGAAGAAGCAGTCATTGTTAATAATTGTTGAAATTCCCTGGAGTTTTTAAATATCTCAGTTCTTTTAAAATGTGTCATGTGTGTTACACAAAAATCACGTTAGGCAAAATTACACAATAAAACCCACAAGGTTTGAGGGGGAAAAGTAAGGTTGGAGAACAAATTCAAGGATTTCATCAGTGAATACTCAAAAAAAGGTAGGAACCCTTCCAAAAAAAACAGTTTTGCACATTAAATGTTATTGTTTGTCACCTGCAGCTCATAGCTACCCTATGCACAAAAACCCTAAACCCTCCTCTATCCTGTGCTAATCATATTGTCTCCAGTACACCTATCCCCATTACCCCAGTCACTGAATCAGTCCACCTCATCAAGGGTCTTCCTTTCCTGTACTATCCCTCCACTCTCCCAAGCATGACCTCCCTCTCCAAGAACTGATCCTGCTTTGCAACATGTCCAGAGTAGGTCAGACGAAGCTTCAGAATCCTTGCCTCAAGAAGCAGCCTGGCTTCACCCTCTCCAGGACAAACTTGTTTGTTCTCCTAGCAGTCTATGGTATATTGAACACTGTTATCCAGCACCACAACTCAATGACATCAATTCTCCTTCTGTCATCCCTAGTCATTGTCCAGCTTTCTGATGCATAACAAGTAACTGCAAAAATCATGGCCTGTATCAGGCACATCTTAAGTCTCCAGACTGATATAGTTACTCTTCAGTACTTTGGATAGGTCTCTGACAGCCGACTTTCCCAGTGCAATCTGTCTTTTAACTTCCTGGCTATTGGTACCAAAAGTGTTGAGCCAACCAAACTGAAGCTGTTGACAATCCCAGTCTCTTCACCATCGTTCATGATGCTGCCAGTCGGCCCAGTGGTGAGAATCTTTGTTTTATTGATGTTGAGCTTCAATCCATATTGAAGGGTGCAGTCCTTGACCTTCTACAGCAAGCGCTTCAGGTCCTCCTCAGTTTCAGCAAGCAGGGTTGTGTCATCTACATAACACAGATTGTTGATGAGTCTTCCTTCAATCCTGATGCCTCATAGAACCCAGCCTCCTGGATAGTCTGTTCTGTGTGTAGATTGAAAAGATATGGAGACGGCACACATCCTTGGCGCACACCCTTCCCAGTTTTGAACCATGCAATATTTCCTTGTTCTGTTCTGACAACTGCCTCTTGGTCCAAGTATAGGCTATGCATAAGCAAAATTTAGTATCTGGGATCCCCATTCTTCTTGGAGTCGGCCACAGTTTATTGTGATCTGCATAGTCAAATGCCTTTGCATAGTCAGTGAAACACAGACATTCCTCTGGTACTCTGCTTTCAGCCAAGATCCACATCAGTAGTAATATCCCTAGTACCACAGCCTCTTCTAAACCCAGCCTGCACTTCAGATGGTTCTCTGTTGATAAGCTTTTCCAGTACGGTACGCAGAGGAATCAAATCGATTACATCTGTGGAAAGAATCACTGGAAAAGCTCAGTATAAGCTGTGAAAACAAGGCCAGGTACTGATTATGCAACAGACCACCAACTACTAATATGCAAGTTCAAGCTGAAGCTGACGAAAATTAAGTCCACAGGAACCAAAATTTGACCTTAAGTCTATCCCATCTGAATTTCAAAACCATCTCAGGAACAGGTTTGAGTCCTTGGACATTAATGAGCAAAGACCAGATGAGCTGTGGGAGGTTATCAAGAATATCATCCAAGAAGAATACAAAAGGTCAGCAGGAAAACAGGAAGAAAAGACCAAGATGGATGTCAGAAGAAACTGAAGATTGCTCCAGAGCACCAAGAAACCAAAGCAAAGGGAAGAAATCAAGATTTTAAGAAGTTGAACAGAAGATTCCAGTGGACAGCGCGTGAAGACAAAGTATTACAATGAAATGTGCAAGGAGACGGAGTCAGAAAATCAAAAGGGCCTAACTCACTCAGCATTTCTGAAGCTGAAGGAACTGAAGAACAAATTCAAACCTCGAGTTGCAATACTTAAGGATTCTTTGGGCAGAATATTGAATGATCAGGAAGCATTAAAAGCAGATGGAAAGAGTATACAGTCATTGTACTAAACCAAATTGGTGGACACAGAATTCAGGAAACAACCTATGAGCAAGAGCCTGTGGTCATGAAGAAAGAAGTTCAAGCTGCTCTGAAAGGACTGGCAAAGAACAAGGCCCCAGGAATTGATGGCATACTGATTTACATTAAATGTAGCCATAAAATAAATTCTTTGTTTTTTCCTTGGAAAAGGTTTGATGTTTGTATGTACACAAGAGCGTAGAAAGAATTGCAGCCTCTGACTAAAATAAAGAATGAGGAGTAGTTGTGGTTTTGTGCCGTCGAGTCCTTTGCAACTCTTAGCGACCTTATGTACAACAGCCTTAAACTCTGCTCTGTCCTGTGCCAATTGCATTGTCTCTGATACACCCATCCTGATTACCCCAGTCACTGAAACAGTCCACCTCATAAGAGGGCCTTCCCCTCCTGCGCTATCCCCTCCACCCTACCAAGCATGATGGCCCTCTACAAGGACCGGTCCCTCCTTACAACATGTCCAAAGTATGTTAGATGGAGCCTCAGAATCTTTGCCTCCAAGGAGCCACCTGGTTTAACCCTTCCCAGGATGAATCTGTTTGTTTTCCTAGCAGTCCATGGTACCCTCAATACTCTTCTCCAGCACCACAGTTCAAAGGCATCAATTCTCCTTCTATCCTCCTTAGTCATTGTCCAACTCTCTGATGCATAACAAGTGATAGCAGAGACCATGGCCTGTATCAGACGCACCTTAGTCTCCAGAGAGACAGAATTGTTCTTCGGTACTTTGGAGAGGTTCCTAACAGCAGACTTTCCCATGGCAATACACCTTTTAATTTCCTGGCTACTGGTGCCAAGAGTGTTGACTGTGGAGCCAAGCAAACTAAAGCTGTGAACAATCTCAGCCTCTTCACCATCCATCCTGATGTTGCCCAATAGTCCAGTGGTGAGAATCTTTGTCTTCTTGACATTGAGCCTCAATGCATATTGAAGGTTGCAGTCCTTGACCCTCTGCAGCAAGCGCTTCAGGTCCTCCTCAGTTTCAGCAAGCAGGGTTGTGTCATCTGCATAATGCAGATTGTTGATAGATACCATTAAGTAGACTATGACTTGTAACAACCCTTTGAACCACAGCTTGGAAATTCACCCTATCTTGTGCATCCCTAGGATCTCCAATCTCCTACATGCTCAGGCCCATTGTTAGAATCACTGTGTCAATCCTTTTTGTTGTGGATCTTATTCTCTTTCTCTGACCTTCATCCTTTCCCAGCATGATATCTTTTTTCCAAAGGATAGCCCCTCCTGATAACTTGCTCAACAAATGTGAAACCATTTCACCATCCTTGCCTCTAAGGAACACGCTAGACACACTTCTCTAAGACTGTTCTTTTGACAGTGCCTGTCCATGAGATACTCAGTACTCTTCTCCAGCACCAAAATCCAAAGGTGTCAATTCTTCTTTAGTCTTCCATTCATTATCCAGTTTACAGATGCATAAGAAGCAATGGAAAATACCCTGGCTTGGATCAGTATTTCAAAATTAAAACAAATCATGAGAGCCAATATACGACCTCAAGTCACACCCAGCTGAAATTAAAAACCATCTCAAGAAAATATTTGAGGCTTGGACACTAATGATATAAGACCACACACTTTGTGAGATGACATAAAGGACATATCCATGAAGAAAGCCGTTAAGAGGGTTATAAGAAATTAGAAGGAACTTGTAACACCAGATGTGGACGGTAACACACCAGTAGCCAGTAGCCATCTAATTTGTGCTTCTGTACATTGTGTGCTTCTTTCACATTGGTTTGATTTTCAGAATTCGTCTATATTTCTTGTAGATGAAATCACAGCACAATTCACTCAAATGATTGCTCAAGTGTTCTCTTTAATTTTCATTTGAAGGCTCGATATTGCCCTTGATTTGACATGGTGCTCATATGTAGAACAGAATATAATGTTGCCCCATCCTGTGCCATTTTCAGAATAGTTGGCTCTGTGAGTTTCCCCTGATCTTTATCATTGGGTGGGGGCCTTAGTTTTTACAAATTAAATGCATTGTGATCTTTATTTAGAGATTATTTTAATTCACACTAATTGATACTTGCCATACACTTTCTGAGGCCTTAAGATTCAGCAGGTCATCACCAGCTTGAAACTACCAGTCCTTATGACAAGAATTTTCTTTGCTGTCAGAGACTAGTTTTAAAGGTAAAATGGGATAGATAATTGGTAGGCTAACAAGGAACCTAGTAGATAGAAAGACACTCTCTACCCTTGTAAATTACATAGGGGAACTCTGAGGTTAAGCTTGGAGCATGTTGGCTGCTAACCCTAAGACTGCATGTCTGTAGTAGTTTGAATCCAGTGTTTCCTCCCACGATGAAGGGTCACTTTGAGTCAGAGCCAACTTGGTGCCAGTCAGTACATTTTATAGGAACTCTGAAAACACAGTGGTTAAGGCATTCCGCTGCTAACCATAAGGTCTGCCGTTTAGAAACTAATTAGCCCCTCTGAGCAAGAAAGGTGTGGTAATCTGCTTCCATAAGATTGGCAGCCTGGATACTCCAGAGCAGTTTTACCTTGTCTTTCAGGGTCACTGGGAATCCGAATGGACTGGACTTCATGGCCTTGGGCATGCATTATATGCTTCACAAGATGATTTCCTAGGACATTGTCCAATTCTGAAAATTTCAGAGTTTTAAAAAAAACAAAAGAAAAGAAACCTGTAGTAATTTATGTACAGACAAGAATTGAATTTTAGGTTGGCATTTATGTTAACATAGGAAAGACTATCTCCTTACCTTATTTACTATAAACTGAGGGGAACTCCTTATGCACTTTGAAAAGCTTTTTTTATTTTATCTTACTTCTCTTTGATAACTTGAAATATACTTTTTTATTTATTCATTCTTGCATGTTGTCTTCCCTCCCCCTTTACTATTCCCCTCCCCAGCTCCCCCCAAAGTGTACCCCTTATACCAGATTATTCTCATACATATAATGCAGAATCATATATTTCTTGCAAGACAGTTCTCTCCCTCATCTGTTCTAATGCAGTGTTCATTATCCATTTTTTCCTCATTCCCTTCCCAATCCCCCATGTCTGTCCTGTTTTATTAAGTAGTATTATGCAGTATTTATCCTTTTGTGATTGAAATAGTTCGCTTAGCATAATGTCCTCAAGGTTTGCCCATGTTATGTAATGCTTTACTATTCCATTGGGGTTTTTTTGGTGCTGTGTAGTATGCCATTGTGTGAATGTACCATAGTTTTTCTCTCCATTTTTTATTGATAGGCATTTGGATTGCTTCTGTCTCTTTGCTTTTGTGAATAATGCCACAATAAACATGGATGTGCATATGAAATATATATTTAACAATTAAATGTGTTCATAAAATGGAAAAAATTCTCCAATAATGAGATATGATTAAGTGACATATGCGTAGATTTACATCAAACTTAGATCAGTGTATCTCAAGGCTGTCTATAATAAATACATCTGCAGCCTTTGTTGCCCTTTCTCCTCTTCTGTTCTTTACCTTGGGACGCCTTCATAGTCCCCTTTTTCCACTCTGTCCCTCCTTTTTTATTCTGGTCAGGTTTCTGCCTCTTACTTGGGTGCCTTACTTTATACCGTAAGTACTTATGTTTTCAAGAAGACCTTTGATTCCTTAGTGGGAAAGCCCTGATTGCTGACAGAAAGGTTAGCAATTAGATTGCACCAGTCACTCAGTAGGACAAAGTTGTGGCAGTCTGCTTCCATAGAGATGTATTGCCTTAGAAGCCTTGTAGGCAGTTATACTCTGTAGCATTCTGTAGGTCACTATGAGTCACAGTTGATCAATGGCATTGGCTTTGGGTTAGGCTGCAGACTTTCTCATGCCCTTAGCCCAAATTGATCCCTTTCAACATCTAGCACAATCTATACATACTAATCTGACACTTACAACCTAGTATGGTTTTTCTCATTGCTTTGTTAGTGGTCCCCAGTTAATTAAATTATGCATACATTTAAATTGAAAACCTAAATGAGTCCATCAGTTTCTTCAGTGTTCTGCAACCAAGCTAGCAGGGCAACCCTATTTGCTACAATTTTATTCCTCTTTAAAAATTCTAGCTATTTAAATACTTATCTCTTATTCTGTCATCATTTTCCCAGATTGCACTACAAGTTAGTAACAGATTGAATGTTAAATTAATACAAATTACAGAACCCTAGTAATTACACTTAACCAGCCACTACAAAGTATTTTATAAATATTCATGATAAGCATTAACTTCACAGAACTGAATTTGTTTTTTTTGGTTTATTGCTACTTTATCTCATTTAATGGTTTACTTGTCTCATCTTACTACAAGAGATAAAATTCACTTTTATAGAACCAAGATTAAGAATAAGAAGGGTATCTAAGCTTTATAACCTTTGCCTCCAAGGAGCACTTTGGCTGTACTTTCTCCAGGACCTATCTGTGCTTTTGGCAATGCATGGGATGGTCAGTAAAGATCTTACTTACTCTTTTGCACTACCCAGGGGTTCCGGTTATACACATCTGTCTGATTTAAACTCTTGCTGTCCAAAATTGAGATCATACTCTGTGTTCATGTTTACACACTTCAGTCTGTATTCTCTGCTACTTACCACAAGGTTTTTAATCCTAAAATATAAAGGCGTATGTCAGTGATTCATCAGCAAGGCTTCATAGTGCATTGCACCAGTGTTAGCATTTTATTAATTATATAAAGTAATTAACATTTTAGAGAGCTTCATCATGTCATAGAATTTAATCTTGATTTTAGAACGGTGAGAATTTTGGATTCCATCACACTTAAGCATACTCCTCACTCCCCCCAGGCTAATGCAAACCCGAACATAAAGCTCATCATTTATTGTCCCTTTTATTGAATGTATATTTTTAGTACAGAATATTACAGACTACTTTTTTTCTCTAAAGTTGGTATTTCATGACAAATAAATCACCCTTAGTTGCCTTCACAGAGGCAACCAGTGTTATGTTTTGTTGTATGGTATCAAGTTGCCTATGACTCATAGTGACCCTTTAAACAGTAGTTCTGAGCCCTATCCTGAGTCAGTCTCACCATTTCTGACACACCTGCCACCATTTCCACAGTCACTGTGTCAATCCATCTCACCCAGGGTCTTCCTCTCCTGCACTGACCCTCTAACATTCCAACCATCATGTCATTCTCCAAGGATTAATACTTCCTCCTGGCAGCATGCCCGAAGTATGTGGGATGAAGTTTCAAATCTTTGGCTCCAAGGAACAACCTGGTTCACCCTCTCCACGACATACTTGTTTGTTCTCTTGGAAGTCCATAGTATGTTCACTTTTCTCCAGCACCACAACTCTAAGGCATTGATTAGTCTTCTGTCATCCTTACTCATTGTCCATTCTCTCAGATACATAGCAAGCAATTGACATGTCCTGGATCAAGCATACCTTAGTCTGTAGACTGACATCATTGATCCTTAGCACTCTGGAGAATTAATTCCCTGATAGCAGACTTTAGTAAAACAAATTGTTTTTTGATTTCCTGACTGCTAATGACATGATTGTGGATCAAGATGAAACTGTTAATAACCTCAGTCTTTTCTCTACCATATTGCTGCCAGTTCACCCAGTGGGGAGAATCTTTGTTTTCTTATTGTTGCCAGTGTTTTACCAGGTCTTCTGTACCTTCCAGAGTTCTGGTCTTGCCGTGTGTGTGTGTGTGTGTGTGTGTGTGCGCTCATGGCAACCCTGTGTGTATCAGAGTAGTGCTGTGCTCCATGGGTATTTATGGCCATTTTTTCACAAGTTGACCACCAGTGTGTTCTTCAGAGGTGTCACTGGGTGGACTTGAAATTCCAACCTTTCCATTTTGTAGCCCGGCATCATTGATCTTTTGCATCACCCAGGAACTCGTGGACCTTAATAGAAGCACACAAAATGGGAGATTAAGGAATACTGTTCTTAATTTTGTATGGGTAGTTTTTGTTGTTCATGGAATGGTGTATTTTGAGACTGATAAACTGTCATCTAATCTTTTTTAATGGTTGTATTCCTGTTAGGAGTGAATGACATTTTCTAACAGTCACTGAGGGAGCTCTGGTGGCCTAGCAGTGAAGAGTTGCACTGCCGTCCTGAATGCACAAGGGGGAGAAGAATGGGCAGTCACCCATACTGCCTCTGAAAAACCCACTCGAGTGTCAGCCGGGAGTTGATTCTGACTCAGTGGTACATAACAACCACCACCACTAACTGATTACAAGATAGTTGTCGTTGCTTTGTAACTATAGTGCTATATATAGTAAATTTTGGGAGTTAAAAAACATTAATTTAGATTTTGATAGATACCAACCTGAAATCTATAGAAATATTGCTACCATTGCTAGTATTAACTGTTTCCTTTACACTTACCAAACATTTGGACACTCGTTAAGAACTCTTCCCCCCCCCTTTTTTTTAATAAGGCTGAGCTACTATGATTCCTTATATTCATCCTATTTTGTTTACTATTCCAATTTTTTTTACCACAGTGAAAATAATGTCAGTGATGCTGCATATTCCACGGTCTAAAATTATGTGACCGTTTTTCTGTGTGCTGTTTGAGGTTTTCCAAGGCCTTCCTGTCTCCTTAGTATTCAGATGTTAATCAGTTTCAGAGTAGCTCACCAAAAGTTGAGCATTCTTGTAGTGGTTTCTGGGTTTCTGCTACTAGATAGTTAGGTATTGGACTTAGTTTTGCATGTATTTTAAGCTTGCGTTGAATTATTTCCTTAAGGTGGATCACAGTCATTCACTGCCTTACTTGTCTGATATTATCTCCTGTGTTTTCCCCTTCGGGAAGTTTAAGGATGGCAGTGGATTAGCTATGGGATAGGAGAGAAGCAGCACCTGGACTAATAAGGATACCACTTACTGAGATAGAAAAGATGATGAAAAGAGAAGGGACTTTAAAGTTCCAGTTTCTATCATCTTACGTTTGAAATTCGTTTTAGACACCAAAAGTAGATGTCAAGTAGGCAGTTGGATTTTGTAGTCAACAGTTCAAGGGAGAGGTTCAAGGACTAGGCTGTGGCTGGAAAGGTCTGTCGAGTTAAGGGAGGAGTTTGGAGGAGTAGTAGAGCATATTTATCGTTCTTGAAGTATTTTTTAGTATTGTTTAATTCCCAATATTTTGTCTTTTCATTGAGTGTTAAAATTAGGAGTTTGAAAGAGTTGTATGTGTACATGAGACATAGAAATAAAGAGGTTTGGGACATTTATAACACGGACAACTTAGTTTGGCGGCAGTTTTTAAATCTATGACTTAGAACTAAGCTGAGGTCACATAGAGGAAAAAAGTGTATCTAATTGATACATTTTGGTAGAGTTGGTCACAGTCATTTTACACAGGTAATGAATGCATGCATTATGGGCTTTTTTTATCAGCATCACCCTTTCACACAGTAGTTTCTTATGCATGTTGATTTTTGTGTGCGCTTTATTTACATGGCCATGTTATTTACCGAAAATAAAATATACCTAATACCGAAATATGTGGTTGAGGACTCAGGAGATTTATCCTAAGTTAAATACTTGAATACATGCTTTTATGCTGAATACCTTCTACACGGTGCTAAATACACAATGATGGAACAAGTGAGACCTCATTTCTGTATTCATGAAGATGTGATTATGGTTTTCCTACTTTAAGCATATGTTAAGAAGATAAATATTCCACCTAAGAAATGCACTTTAAAAATAATTGTAATCCTAATGTGAAATGTATTTTAATTATTAATCAGATGGCATTGATTTTAAATATTTTTAGTATATTATTTATCTTAAATATATTTTTCTTACTTAGGTCCCAAAGAGACTTTTAAGGTTAAACCTGGTTTACTTTAGGATCATTAGAAATAAAAAGAAGGCAGTTGTTCTCAACTTTGGTCCCACATAAAGATTACCTGGGGAGCTTTTAAAAAGCCACATACTCAGACCACTCTACAAACTGACTCTCTTAGGCTGGGAACCAAGCATTAGTATTTCTTTTTTAATTTTTTTTTTTTTAGAATTTTTTAAATACTAATTTAAAATATTTTAAAAGTTCAATAGAAATAGAGAAAATAAAAGTCACTACTGAGCAGCTGAAAGTTAATTTCTTGCACATTCAAAGATGTAAAATGTTTGAAAGTTAAAGGCAAAACAAATTATTGGTTCATGCTTCATTAAGTTTTAGACAAAGCAAGCTAATATGTAGAAGCACACGTTTTCAAGATTCAAACTAAGATCTTGGAGTTACTGACCTAAGGTTGTCCTTTAATCATTTAAAAAATAAATATAAGCATTCACCCTTTTTGAAAAGCATGATGTAAGAAAGCTTGGTCAGTAATGGAGAATTTCAATGCCTTTGACATAGCCATTACTGATACGTGCCAGCATCTGGGAAGTAGGGAGTGTAAGGTTTGCCATCAGGGGTTACACACTGGAAAGACAGTATAACTATGTGGGAGGCATTAAAGGCTAAAATATGCTTGTCATTTCTATTAAATGTTAGATGCTAAGTCATATACCTTTTGTATCAAAACTTTGACTCCACAGCAATATTGATCTATAATCAGTTCTTATTACATTTTTTTTTTTCCTTTCACAGAAAATGCTTGGACTGAAGAAATGAGTACTGTTTCCACTAAGGCCTAGAATTGCCTACTGTACAGTAGTCCTGATCAGGCAGTATACGAATGGCCCAAGGAAGCCACCAAATTGATTTTCAGGTTTTACATGACCTGCGACAAAAATTCCCTGAAGTCCCTGAAGTTGTTGTATCCAGGTGCATGCTACAGGTTAGTGGTCACTGATTTCAGAATGTGTTAATACAAATCTGTATTTATTTGGAATAACTCTCTTTTTAAGTTCTTTTTTGTTGGAATTAGTATGCTATAGAACAATAGCAGTAAGTTGGCCTTTGGCGAATTATTCATGCTGTCAATTGTTGTTATTGTTCTTGTTAGGTGCCATCAAATTGAGTACGAACCATAGTAACCCTATGAACAACATATCTGAAACCTTTGCTGTCCTGTGCCATCCTCATACTTCCTGACACAGTAGAGCCAATTACGTGTCACTCCACCTTGCCAAGGGTCCTCCTCTCCTTCACGAACACTCTTTTCTTCCGTTCATCATGTCCCTCTCCAAGGAATAGCCCCTCCTTGGCAACATGCCCAAAGTATGATCATCCTTGCCTCCAAAGAGTACTCTTGTCTGCACCTCTCCAAAACATACTTGTTCTTTGGGCCATCCATGGGATATTCAGTAGTCCTCTCCAACACCACAGTTCAAAGGCATCAATTCATCTTCGCTTATCCTTATTCATTGTCCAGCTCTCAAATGCATTAGCAAGTAATCAGAAGTACTATGGCTTGAATCAGACACACCTTAGTCCTGAAACTTGACATCATTACTCAGTAATGTATAGAGCTTCCTAACTGCAGACTTGACCCAGTCAAGCTCTCAATGCTCCATCTAAACTTTCTGACTAATATTCTATGAGAAGAGTTGTTGGGTTTTGTTTGTTGGTTTGAGAAGAGTTGTTATTTGCTATCAGTTGGAACCAACCCATACCTGACCCTCCAGCAGATTTTCACAGGCAGTAAATCGCATGGGAGGAGACTGTCCATTCTTCTCCCACAGAGCAGCTATTGAATTCAAACCATGTGCCTTTGGGTTTTTAGTGAACCTTCTTATCACTAGGCCACTAGAGCTCCCTTCAGAGAGTAGGTATGAGGATTTAAAGAGATCGAAATGTAAGACATTTTTATTATGGTCCGCACTTAGGAGCTATAAGCACTCGCTTCAGTTCTCTCCTGCCTATTTTGTTTAGAGAGCTTTTTTAAATTCCAAATTTTCATATGAAAGTGAAAAAAAAGTATTATATAATGAACCAGGAAACTTGGATCTAAATGTACACTTCAGATAGTGTTGGCCAGTTACATGCCCTCTTTATACTTTGGTTTTCTAATCTAGAAAATGAAGGTGTTTGACAGAACAGTACCAAAGAGCCGATTTCTAAAGGAAAAATATTTTTACCTAGTTCATAAGTTTTCCAATATAATTACTAAGCTGGTAATACATTTTTTACATTTCTCTTGAATAGATAAGACTTTAAGAACCCCATAATTGATTTGGTTCTAAATAGTGATAGTTGTGTCTTCCTAGCTCATGAAGTAGATATTTTTCTAAGCAAAACAATAGAGCTGAGTTGCTCTGAGGGTATATGTGCATTGCTGACAGAAGGACTGCGCACGAGGCGGTTTAGGTCCACCAGTGACTCCACAGACGAGGTGGACAGTCTCTCCCAGGTACAGTTTACAGCCTTGTAAAACCAACCAAGGGTGACTCTGTGTTAGAACCTACTCTTAAGTCAGTGAGTTTGAGCTTTGTTTATATTTTTAAATAGATTTATAGAAAAATACTTCAACTTAGATATGCTTATTGTATTTTTAGACAAATAATGCCTGGCTAGTTATATAGCATAGTGTTCAAGAGCCTGTGTGCCAGTGTACCCTCTTCCTCAAACAAACTGTTTTTTCTTAAGTGCATTATGCTAATTTATTGCAGCAACATGAAAAGGGGGGAGGGGGAACAGTTGGCATAGCATACTTTAAAAATATCTGGATTAAGGGGAGGGAGTTGGCAGACAAACAAAACCCACATGTTAATTGCCTAAAAATACAGTGCTCTTGACAAATGATTTTTGAAGTTTGTAGTTCTATGAAATTTCCAGGAGACACAGTATCTAAGTGACTGATTACATTTTGTTCATACTCTTAATACCCTCATCTGTACTTTAATTGGTCTGCTTGCCTTTAACCAAGTTTGGGCCTGTTGAGTTCATCCTCCTCACTTCTGGCAAAATGTCTTGCTCAAGACTAATTTTATGTCTCCATACCCTTCACAATAGTGTCCATATGTCTTGCCTAGGACAGTGACCTGGCATCCTGAGGCATTCTAGCTGATCTTTTGCCCAGGCCCTCCTCTACTTAGTCGTCCGGAACTGCTTGGCATTCTCCACACATGCCTTGCTAGTTCTGTAGTACAATGGTCAAGAGCATTTGCTTTAATAATGAACAAAAATAAGTTCAAGTTTTGATAGTTATTAGCAATAATTTAATTGCATCTGACCTTCCTTTTTCCTCAGCTGTCCAAAGATACTATAAGGGAGGGGGAAGACATTACAGAGAATTAAATATGATAATGCACATAAAACATCTGGTAAGATAGATACCTGGTTCATGATGAGTACTCAGTAATTAATTTTCAGAAGTATACTAGTATCAGTGTTAGTAATAAAAGTTCTATAATAATTATTGATGAGTGAATCAGTAGTTCACATTTGTCAATATAGAATGTGAGAGAAGAACATGAAAAGTGTAGAAAAAATAAAAATAAAGTCAGAAGTCAAATCTGGGGAAGCAACAGATTGTGGAGGAAAGATCACCTTCCCTATAAAACACAAATACCTCTCCATGATTTTTCAAAAAAGAACTTTTGGGTAAAAGTAATTGTCTCAGGCAAATCTGTGGTCAAGGACCCTTTTAAAGTGCTAAAGACCAAGGCTGGTAGCTTAAGGAGGACTTAAGGTTTGCCTGACCTAACCCATGGTCTTTTCAGTTGCCTAGTTTGTAAGCCACAGTTGGGTTGTCATTGAGGAAGATCAGAGAAGAATTGATGCCTTTGAATTGTGATGTTAGTGAAGAGTATTTAATCTACCACAGACTGCCAAAAGAATAAACAAGTCTGTCTTGCAGCAAGTGCAACTATGGTCCCACTTAGAGGCAAGAATAATACCACTTCATCTCACATACTTTAGGCATGTTGTTAGAAGGAACTAGTTCTAAAAATAGGCATCATGCTGGGAAAAGTGGAGGGTCAGTGAAAGAGAGGAAGACCCCCAACAAGAGAGATTGACACAGTGATTGTTAACAGTGGGCTGAAGCATGGTGGAGATCATGAAGACACACAGGATAGGGCAGGTTCCGATCTGTTGTTCATAGGGCTGCCAAGAGTCATCAGTTCAACAGCACCTAACAACATGCTCAGATTGTTATCTCGAGTCATTGAGAAACTGATAAAGTGCTGTGGATTCTTTAATAAAACTTGATAGGATTTGATGGTGAAAGAACTGTCAACACTATCTTTTCAGCTGTGCTGCAGAAATCTGAGTATCTCAACGGAGTGTAAAACCTAAAATTTTATAGAATTACTGAAAATGGAGGTTAGTTGGTTTGTTGGTATTTTTTTAAAAAACAGAGCCAACTCTACATTCTTTCTTTCACAGTATACATAATT
This sequence comes from Elephantulus edwardii, assembly GCF_000299155.1. Classification (NCBI taxonomy): domain Eukaryota; kingdom Metazoa; phylum Chordata; class Mammalia; order Macroscelidea; family Macroscelididae; genus Elephantulus; species Elephantulus edwardii. Next base: position 766,720 of record NW_006399852.1, on the reverse strand, counting down.
TTCAGGATATATTAAGGAAATAAGATTTGGGACAAACATTCAGGAGGTATATAGGAATAAGTAGAGACATATCTATCTATCCTCATTTACATAAGGAAAATACTGCAAGGATTAAAAATTGGTGAAGATAGTAGGCAAGAGGGAACCAAGTGGATGGGGGACAATAAGAAGTAAAACTTTTCAGCATATTTTTTTATATTGTTTTGAGCTGTGTAGATTAATTACTTATTCATAAAATAATTAGGCAAGTTTCACAGTTTTGCAAAAAAATAGAAAATAGATCCGTGTACCTTAACCGTGCTAATCTGATTTTCCCAAAACAAACCTTTTGTGGTATGCTTGAAGAAATGAATTATTTATTTGCGTATTATCCTGTGAGACAGATCATAGCCTTTTAAAGTGAATTCATAATCATTTGGACACTTTGGTGATGAGATTTTTAGCTGTCATAACAAGAAATAAGACAAAGGACTGGAAAGGGCTCTTGTAGGAATGCACCTAGAAGGAATAGAAAACTAGCAGAAATAGATATATTTTCATTGTTGTAAGAAATAGGGATGATTGTCATCCCTTTTGGACAGTATTGTCCAATTATCTTCGATGCATGCAATCAGTGACAACATTATATCAGTAATGTTCTGTATAAATCATGAATATCCATTATGTCCATTGCCAGATTTTCCATCACCAACAGAACAGTGTTTCTTATAAAGGTAGATTGAGCTCTGATTGTAATATAAACATGTGCTTATTTGGTAACCTATGAGATGGATTGATTTGGTGACTGGGGTAATCGGGATGGGTGTGTCAGAGGCAGTGCGGTTGGCGCAGGATAGAGCGAGGTTTAGGGCTGTTGTGCATAGGGTCACTATGAGTCGAAAACGACTCGACGGCACATAACAACAACAACAAATATTTGATAACAAACTGACTTTTAGGAACAGTTGAGTGGATTTCTGTCCTTTCTCTTAAAAGATGCTCCCTATGGTGTATTGGTTCATAACTTTTTCTAGATGTAAAAACAATGATATCCACAATTTGATGAGATTGTGATGCTGCATTGCCATTTCTCCATCTGTTTGTCCTTCTTAAACAGCATGCTGCTTTGGAGAGCAGAGGACTCGTCTTCTCTTGTTGCCGTCTTGACTGTTACTGCGTAGATCCTTCATGTTCTCTGTCTCTTCGTTGTGTCAGAATGACTCCCAGCTGACCCTCAGCAGGTTTCTGAGGCTGAAAGTTAAACACAAGAGTAGATTGTCGTCTTCTCCTGCAGAGCTCCTGGTGGATTTGAACCTTTGGGTCAGTGACACAACTCCCTATACCAGGAGAGCCAGCAGCAGATAGAATATGTACCCTCAAAATTAATTTTTATATTTGTAATTAAACCTTAAGACAGTGTGAAGATGTATTTTATTTTTCTATTGAATTTTTTAAGGGTTTTTTTTTTGTGTGTGTGTGTGAGTGTACTGTCAAATCAGATCTGACTGGTACAGGAGGAGATTGTCCCTCCTTCCCCGGCAGAGCATCTGGTGGATTCGAACCATGCGCCTCTGGGATTGTAGTTGCAGCTCCTTGCCACTAGGCCACCAGAGCTCCCCCAAGATTTTTTTTTAAGTTCTTTGTCATCGTTTTTTAAATTTATTATTTTTTGTGAGTGGACTGTCAAATCGGATCTGACTGGTACAGGAGGAGATTGTCCCTCCTTCTCCAGCAGAGCATCTGGTGGATTCGAACTGTGTACTTCTGCGATTGCAGTACAGCTTCTTGCCACTAGGCCACCAGCGCTTCCTAGGGTTTTTTTTTTATTTTATTAATTTTTCTATTGAATTTTATTGTGCTCATATTTCCGTTTTTAAAACATGATTGAACCTATACATTTAAAATTTGCTACTTTATGTATTTCTTCAGAATAAAAATGCTCATTGCTGTCAAATTAGAACCAAGTTGACCTAGCCAGTTTTCACGGGCTCTAAATCACAGAAACGAGATTGCCCATTTCTCCCTCTGAGAAGCTAGTGGGTTCGAACCACCTGCCCATGGCTTAACAGCACAACAACTTACCCACTAGGCCACCAGAGCTCTTTTCAGAATACTGTGCTAAGTATTGTTCACTTGGTATTTTTGAAGCCAAGTAATTAAGTGCCATCACTTTAGTTGCTACATTTGCAGTTGACCTTCGCCCATAGTCCTTAAACCTGCTTCTGTGATGATACCAAGGAGGCCTTGAGTAGCACAGACATTTAAGTGCTCAAATAACAGCCACAAAGGTTAGCATTTCAAATCTGTGTAGAGCCCCAGCAAGCTTGATGACCTGCTTTCAGAACATCATCTGCTAATGGAAGAGTTCTGCTCTGCACATAAGAGGTCATCAGGAATTAAAATTGACTTGACAGCAATGAACAACAAGAAGACCCTTACCAATCTGTTTAATTTGGAGACTAAGATCTCTGAAAGCAGGGATTGTATTCATTGCTACTTAGCTAATGAGTAAATGATGGTTGAAGGAGTGAATTGCATCAGGGAGGGGTGGGTGTAGGGTGTACTGTCATAGTAGCTCTAAATGGAAATAGTGATACAGACTTTTGTAGCTTTGAAGGGAATCCAGTTTGGTGGTTATATGGGAAAAACAAATCCCTAACTTAAAAATTTACCGCACACATACTTTTAAAAGAAGTTTTTATAATAGATTCCCACTAAAAAGAACCAGGGCTCTGAGAAATATCAGACCTAAGTTACTGAGAATGTACAAGATGAACTTCAGAACCTTGTCATTATCAGGAAACAAGGAAGCTGTAGAAAAACTACGGTGTTCATGTCACAGGTACACAGGAACCACTCTAGGATTCTCCAGAATGGTGTGGCACCAGCATCATTAGATGGATGAAGCCAAGAACACCTGAATCCAGATCACAAAGAGACAGGCAGACCCTCTCTTCCTTGGGTGATGCACAAGAGGCTTAGAGAAAGACTCTCTATATATGAGCACACTTTTAACAAGGAAGTTTGAGAATATGCATTTTAATGTTGCATTGTTGCACAGCAGTTAGGAGATGATAACATTTTTCTGAGTTATGACTACACTTTTAAAAAGGAATTGTGGAATTTTAGTAGGGAATGTACATTTTAATTGGCTTTTCAGCAGCAGGATGAGAGGAAGATGGAGTTACTCTGCGTCTGAGGAGGAGAGAAGAACTAGGAACTGTAAGGGAGGGCTTGAGTGTATCAGATGGAGAGGATGGAACAAGTTGAGGCAGAATTCCTGTCGACTGTTCATAGGGGTGCTGTGGGACACAGTCAACTCAACCGCACCTAACAATAAAGAAATACATGTAGCTGGTAGCAAAAAGCACCGTTTAGGTTTGACAGAATATAAGGCCTCCCTACAGTGTCTGCGGCAATGGGCCCAGACATGCCATGGATGGCCAGGGATTGCACAGGGTCGGACAGGGTTCAAATCTTCATAGGATCATTATGAGACATGATTACGTGATTTACTGGATGGTTCCTAACAACAGCAGTGAGGAGGTAAAAAAGATGGTGATCGATCTTTAAACATAATATAAAAAACTAGGACATAGGTTAACTCAAGAGTTATAAGTAAGTTAAGGAAAAATACATAACATGAAACATTTACATTGATGGTCAGGCCTATGCTTTCTCCTTTGTACCGTTAACTTGTGCCTTCCCCGCACCAAGAGTTCTTTGGTTTTTTTTATTTCGTTTGTTGGGTTCTTTCCTTCGTATTCACCTCTTAAACACTGTGTAACGCCTGGCAGGCCAGGCCCCTCAATCACCCACTCCTTTCTAAAGTAAACAGTGACCTAAAAGATTAAACACCCTCTTAATAAACTCTGCCATTTTTTTATTTGGCACATACTCATGTTATAGCAGTGCTACCTTCTCAAGAAGGCATAGTTTGTCTCCCTAGTATAATGTCAAGATTTGGGGGGAAGAGTTAAGCTTTGTGCTGTTGAGTCTTTTGTGGATTTTATTAGATTGCTGGCCCTTATGGCTGCTTAGTAATATTTTTATGATCTGTGACTAGTGATTAGCAGTCTCTACTGTGACTTTCCTGAGAAACAGTTTGAGTTTTCATTTCTTCAGAGAAGATTTGTGTGGTGTTCTCTAGAGACAGAGGAAGTCCTGCTAGTGTAGCACATTAGCTGCTCCATGGAAGAAAGGTGATCAGTTTTCTCCAGTAAGCATTTCTAGCTTTGGAACCCTGGTGGAGGTGAGGGTTGCTGTGAGGAAGAATTGTTTCAATGACATTGAGTTTGGTTTTATTATTAAAAGGTAGAAATGTGAACTGAATTATTCTGGAGTCTACTACTAAGTGTATATTACATACACACATGTATGTGTATGTATTTTTTCAAACACAAGAAGAGGCATTGAAGAATTGGTAAGAATTTTAGTTTTTGTTTTGTTGGGGTTTTTTAAATTATTAAATTGTAATGAACATTTACAGAGATTTTGGATTTCCATTCATTCATTGTTGCACTTTTCTGCCTGCCCCCCTGCCCCAGTTCACTCCTCTCTATGAAAAGTAAAAGAAAAAATGTTCATTAGTATACAGTCCCCCCCCCCAAGAATTGTAGTTTTAAATAATTTAAATAAAAACTCGGTTCCAGCAAGTCTGATATGACATAAAGCTGAGCGTCTAGTGTGTTTTCAGGTGCTGTAAATTCCATAGGAGGGAATTGCCCATTTTTCTCCCAAGAAGCAGTTGGTAGATATGAATCCTATGTCGTGGGGTTGACAGCACAGCTCCCTATCAGCTATTTTAAATAATACATTAATTTTATTAAAAAGCTTTTCTAGTCAGATTACATTTTCAGTTAGGTTATAATTTTACTGTAGTTCATGAATCTGTTTTACTTGAAAATAGCTTCTAAAACAGAATGGTGATTTGTTTTACTTTCTGTTATTACTAGTCAGAGAGCTTTTCAGTTACTTGAGGATTTTTCCCAGTTGAACAATTTGCATGAAAACAGTTCTTGTAAAATAAAACTACTTTGCTACATTTAGGGTTGATTTGTTTGTTTTAATATTTATTTTATATTGGTGTGTATACAAAACTCATATACATTGCTTCTCACACTATCCTTCATTTATATTGTTTTATACAATCATATTTGTTCATTGTGTTTTGTAAAATTAATCACTGTTGAACTGTGCCCACTATTAGCTGCATCTGTTTTCCTTGTATTAACCATCCCTTGTTAATCAAAGAATATTTCAGTAGTGATAGCAGCGTACCCATTAGCTCCTGGTGGTTAACTTGCAGCTCTTCTGATTTTGTTTTCTAGAATAATAATAACCTGGATGCCTGCTGTGCAGTTCTCTCTCAGGAGAGTACACGCTATCTTTATGGTGAAGGAGACTTGAATTTCTCGGATGATTCTGGAATTTCTGGTCTGCGCAATCACATGACGTCTCTCAACCTGGACTTACAGTCACAGAATGTCTACCACCATGGAAGAGAGGGAAATAGAATGAATGGAAGTAGGACTCTAACGCACAGCATCAGTGATGGACAACTTCAAGGTGGTCAGTCCAGTAATGAACTGTTTCAGCAGGAGCCACAGACGGCACCAGCGCAAGTTCCCCAAGGCTTTAATGTTTTTGGAATGTCCAGTGCATCTGGTGCTTCAAATTCAACACCACATCTTGGATTTCACTTAGGCAGCAAAGGAACATCTAATCTTTCTCAACAAACTCCCAGATTTAATCCCATTATGGTAACTCTAGCCCCAAATATCCAGACTGGTCGTAATACTCCTACATCTTTGCACATACATGGTGTACCTCCACCTGTACTTAATAGTCCACAGGGAAATTCTATCTATATTAGGCCTTACATTACAACTCCTGGTGGTACAGCTCGACCGACACAACAGCATTCTGGCTGGGTATCTCAATTTAATCCAATGAACCCTCAACAAATCTATCAATCTTCACAACCTGGTCCCTGGACTACTTACCCTACATCTACTCCTCTGTCACATACCTCAGCCCAGCAGCCAAATCAGCAAGGCCACCAGACCTCTCATGTCTACATGCCCATCGGCTCCCCCACTACGCCACAACCACCAACAATTCACTCATCTGGTAGCTCACAGCCTTCTGCCCACAGCCAATACAACATTCACAATATTTCAACAGGACCTCGAAAAAACCAGATTGAAATCAAACTTGAACCCCCACAAAGAAACAGTTCTTCAAAATTACGTTCCTCGGGACCTCGAACCTCCAGCAGTTCCTCTTCGGTCAACAGCCAGACCTTAAATAGAAACCAGCCAACTGTTTACATAGCTGCCAGCCCACCAAATACTGATGAGGTGATGGCCCGTAGTCAACCCAAGGTCTATATTTCCGCCAATGCCTCCACAGGAGATGAGCAGGGCATGCGGAATCAGCCCACACTCTTCATATCCACAAACTCGGGAGCATCTGCTGCCTCCAGGAATATGTCTGGACAAGTGAGCATGGGGCCTGCTTTTATTCATCACCACCCTCCCAAAAGTCGAGCAATAGGCAGTAACTCTGCCACTTCTCCTCGTGTGGTGGTCACTCAGCCCAATACAAAATACACTTTCAAAATTACAGTTTCTCCCAACAAGCCCCCTGCGGTTTCACCAGGAGTGGTGTCCCCTACCTTTGAACTTACAAACCTTCTAAACCATCCTGATCATTATGTAGAACCAGAGAATATTCAGCACCTCACGGACCCTACGTTAGCGCATGTGGATAGAATAAGTGAAGCACGGAAATTGAGTATGGGATCTGATGACGCTGCCTACACACAAGGTAAATCATTTATTCCAAAAGTGGGATGTTTTTTCATGCTGAGACCATTGGTGTGCATTTGATTTCACAGCAGAAATGGGAGCAGCATTGTTCCAGCTATTAGTGATTTTAAAAAAAAAAAGTCCCAAGTAATGTTATCTTGAGAACAGTTGAGAGTATCCATATAAACCATTTTTTAACTTCTTAATGCAGTTTGGAAGCAGGAGTGGCATCCACTTCCTAAACAACATGCCTCTGGAAACGCTTATGAACTTTGATAACTGATGATAGTTATAGAAAGGCTTCAAGCCTTTTGTTCACGGGGTCACTATGAGTCTTGTGCGCTGTTTGATGCAGTCAACAACAACAGCAGTGCAATTTGGGCATTTGCAGAGCAAATTGATCTTTCATTCAACCATTCATACACGTTGCTTTACGGCATCAATTATAATCCCCACATTGTAACAGTACTATTCTCCCTTATTTTTATGATTCTCCTTTCCCTTCATCTTTCTATCCTGTGTCTGCCCTCTGAGCTTTATCCCTGAGAAACTGCTACACTTTATTATAGGTGAGTCTTCTGTACATACTAATTTGTAATTTGAATTTTATTATCCTAGAACTTCAATTTTAAATAATAGAAATAACAACTCTTCATAATAATCTGCATTTAATTTTTTTAAAGATGTTTATAATACTTTCTTTAAATCTTTTCTTCAATGTAAATCTTTTACTGACTGGCTTTCCCTTTATAATTTCTGCAAATAAAAACACATTTTGAGAAGACATTTACCTCACTATTATAGGAAAAACTTAGCAAATTTAATCTCCTTTCACCAGATATCTGAAGAATTAGCAAAGAATTCTTTCTTTTTTTACATGACATCAGAGTCTAAAACGTGAGTCCTAGAATAATTTACCCAAAGAGAAAATTGAATCCTATTGCATATAACTATCTCTTTCTGTCTCCCTTAAATATTAATGCAACATTGCTGCTTAATTAGCATTGTTAAGAAGAAAATTGGTTTTAAATCTGTCTCAATTGATTATCTTTTTCTCATGGTTGGTAATACTAAATTATATCTATATATTTATGTGATATTTATTTTATGTGTTCTTTCTATGCTATATTTTCTTTTAACTCCTTAAATTTTTATTCAGTTGGAAACTTAAATTTATTCAAATCAGAAGGTGCTGAATAAGTGTTTTCTTGAATGTGATGAAAGATTAACCAGATTCTTTAGAGAAAGAATGAACATATCTTAGTCAAGTTTGTTTCTTTAGTGTAATTTGAGATTAGAAAATAGGAGACCACTCACATTGATTTTACAGTTGAATTTGTTAAAGGGATCTCAACAGTTTTTTATTTATGTTTTAAAGGGATATACTCTAATGAGTATTAACTTAAATGGAATTGTTGATATGCAACCCAGTTTATAGCAGACTGTTATGTGCTGTTAAGTCACAGCTGATCATAGCTGACCCGCCAGGGCATTTTTAGAGGCAGTAAGTCACACAGGTGAAGATTTCCAGTCTTTGTCCTGTGGAGCAGCTGGTGGATTTGAACTGGAAACCTTTGGGATTGCTGTACAGCTTCTTACCAGTAGGCCACCAGAGCTCCCTTAAAAGGGTTCTAAATTTTATAAACCGCTATAGACATTTTAAAAGTAATATCGAGGCCCCAACCCAGAGTCTCTGAATGATGATGTCTAGACTCACGTGTATGTGTTGTTATGCATGTCTACCAACAATCTTGGGTGATTCCAGTTGTGCTAGAATTCTTAAAACTTTAGTCTTCAATGTATCTGCAGATAACTAGAACCCTGTTTGTTGAATTTTACTAGTAAATGTATTTTAATATTCTATTAAAGCTGGACCTTGACTAGGGATGATAGAAGGAGAATTGATGCCTTTGAGCTGTGGTGTTGGAGTATTGAATATATCATGGACTGCTAGGAGAACAAACAAGTTCATCCTGGAGAAGGTGAAGCCAGGCTGCTCCATGGAGTCAGGAATTCTGAACCTTGGTCTGACATATTTTGGACATGTTGCAAACAGGGACCAGTCCTTGGAGAGGGGTATCATGCTTGGGAGAGTGGAGGGACAGCGCAGGGGAGGAAGACCCTCAATGATATGGATTGATCCAGTCACTGGGGTAATGAGGGTAGGTGTGTTGGAGACAGTGAGATTGGCCCAGGATAGAGCAGGGTTTAGGGCTGTTGTACATAGGGTAGCTATGAATCACAGGTGACTCAGCACGTAACAATAACATTATCCTACAGAATTTTTTATTCCCGTTGTCCCAAGTCCTCATCTCCTCTCCTTCCTTCAAAATGGCAGATTTCATATATTTAAATAGTTACTGATTCTTAACTGTTGAGTAAAGATTTTTATGAAGTTAATTTGATAAGGAAAATGTTCAAGTGAAAAAGGGCTGAGAACTTCCTGTTAGCTGGAATGTGACAGGATAGGGAAAGTTTTAGTAGATCCGTTGTTCACACAGGGTCACTGTCATAGTCAACTTAGTGGCAGTTAAGCACAATAACAAATTTACTTTGTCAGTTTCCCCCCATTTTCTCTTGAATCCACTCTTGTCACAGTTTTACTCCTCGATATAGTCAAAGCGGTTCTGATGAGGATCGTCAGTGACAGCACTGTTACTAAACCCATTGCTCCTCTTTCAACTCTCATCTTCCCTGGTCTGTGTTACTAGTATTTGACACGCTTGAAGGCCCTCTTAGCATTTAATCCTTGATATATGAGTGATTTGGAGCCAAAAGATCACTCATATTAAGTAGAGACAAATAGAAATTACTTTACACAGTAAAATAATACCCTCAGTAAGACATTGGGAGCACTTTTAAAAACACTTGACAATTAAAAAAAAAACCGAGGAGTGAAGGCTCGTTTAAGAGATCAGTGCCTCCCATCAGCCTTCAGATAGCTGTAACAACTGTGATCTCTTCCTTTACATGTGCTCACATTCAGTAACATAGTACTTATGTGTATTTCTTGATAGTGTTTTTTTTGAAGCATAATAGTGTTTAGATTTTAAGAAGTTCCATTTATCTGAGGTGGTGGTGTGTTTTTTTTTTTTCCTTTGGCTACTCATATTTCCTAAATATTATCCAACAACCCATTGCCAAATAAATCTGAGATCATTCGAACTGTATACCTTTACTACATGTTAAGTAAATCTTAGCATTTAGATCTTTGCCCTAGTTCGGGGGCCCTGTCTCCATTCTTCCATGATTGTTCAGGCAAAGGAAGAACAGCAAGTCGTTACTGGCTTTTGAAGCTCTTGCCCAGACACATATTTTTCATTGTAATTTGCCTTTTAAAAAATGGTAGTTAAACTTCTACATGTACTTTTAACTTGGTCACTAAAAGGTCTTCTTTTGTATATTCAAACGTACTGCCTTTTTTCCTTAAGACTTCTGAGTTTTATTTATGTCTAATGTAAAAATGCTTATCCCCATTCCAAGATTTTGAAAAAAGAAAACAAATTTACAATACTCCTTAGGATTATTTTGAAGTGGTCTCTTTCCTTATGACAACCCTTTAAGAACATTAAAATAACTAATGTGGTATATTCTGGATTCTTCATCAATACCATGCATCAGAGACATCCATAATTCTTTGGTCTTTCTTATTCATTATCCAGCTTTCACATGCTTATGAAGCAGTTGAAGATACCTTGGTAAGGGTCACATACACCTTGTCAAGCATCCTTGCTTTTTTACACTTTAAGAGGTCCTTGATAACTAATTTGCCAAAAGACTTTGGTCTTTTGATTTCTTAACAGCTGCACCATGTGCATTGATTTTGAAATTAAATCATAGACAAGTTTTTTTCCCTGTTTGTCATGGTGTTGCCTGTAGATGTAGTTGTTAGGATTTTTGTTTTCTTGATGTTGAGGTATAATCTATACTGAAAGCTATAATCTTTGATCTTCCTCAGTAAGTGCTTCAGGTCATCTTTGCTTTCAGCATCCAAAGCTTGTGTCACTTGCATAATGCAAGATTCATAATCCAGGTTCTACATTCTTCATATAGTCCCACCGCCCTTTTGGTCAAGAATTGAATACCAACAGTTTGCATCATGTAGAAGCCTCTGCAAAAGGCATACAAAAGCATTTTAAAAACATCTAAAATCATTACACTAATCAAAGTTTAAAAGACACTAGGAGTAAATATATTGATGGCTGTCTGGTGACCTCATCAGTTAAGTGTTAGTTTGCTGATCAAGAGGTTGGTAGTTTGAAGCCACAAGCGCCTCTGGGAGAGAGCTGAGGCAGGCCCCTCCTGTGAAGATTCAGGGCCTGAACAGGGGCAGCCACGCCTTGGACTCCGAGGCAGTGACTTTTGAGTTAATTTACATTGTTAGGTTAATTGTAAGCTCTCTCTCTTTTTACTAAGATCTTTGTATCTTATCTGACACAATTTTGCAATGGCAAGAGTATTTTTTCAAATATGTATACTTATTTCCTCCTTACCCTTTATTTTTTTTAAAATCAGGGCTATGGGGTACTATGTATACTGTCAGTCACCAGCAAATCCAAGATGGCCCTGTCTTATGGTGGCCTTTCCTCATATTGCAAAGCAATAGCATTATTACAAGTGAAGTTTTACTGAAGATAGTATAAAAATGGTTCCCCAAAAAATGGTTCCAGTACACAGATAGGAAACTGCCAGACATTAGGCTGGATTCAGAAAAGGGCCTACAATAAGGAAGTTATCATTGCTGATGTCAGATTGCTGAAAGCAGCCAGTGATAGAAAGCTGTTTACCTGTGTTTTACTGACTGTGCAAAAGTATTTCACTATATGACTCATAATAAATTATGTACAAGATTGTAAAGATTGCGAATTCGTAACACAATTGTGCTTACCCCGTACAAAGACCACAAGCTAGTCATTTGTTTAAACAGAACAAGAGGATACTGCATGGTTTAAAATTAGAAAAGAGAATTCATTAGAGCTGAATCTTTTGACCAGACTTTGAATAAGTCTGTATGCAGAGCAGATGGTATGAGAAGCTGGACTGTATGAAGAAGACCCACGGCATCAGGATTGGAGGAAAATTCATTAGCAACATGCACAACTTTGCTAGCTCAAAGTGAAGAGAACTTGAGTCACTTGGTGCTGAAGATGAGAGACTCCAGGATTCCCTAATCATTGTACCTCAACATGAAAAAACAAAAATCCAGTAAGCAGCATCATGATAATGGAGAAAATATTGACAGTGTTGTGGAATTTATTATGTTTGTATCTACAGACAGTATCCATGGAAGCAACAGACAGTAAATCAAGCAGTATGTTGCTTTGGACACAGAATCTGCAAAATACCCTTTAAGAGTGTTCACAAACAAAACTGTCACTTTGAAGCTTGAGGTATACCTGACCTATGATATATTTAGTTGCCTTATAAATGTGTGTGAAAGTTGAAAGAATGTTGTTGTTGTTATGTGCCGTCGAGTTGTTTCCGACTCATAGCGACCCTATGCACAACAGCCCTAAACCCTGCTCTATCCTGCGCCAACCGCACCGCCTCTGACACACCCATCCCGATTACCCCAGTCACCGAATCAATCCATCTCATAGAGGGTCTTCCCCTCCTGCACTGTCCCTCCACCCTCCCAAGCATGATGTCCCTCTCCAAGGACCCATCCCTCCTGGCAACATGTCCAAAGTATGTCAGACGAAGCCCCAGAATCCTTGCCTCCAAGGAGCAGCTTGGTTTAATCCTCTCCAAGATGGATCTGTTTGTTTTCCTGGCAGTCCAGGGTACATTCAGTACCCTTCTCCAGCACCACAGCTCAAAAGCATCCACTCTCCTTCTGTCCTCCCTAGTCATTGTCCAACTCTCTGATGCATAACAAGCGATTGCAAATACCATGACCTGTATCAGGCGCACCTTAGTCTCCAGAGAGACACTGTTGCTCCTGAGTACGTTAATTTATAAAACTAAAGAAGATATGATTGAGATGCATCTATCACTATCTGCAATCTCAGCAATTTAAAATTCTCAATCTCATGCATTACTGTTTGTTAAATGATAGTGAAAAACATTAAAGCTAAGTCTTCAAAGGCACTTGAAAATAAATTTTTACTAGTTCCTAGTTTTTAAGTTGGAATTTTTACTCAACTGCCCACTGTAAATCATGTCATTTTTTTTTCTTTACTTTATAAATATTTCTCAAGTTCCTGTCCTGATGCCAGATGGCCCAAAATGGAATTCATTTTTCACTTCCCAAGAGCTTGAGGTTTAAAATGAAGAATGTATTTGATAGTAAAAATGTAAACTGATTAATTTTTCAAAGTACAAAATGAACTCATCTAATGAAAGTTTTGCCCTTCGTGTAAGAATGGTTTATAAATACAAATTAGTACTATATGAAGTCTGAAAATCATTTGTTCCCTTTTTTTCCTTTCTTCCTGCTACACTCATGGAGTTAACTTATCTAAAGCCCTTTGAGCAGGTAGTTCAGAAATACATGTAACTCCCCTAGTGTTCAGTCTCTTGAATTCCAAAATCATGAAAATATATAGGATTCAAGTAACTAAACTATCACACCTGTTCTCATTCCCAGATGAAGCTGTAGCATGATGTTTAGTATTAACACCTGTTACATCCTGGTCAGCTCCTAGCGATTGCTGCCAAGTTACCTCCACCTCTTAGCAAATCAGGTAGAGAGACTAGAGCTGCCCCCTGAGCTTTCCTGGGCTGATTCATGACACATGGGCTACCTCACTTCCTACTTTTTATCATCTTTATTTTTACTTTCTTTTCACAGTAGATAATATTTATTTTCATATTTGTAATTTTATATGTTTGTCCTTAAATATATAGGGTGTTTATAATAGCTGAAAGCAAATAAATGACATTTAGTAATTTTCTAGTCAGACTTAATTATTTAATAGTCAGTAAACATCTGTTCACTGCAGAGTCATCTTATGTGTGTTTCTTGCCATTTGCATCCCCTGTCCCCTCCCTGTGCCTTATGTCTACAAGGCACCGTAGTGAAGCAGAGATACAGGCATTGGGCTGCTAACCAAAAAGTCAACTGTTTGAATCCAGCAGTCACTGCACAGGAGAAAGATGAGAGCCTATCTACTTCAGTACAGATTCCCGCTGGGAAACGCCCTGGGCGGTTGTTCTCAGTCCTGACAGGTCACTGAGCGTTCACGTGACACCAAGGCTGTGTCTTGGATATTCATTTCTTTCCAGGAGACTTTGTCTTCCCTTTTGAAATGTGACAGTTGTTCATTACGCTTACCACACAACAGATTCTTTCATTTGCTCTTACAAATCTGTGCCATTTCCTGCATCTTCTTTCTTGATTTGTGCCCACAGTTTACTAAAATATCTCTCCATCTGTTTTCCTTTTATGTGAAGGATTTGGTAGATAAATTTCCTAGGTCTTTAAATGCCTTCCCACCTGAGTGGTGACTGGAAATAGAGTTCTTGACTGACAGTCATTTGTTCACAGGCAGTGTGACTGAGGGTTTAGTGTCACAGTGGAAGTCTCGTGGCACTGTGATTCCCCTGCTCTTGTATGTGAGCTGTCTGTTCATTCTAGAAACATTCTGGATCCTCATTTTTACCCTCGTATTTAGAACTTTCAAGGTAGAGCCTAGGTTTAAGATTATTCTTTTACATTGTCCAGTTATCCCTTTACACTTTTATGGAGGTCTTCGTATTAGGAACTGTTATTGTGGGGCACTGTCAAGTAGGGGAGAACTCATAGCTGACCCTCCAGTGAGTTTTCAGAGGCAGTAAATCACACGGAAGTTAATTGTCTTATCTTTCTCCTTTAGAGCAGCTAGCAGATTAGAACCTTAGGTTGAGAACATAATTCCTTACCACTAGGCCACTGGAACTCCCCATAGTAAAGATTAGCTCCAAAAAATTGTCTTTGGTCCTCACTCATTTCTCTAGAATCGATTTCTGGAGTTTTTCTTGTTCAAATATGTAAAGTTCTGGCTAACATTCTGTTTCTTTTTAATACTTAACTCCTCAGTGTCTTTTACCTCGTCTCTTTATTTTACACTTTAGAATATTTTTCATAATTTTTTTCCTCAGGTGTGAACATTCTCATTCTAGCAGCAGTGCTTTTAATTTCTAAGAGATTGTTCTTCCCTGACTCCTTTCTCATAGCAACTTCTTTTCTCATAGGTATCTCAAATACTGTCTTGACAATGCTAATTGAAGTTCTCGTCCCTCTCCTGAGTTTTCGTTATTAAATCTGGGCTAAGTTTATATCTAGTTTCCGTATCCAGTTTCCTCAGATACATGGTGACTATTCGTTCATTCTAAAAATGGAGTGCTATAGCTGCTGACTAAAAGCGTTCTCTGTATAAACCAGGTTGGTCACCTGGCAAGGTTAGTTTTGTGATGAGCTGGTAAGGTGCCACGTGTTACAAGAGCGTTTCTCTGTTACCACTTAGTGTTGGGGAGAAGGGAGCAGAGAGATGTTTTAGAGAACCTTATATACATAAATATGGTGACCTAGGGGAGAATTGACACTGCACCACATACAGGTTCTCAGTTAAAGCTCCTGTTTACAAGGCCATTGCTCCTTCTGTCTCCCCCTGTGTCTGCAGAGTAAGTGAGCCACCTGTCTGTTCCTGGGTCTCCACTGTTTGATCTTTCACATTGCTGAGGCAATCTCTAGTCCACCCAATGCCTTTTTCCTTACTCTTTTTTTTGTTACTGGATTGAGCCTGTTGTATTCCTCTGTTATTTTCCAGAGGAAGAAGATTACATAATGCAGTATTCAGAAACTCATCAGTTCTGGCTAGTTTTCATAGCGTGGTTCATAAAGTCAGTGGTGGTCAATATGTAGGGAAGGGGAGGTGGAGAGAGTTTCCTTTCAGCTTATCCAGTCAGGGCTGTGTAAAGAATCCACTCTATATTAGTGTGTACTTCTGGATTGCTTGTGTAAGGACATGAGCCTAGCAGTTCTACATTATAATTGGGACTGAATTGCTTTGTCCAAATACTACAGCTGTTGCTACTTGCCACTGAGTTGGAAGCGACTCATAACTGATCCTCTGCTGGGGTTACAAGGCTCAGCTAGCCCGGTAGATGATTGCCTGTCTTTCTTGCAAGGTGCATAGGAAGTCATGACCAACGAGTTAGCAACAAAACTCCCTGTAATCTATACCACTTAATGCGCTTCTTTTTTTTTATTTTTATTATTTTGTGTATGTGTACCATCAAATCAGATCCAACAGGTACAGGAGGAGATTGTCCCTCCTTCTCCGGCAGAGCATCTGGTGGATTCGAACCTCGTACTTCTAGGATTGCAGTGCAGCTTCTTGCCACTAGGCCACCAGAGCTCGCCTTAATGTGCTTCATTGATTGTTTTTATGACCAAATCAGCAAGCAAAAAACCAGTATACATGGTTCACTCAAATCTCTTTTCATAGTTATTTTCAGTAACAAGCATAAAAGTAAATTTTTAGCCTGACCCAATAACTTCAGTCTGCATATTAGACCCTGGAAATAAAACTGTCATGTTTTTTATCTCCTGTGTCAGCACCCAGCCCTTCTTCGTTTCCTGGAAGCTGGTCAGTGCACACATTTCTTAGTGATGTTCTAGTTCATTCTTCATTGTGAGTCTCTTGATGCTGTTTATTAATGGACAGGCACTAATCTCTTGCACAGTGAAGGTTCTCATTGCAAGCAGAACAATAGCTACAAAAGAAGTTTGTTTTAGCTGAACTTTCAAAGTGATTTTTTAGAAATTCATCTTGACTTTCCTCTTGAGTTTATTCTTTCTGAAGTTTTTGTCTAAAACTCCCGGCCACAGGTGAATGGTGAGGTGAACATAGAGATATTCAGAAACATAAGAAAAAGAATTATAAGAAATAAAGATGACACTGCTTTCCTGCAGTATTCAGAGCATTTTCACTTGCTTTTAATTATGTAGCACATATTAATGAGATGCTGATGTTTTGTAATACAGTTATAGTATAATTCTGCTCTACCATGTTTTAGGGAGCTCTGGTGGCCTAATGGCAAGAAGTTGCACTGCAGTCCCACAGGTACGCAGTTCGAGGCTACCACTGCTCCCCAGAAGAAGGCTGGGCAGTCTCCTCCTATGCGATTACCTGCCTCTGAAAACTCGAGAAAGGGTCAGCCATGGGTCAGTTCCGACTCTACAGTACACACAATGTGTTTTCACTGGAAAAATAGCTGTTGACTAAGTAACATGGCTATAAACTTAAAATATTTTGCTTTAACACTTCAGCCTAAGAAATTATCTTACCTTTACTACTGAGGGCGAGCCAGATCTTTAGTTGTTGCAAAACCTGCTTGCTTTGTGAAAGAATGTAATGTTTTGTCTATCTCAGAACATTCTGAGGAATGTATTCATTGACTTTCAGAAACTTTCTCACAGTAATATCTTTAGCAGCCATGTTGTTGCTTTTGTTATGCACCATCCAATTGGAACCGCTCCATAGCTCCAGTATGTTTTCAGAGGCAGTAAATCACAGGACAGGTGACTGACGGCCTCTCTCCCACAGAACGCCTATTGGATTCAAACCATTGACAGCACAGCTCTTTACCACTAAACCCCCAGAGCTCCCTCAAGAACCAGGGCCCCCTTATGTCTATAAAGTCATTTCCACATCCCATTTCTGTTGGATGCTCAAAGGCAATCTGCTGGTAATACTGGCCTTCTCTCCAGTTTCAAGGAGACCTGCTCATGCAGTGAACAAGCACTTGGCTGTCAACCAAAAGGTCAGTTGTTTGAACCCAACAGCTGCCCAGTGGGGGAAAGAGGGGGCAGTCTGTTGACTGTCCATGTAATTTCATTCTTGGGAACCTTACAGGCAGTTCTGCCCTATTCTTTAGAGTCTCTGTAAATCAGAATGAACTCCGTGGTTATAGGAGGTGGTAATGCTGTAGTTCTTAGCTCTCAGGTTTGCTTTCCTATATTGAAAGAAACCCTTACATCAAGTGTTAGTAATGGAGCTATATAGATGGCTGGCAGAATATTTGAAGACCTGTTCTGCAGGTATGTTCTAAGATGTATTAGTTAGGAGATAAATTTGAAAACAACTTTCCATATAGAATAAAAGTTCTAAAAGATAACTTTTTCCCCCTTTAAAATATTTCTAAAAATGACCACTGTTAAATACTGCATTTATGTTAGTGGTGTATCTGCCCAGTACATCAGTCTCCTTTTTTCTACTTGTCTTCGCCACCACCAGCCTGTCATTTGTGCTGAGATGCTGGAAACTATGACAATATTTCAAATGCTGTCAGTCACCCATGGTGAATAGGTTTCATTGAGGCTTCTAGAGTAAGACTAGCAAACAAACCTTGTCATTCCCTCCTGAAATAGTGTACAACCGACACACTGTTCAGGTGGCAGCAGAACATTGTCTGATACAGAGCCAGAAGGTGAGGTCCTCTAATTTTACTCGAATTGCTGCCATGAAATTGTAACTGACTCATAGCTGACCTTCCATTGTATTTCCAATGGTGTAAATAATATGGGAGGAGATTGCCTGTCTTTCTCCTTTAGATCTTGTGGTGGTTTCCAGTCACAGGGGGGCAGGGTCTTGGATTATCAGTGAACCTTTCCACAGACTATACTACCCGAGTTCCCTAAGGCCTCTCAAAGATAGGACACAGCTACCTCCTCAGAGGACCTTAACTCCCTTACTGAAGTAAATGGAGTAAACCTGTCAACCAGCAAAGAAATTTGATTTGTTGATGTGGTGCATGACTCAAAGTGAGGAGAAATGGCTTCAGATATCTATTAATAATTGGAACATGGAACAAGATACAAATATTGGAAGTTATCAGGAAAGAATTGGCAGCAATACAGAGAGATCTGTATCTTTGGCATTAATGAACAGAAATGAACTAGTATTAGCCATTTTGTTTGTTGATTCTTTGGGTTTTGGGGTTTGTTCAAATTGTGAGTGTGTGGTTTT
The DNA here is from genome assembly GCF_000299155.1 of Elephantulus edwardii. Lineage (NCBI taxonomy): Eukaryota > Metazoa > Chordata > Mammalia > Macroscelidea > Macroscelididae > Elephantulus > Elephantulus edwardii. Next base: position 747,975 of record NW_006399852.1, on the reverse strand, counting down.
AATGAAAGTTTACAGAAATTTGGATGCTCATTCATTCCTTGTACATATTTTCCTCCCTCCCCCAAGTCACTTAAAAAAAAGTTTCTTCATTGTTGCCATTTTGCGTTGGACAGTCAGTCATATGATCTACAGTAGGGAGCCCCTATGGGTAAGCAGTGTGCAAGCAGACTGAGACCACCAGTTGCTCCAAGTGTAAAAGATGGGGAGTCAGTCACCTGTGCAGTTTACAGCCACTGAAAGCCTGCTGAAGGATCAGCTGTGAGTCATTTCCAACTCCAAAACAGTGAACAGCAATGGTCTCACAAAGTAGGAAGAATCGAAGAGTAGTATCACATTTATCTTCATAAGAGAATTTCAGGATCTATCCTGAAGTATAGTGCTGTTAGTGAAGAGGAGGCAAGCCATGAAAGTACAAGGAAAATCAATAAATATGACATTCGCATTTATATGCAGGTAGTATAATTGGTAATTAAAGTGCACAAGTTGGAAAAAAAAGAGAAGTGGTAGACAGAAAATGCAACCTTGATAATAAAAATGAGGCCAGAGATTGCATGATAGAATTTTGTGTGGCCTATAACTTACTCACTGCTTATACCTTTCTTAAAAAAAACAAACAAACCAATAAAAATAATAAATAAAGCAATGACTGACACATGACCCTTACCAGATGTAATATACTATGGAATGGAATGATGGGGAAGTTCAGTATCATCCATTAGAACAAGGTCAGAGCTTGAATGTAGAAGTGACCGTAAGTTGCTCATATTCAGGTTCAAGGTTAAGCTAAAGAATATTAAAACAAGAGTGCCAGAATACACCTAAATTTAGTGACTCTCAAAAACAGATTTCATGGATTAAACACTAGTGACCAAAGACTAAACAAGTTGTGGGATGTCATCAAGACATCATACAAGAACAAAACAAAAGTTGAGAGATTCTAAAACTTGTCTAAAAATAAAAGGAAGATATTATGAAGTAACAGCTGGGCAAAGCAAGGAACTTCTACAGTGTGTAGAGATAGGGAGTTAGAAAAGCAAAAGGGAAAAAACTTTTTTTTTATTAGCTGCACAAAACGTTATGATATATTAATTCATAACTATCAAATAATTAAGTCAACAAACTCAAAATACTCAGAGTTACAGTTTAAGTATGTTATGCAAATTAAGAGTTATAGTTTCGTTAAATATATTCTGTCCAACCCTAATATAGTTGAACCTCTTCAATTTGTTACCTTGGCAGCATTTGCAATAAAAGTATAATTAGTACCTTTAATTTATTACACATATACAGAAATGCCTAAAATGTAGGCATATTAGTTATTGCACCTTGCTTGTAGCAAAATAATTATCCTATCCTGAGAAAATATGTATGAATTCTCTTTTTCTTGATTCTTGGCGGTTTATTTTTAAGCAATAGTGCTTACTTTTTATAGCTGGAAGAAGCATTTCTTAAGCTGCAAGAACTGAAGGAAAATTTAAGGCTTCAAGTTGCATTACTAAAGGATTCTTTTGGGAAGATAAAAAATGATGCAAGAAACATCAAAAAATGAACACATTGCATCATAAAGAGTTAGTTGGCCATTTCAAAGGATATAAAATCAAGAACCAGGAGTACTGGAGGAAGACGTCCAAGCTACACTGAACACCTTGGCAAAAACAGTAAGGCTTTCGAAATTGACAATGCTAATTGAAGTGTTTCAGTCAGTGGGATGCCAAGAACTTAGAAGGACAGCTTCCTGGTCAACCAGCTGGAAGAGATCAATATTTGTGCCCATTCCAAACAATAGTGATCCAATAGAATGCATAAATTACAATACTGATATCACATGCAAGTAAAATCTTTACAAACATTCAAAAACAGCTGAAGCACTGCATCAGTAAGGACCCACCATAAATTTCAAGCTGAATTTGTAAGAGGACTGTAAAGGGATAATCAGATTTATCTTGGCCAAAGCAGATAATAGAAAAAAAAAATTTGTCTTTCATTGACTGTGGTGTTCAGCTATATGGGTGATAAAAAATTATGGATAACATTTAAAAGAATGGGAATTTCAGGACATTTAATTATGCTCCTGCAAAACCTGTTCATAGACTTAGGAGCTGTCTAAACATGCCAAGGGGATACTGCATCATTTTAAATAAGGAAAGGTATATGTCAACATTATATCTTTTCCTAATAACTTCTTCATTCTGTATACTGAGCAGGTATTCTAAGAAGCTGGACTTTATGAAGGAGAATGTGGCATCAGGATTGGAGCGTAGGTCCAATTTCAAAAAGTAAAGAATTGAAGCACTTAAAGATGTAAGATGTACAGACCCAAGCCATGGTATCTTCAGTGCATGTGAAAGTTGTATAATCACGAAGGAAAACCAAAAGAGAATTTCTGGTTTTTAATTGTGATATTGGTGAAGAATATATCATGGATTACCACCAAGTGAACAAACAAATCTTTCTTGGGAGGAAGTACCACCAGAATACATAGGGGCGCTGTGAGTTGCAGGCAACTCGACGGCACATCACCACCACCACCAGAATGCTCCTTAGAATGGAAACTAGTGAGATTTTGCCTCTCATCCTTTGGCCATGCTATCAGGAGCGATGAGTCTCCTGAGAAAGACCTCATGCTTGGTAGAGTTGAGGCTCCTCAGAAAAGAGAAAGACCTTTATTCAGTGAGATGGTTTGCACAGTGGCTGTGACAGTATGCTTAAGCACAGAAGATTGTGATGACATGACATGATATTGTTGTTAGGTGCCAAATTGAGTATGACTCAACAGCAAGTTTGTGAACAGCAGATCTGAACCCTGACCTGTTCTCTGCCATCTTTATCATCTCTGATACACATGAGTCCATTGCAACTGTCAATTCATCTCCTTGGGAGTCTTCTTCTCTTTGGCTGACTCTCCACCATTCCAAACATGATTTCCTTCTCAAAGAGAATAGCTTCATCTGAAAACATGTCCAGACCGTGAGAGACAAAGGGGAGCTCAGGTGGTATAGAGGTAAAAAGCTGCACTGCCAACCCAAAGTACAAACGATGAAGCTTTGCCTCCAACAAACTCTCTGACAGCACCTATTCCAAGACATATCTGTTTGTTCTCTTGGTAGCCCACAAGATCGATACACAGCACTCTTCTCTAGCACTGCAACTCAAACCCATTAATTCTTCTGTCATCTTGATTCATTATTTAGCTCCAAGGTGCATAGCAAGTGATTGGAAAGACCATGACCTGAAGCAGGCATGCCTTAGTCTTCAAACTGACATCATTGCTTGTCATTTTGGAGAGGACCCTGACAGCAGATTTGCCCAATGCAGTGTGTCTCCTGACTGCTGGCACCAAGGGTGTTGATTGTTGATAAAAGCAAGATAAAATCATTGACAACTTTGCGGTATGAGGTAGGGTTTTGTGCTGCTCAGCGCCAGCCAGCAACATACCTTCAAGATTCTCTCTCAGTGATTGGTGTGTCATCAGGGTGTCTGGTGGTAGTAGTGATGATGTTAGTGCCTTCAAGCCATTTTTCAACTTAGAAGGGCCCAACATAACAAAATAGAACGAGCCCTTAGAGTTGGCTTGACTGTAATCTTGATAGAAGAAACTCAGTTTCAAACCATTCAGCAGCTAATTGCGTAACCATTGCTGTGTTCCTAGGATGTGTCTGCTGTGGTTTTTTTGGTTTTGGAGCGCCTTTGAAATTCTAATTGAGAATCCCTAGGCTTCTTGGATATGTAATTTGTTGTCTTTCTCTTATTTTAAATGCATTTTCACTATTATTTCTTCTACCTTGTTTTTCTTTCCTCCTATGTCATCAGTGCCCATATGTGTTAGACTGTTCCAGAAAGTTGATAAATTTAGGGAATTCTTTTTGTCTGAGAATAAATTCTTTTTAGCATTTTAATGTTTTTTATAACTTTTCATCCTTTCTCAAAGTTCCATCTCTCTGCATATTGTCAACCATTTTAACTAGATGCATTAACAGAATAATCAGCATTCTTTTAAACCAACATCTGATTACTCCAGCAATTGGATCGTCTTTAAGTTTAGTTCTATTGACGATTGTTCTGTTTATCTCTTGATTAAGAGTTGGGTTTTTATCGTATTTTCCTGTGGTTTTTTTGTTTGTTTGTTTTTGTTTTTTAATTGCATGCCATACATTGTAGAAAAACCGAAGAGACAAGCACACAGTGGTTGTGCCCAGACATGAGCATGCCTCTTTCCTGTGGGGTCCTGGTGCAGAGGTGGGACCAGTTTGGCCAAGGGTTTGTTGTCTTCAGAGCACCAGTCTTGAATTCCTCCAGTGCCTGGCTGCTGCTGTTGTGCCCCCTAAGATGGTGCCAGAAGTGCAGAGAATTTGTCTGTCTTGGATTGTTTCACTTTGGACCTTTCTGTACTGTGATGGTCCCAGTTTTACTAAAAGACCTTAAAATACTCATACTCACCAATGCTTCCAGATTTGGTAAAGGCCCATATGTCATGAATCCATAGGATCCTGCCAGCCACATGATCTCTGCTTGCAGCTCTTTAGCTCTTCTGGGAGAGCACAAAAGAGCCACAGGCACTAAGTAAACAAATGAGCATCAATGGACTCCAGATAAAACTTTATTTACAAAACAAGCAAGAAGCCAGATGTGAGCCATAGATTCAGCCATAGTTTGTGTGCTCCTTATTTTTAGTCTTATTCTCCACTTTCCGCCTCTCTCCCTTATCCAGGGTGTGTGTAGCTCATAAAGGCAGGGATATTTGCCTGTTTTCTTCATTGCTTTTGCATGTGCCTTGATCCAAACATTGTTGCAAAAATTCATTGCTGCGGGTGGGGAACCAGCTCACAGCTGACCCTGCAGCAGGTTTCCAGAGGCTGTAAATTGCAGAAGAAGGTGCTAATATTTCTCCCATCGAGTTGCTAATGCATTCAAACTGGTGCTGTTCTTTGGGCTGGCAGTGCAACTGCGTATCCACTAGGTCGGCCACCAGTTGTTGAGGGCCATAGAGTCAGAACCGACACTCATACAACTCTTGAGCTGGCTTCCACAGGCAGTAAATCTCACAGGGAGAGACTGCCCATCTTTCTCCTACAGAGAAGCTGGTGGGTTTGAACCTCGTACCTTGGGGTTGGCAGCACAATTCCAAGTAACCAGAGGGCTCCCAATTTTTTTAACTAGTTGAGTTGAATAACCCCTGCACTCCATACCTTAATGCTGACTTCTAAATGGATTACGTGATCTGCACACACCTTTGTATACTAAGGCTTTTCCTTATTTAATAGTTTACATGCTACTGAAACAAGCCTTTTTTTAATTTATTCCTTGTAAAAATTTTAATTTGGTCAAAGAGGACTTCACCAATAGTCTAATCTGTTGTTATCTGTTTGAGTTTTCTTGTGGCTGTTTTCCTCTCTGTAGGTTCCTTATTTATTGTACTTTTCAAGATCTGCCTGTTTACTTCTGGTATGGTATCACAGACTTTTAAAAAAGTAAATTGCTTTCTCGCTACATCCAGTCCAGTATCCTAAAAAATAAGACTTCCATTCATTCAATGCATGGATCACAAAAAACATGGTTGATGGTTTAATGAGGTTTTCAAAACAGTTCATCATTCATCCTCCAAGACGGATTAGTTATTTTGTTTCTTTAAAAATCTTGGGAAAATATTTTCATAAAATGTAATCTGATTAGAGTAGGAGTATTTATTAAACATGAACCATTTAACATTAGTGTTCGTGTGGGTAGAATACTCTACTTGCCTTTTGTGTTTGTTGTGTCCATCCAGATTACATGACCTAGTCCACATTCCTTTCTAGTATACCTATAAAATTCAACCTTCTTGGACATTAAGAGTGGCATTTGTCTCTTCAAATACTTAAAAACTGTTAGGATGTTAAATTTTTTATTTTGGGGGTATTTAAACTCACAGTATTGTTTTACTATGACTTTGGAATCCTTAGAAAATCCTTGTTTATCATAGAACTGTTTACTCATTTGTTGAGTTGAGGCAGGTTTTAAAGGTTCACTTAAGGTGGGTGGGTGCTCATGCTTATTAATATGTATTACAGCTTTACTGGTACACCAGAAGGCCAGAATGGAACGGCTTCAAAGAGAGCTTGAGATTCAAAAGAAAAAGCTGGATAAATTAAAATCTGAGGTCAATGAGATGGAAAATAATCTCACTCGAAGGCGCCTGAAAAGATCGAATTCCATATCTCAGATACCTTCAGTAAGTCTTCTCTTTTGGGTCCTGTGTGTTTGAATGGAAAGGTTCGGTGGGCAGCAAACTGGGAAGGTTTGGTTCTCTATAAAGACTCTGTCACTTCTTCTCGGTACTTCTTTTCCTTCCAAACACTGCCTTTTGTTGGCTCATGACATGAGAATTAAATTTGGCCTTTTCTTGCATGGAATTCTTTTTCAGCTCGAGGAAATGCAGCAGTTGAGAAGTTGTAATAGACAACTCCAGATTGACATTGACTGTCTGACCAAAGAGATTGATCTTTTCCAAGCCCGAGGTAAGGCCTGTGCTAACTCAGCTGACACTCAGTGTCTTCATTTTCCATCTCCTTAACAAAGGCTGACAGACTTGTCAGTCGTTATCCTACTGTCTATAAGGACTTGACTTTGGAGCCAGATGGTGCTGAAAACTTGGGGCCTTATTCATTCTTTTTAAAAAAACATAATTATGTATTTGATTGAAGAGTAACTTGATAAATTTTCTATTATTCAAATCTGCTTTAGTCATGTTTTAAGATAATAATGTTAATTCATATGTTTGGCTATATTGTCAAAAGTACTGATTTGTGTGTATTAGTGGATTCTGTTAAATGAGGAGCTCTGGCAGCTAAAATCATCAGGCCAGCAGTTCAAACCTACAAGCCACTCTTGTGACAGAATGATGTAGCATTCTGCTTCTGTAAATATTTGCAACTTTGGAAAACCCGTTGGGGCAGTTTTGCTCTGTTATATAGGGTCGTGGTGAGTTGGACTCCACTTTACAACAGTCAGTTTGGTTTGCTTTTGGTTAAGTTAATAATAATTAAAATATGTAACTCATATACTTTTTCTTTTCTTTTTTCCCCTATTAATCAAACTTTTAAGAATATAATTAAAAAGCACCTCCTTCTCAATAGCACTTCTTATTTGTTAAGACAAAGAAGAAAATAAATATAAATATGGTTTACACATATGTAGGTCAATAGTAATTTTCTGAAGAAAATAAATATAAATATGGTTTACACATATGTAGGTCAATAGTAATTTTCTGTACTTGAGATTCTAGTGCCAGGCCATAATTACTTAATTGTAATAAGAAACATTTACCACTTAATTTTGTTGTATAGACTAATAAATGGAAGGTTCCTAATTCTGAAGTTGGAGAAATAATGGAACATAAAATAGGAGAGAGAGAAAGCCCACCAAACAATCCTTGATCACACTTGGGCTGTTTTCCCAGATCCACTTAACTGAGAGATGGTTAATTTTATTTCATGTCTTTTAAAATGTTGACAATCTCTTTACCCTGAAATATTCTTAGGAGGGGAAAGGCCGTAATTTAATTTTAGAAAGAAAAAGATAGTTCATGCTAGTCCAGAATTTCTGTCTATTCCTTAAATATGTTTTTTTTTTTGTTTTAAAATATGAACCATTACATTAGTGTTTTTTATGCTTGGGCAAAACTGTTTAGTTGCTTACGTCCATGTTTGATAATTTTAAACTGTTAATTACCTGTTAGGTTCTTTTGACACCTAGAACAGAGCTCTGGTTCCATGGCATCTTCACATCATTCATTTGGCCTGTTCCCCAATTTACCACTTGCCTCTTTCTGAGGAATGTTCCCACCTTTGCTATTTGGAGAGTTTCACATGGAATTTGAGATGAAAGGTTCTAAATAAAAGCATTTACTTTATTCATATTGTTATGATATTTAGGAAGAAAATATTTGCTTTTTAAAAAATTAAGTCTTTTTGAGCAATAAACATTGATATATTTACTTTTTATATATTTCAGGACCACATTTTAATCCCAGCGCTATTCATAACTTTTATGACAATATTGGATTTGTAGGTCCTGTGCCACCAAAACCCAAAGGTAGTGTATCCATTAAATGTGAAAACTTAACATACTGAAAAATTAGGTTTTACATCATTGGTATTTTTAGCCACCTTCTACTGTAAAAGTACTTCAAACTTTAACTCTCTTGATGAATTTGTAAGATTCATCACCTCGTGAGTCATTATATATTCCCCTAGGTAGCAGATCTTGATAGAAAATTTTTCAAATGCAGATATTTGTATTCTCTAAAATGTTTAACAAATAATGAGGAAGAAACCTTTAAAAAAATTTTCTTTCCTTTTTAAATTTTTTATTGCTATTTTAAAGTTTACAGAAAACTTGGATTTCCATTTATTCATTGTTGCACAAAATTTCTTTGTTTAAAGACTACTTTTACGTATGTAAGAAAAAAAATCTGTTATGTGAAAGCATTTCCACAATAGATAGAAGCCTGTATTCTATATATATATTTTTTTTAAATAAGGAACCCGTCATATTTTGTCTGGAGGCTAAGCTAAGGAGACATTTTGTTTATGATTCGTTCGGGATATGCATGTGTTTTTAACAGCTAGGCTATAGAAATCACATGTCAATCTTCACAATCTAACTTCCTCCTATCCTTATTTCTGCTTGCTATTTAGTCTTCCAAACACCCTAAGTATTCAGTCTGAGTATACAAGATTATACAAATGTAAGAAAAAAAATTTAAAACAGAAATCTATGTAGTCCCCTATTGATTATGCAGAAGCTCAAGGACTGTATGTAGTCTTCAGTATGGATTGAAGCTCAGCATCAAGAAGACAGATTCTCACCACTGGGCCAGCCACTTGGCAACATCATGATAGATGGAGAAGAGATTGAGGTTGCTCACAGTCAACACTCTTTAACACCAGCAGTCAGGAAATCAGAAGACCAATTACATTGGGAAAATCTGCTGTCAGGAACCTCTCCCAAGTACTGAAAAGCAACAGTGTCAGTCTAGAGACTAAGGTACAACTAATCCAGGCCATGATATTCTCAGTTATTTGCTGTGCATCAGAGAGCGGGACAATGACTAAAGATGACAGAAGAAGAATCGATGCCTTTGAGTTGTGTTGCTGGAGAAGAGTCTTGAACATAACTGTGGACTGGCAAGAAAAAATAAATAAGCCTGTCTTGGAGAGGGTGAAACCAAGTTTCTCCTTGGAAGCTAGGATATTGAAGTTCTAGCTCACATACTTTGGGCACGTGGCTAGGAGGGACTGATCCTTGGAGAAGGACATCATGCTGGGAAGGGTCAAGGCACAGTGCAGGAGTGGAAGACCTCGAATGAGAATGGATTGATAACAATAACTGAGGCAATGGGGGTTGGTGTGTCAGAATTAGTGAGACTGGCTCAGGACAGGGCAGGCTTCAGAGCTGCTGTACATAGGGTCACTATGGGTAGCAGGCACTTCGATGGCACATAGCACTGATTATCTTCTCTCTGGGGGACACAGGCAGTTAAGCACTCAGCTGCTAGTCAAGATGTTGAAGGTTAACATCTACCAAGAAAGGTGTCAACCTTGGGAGACCTGGATATCTGCTTCTTAGACAGCAGTCATTTGAACCCTTGGGGAAGTGTGTTTCTCTCCTGCCCTGCCGGGATATCATGAGTCACGAGCAGCTCAGCAGCAACTACTGTAAAAGGAAACTCAAGTGCCAAACAGTCCCTCTTTTAAATTTGTTACAAAAAGACTCTCACATACTAAGCACAGTATTTCTCTTTTAAAATAGCAAAAAGCTTCTATTTCATTAGCAACTTGGTAGATTATTTAGAGTTTGCAAATTAACAAACACTGCTTCAAACTGGAAACCTTGACAGGAGGAATCCAGTAATGCAAGCTCTCTTCCCATTGTTTTTTGGTGCCATCAAGTCAGCTCTGACTCAGGGTGACTCCGTACCCGGTAGAACAAGGCATGTCAGCCCGGCACCACCCTCACTCACAGCCCCTGTGCATGACCACTTCTCAGGCGCCCTGTCAGTCCGTCTGGTTTTTTTGCTTCCATTTTTCCAAGCATGGTGTGTTTCTCTTGATAACATAGCAAAGTACATGAGATACAGTCTGGCCATCTTTGCTTAAGGAACTTTTTAGTTGTACTCCCAAAATAATTAATAGGAGCACTGTACTAAATTAATAATTGGCCTCAAGTAAAAAAGGCATTTCTTAAGTGTCATTTTATCTTAGAAACAACCTTTGAGGCACACTATTAGGTATATTGAAGTACAGTAGAACTTTTTGCACTAATTTCTCCATGGTCTCTTGTTCATATAAAATTGACACATGAGAAGTTAATTTTTTTTTTTTTTGCATTTTTCAAAACTAGGCTTTCTGATAAAGAACATTTAACATAATTGACCATAGTGGAAGCCTTAAATACACTGTCAGTGTTTTCACAATTCGAAGTGATACTATGGGAGTCTACTGTTACTTGTCATAGGAAATTGACTCCCATTTTCCCTGTTGTAAATTAGAACAATACTCTTTTCCCTTTCATAAATACAATGAAGTGCTTACATCCCAGAGGAAACTACAGACCCGGCAGAGGTTGGTGATGATTAGGCATGGCCCATTTCAGCAAGGCGCACTCTGCTTAGCATGCTGTGTGGTGCAGATAGCATGTGAAATTGCCAGTCCTTTGTTAGACTTTGTGATTTCTTTTTACTGGGAAAGTAATTGCTTTTTGTGTATTTGTTTGTTTGCAGATCAACGGTCCACCATCAAAACACCAAAGAGTCAAGACACGGAAGACGATGAGGGAGCGCAGTGGAATTGCACGGCTTGTACTTTTTTGAACCATCCAGCCTTAATCCGTTGTGAACAGTGTGAGATGCCAAGGCATTTCTGAGCCAAAAGGCCCTATATCTTCTCTAAATCCACATCTAAAGTTCAAGAATCTAGTCTGTCGTCAGGGGAAAAGTTTCACTGCTACATAGGATTTTTTCAGATTGAAGGTGTGACGACATGGTGGTGTGCTAATGTCCAGGGTCAGCCCACAGAGCTCCTAATACCTCAGTCGAATGTCATAGGCAGTGAAACCCCTCACATGGAGGGAGCCTGCTCAGACTTGGCCTGCTGCCGAGGCGTGTCCCGTGTTACCAGCATCCGGGATGGCTGATTCTCAGTATATAGTGCTTGGGTGTGCCCTGTACCTTTCCTCTCGTGTCACTACTGAAATTTGACAGGAGGAAGGAATCGAAAGAATGATGGCTTTTTTCTTTTTAAAGCTCTCAGTTGAAACACTACACACACAAGGTTCAGCTATTTAAACTGTTTGCTGCCGCATCGTGCCCATGGATGGGGATGAACCTGGCATAGCCGCGGTGTCTTTGGCCTGGTCTTGTCCTCCCTGAACACGCCTTCACTCTGAAGCCGGCGTTGGCAGAGACGGAGAGCAGCACGCATTGTCCGTACAATGTGCAGTGAAACACCCCGCGCTTTGCGTACTGTACAGATCTCTTGAGTCTGCTTAAGTGATTTCTTTGCTCCTTTATCATTTTCTTATAATTCTATATGTATAGTGTAATAGTCTGTTGTTAACTAATTTTCTTTTTCCCTTTTAGTGGTTAAGCACGATCATGTCCCTTTTTACGCCTTACCTGAGAGAAACAATGCCTTAAAATAAAAAAGCATTAATGAAATGAAACTATGCACACAACCCTTGTCCTCTCCACGCTCTGAGCGTGCCCCGCCCGAGCCCCCCATCCTGTGAGGACAGCAGATACTGCGCCAGGAGCAGAGGAGGCGGCGGCGGAGAGCCACAGGCCGCCCGCGCGGTAGGCACAGCAGCGTATGTCTTCCCCAGGGAAGCCCAAAACAAAAAGTATTCGAACCCACTGACAGAGCAACAAGGTTGAGCTTGCTTCATCTGCCTGATGTCCTGCAGACCTTTCCCAGGAGATCACCAATTCCAGACCAGCAGGACCTGCGGCCCTTCTTACGGAGCCCTTCTCACAGAGCGTCGCCATGCTTGACTGGCTGGGCAGTCCGTTTCTGAACCTGCTGTGGAGGCAGGATAGCGCCTGTATTTATAAAACAAGGCTAGTCGTACTTAAGACAACTGAAGAAAAGCTGGAAAAAAGAAAAACAAGCAAACTTGAACACTGAAGCAACCTCAAGCATCTCTGTATTTTGATGATATATTTTTATAAGAAAAAGAAATATTCAGATGACCAGGAATGTATATAACAAAATGAAATCAAGAAAAAGAAAGAACCTTATGCACTTAAAAAGACAGATGTATGAAACTATATCAGTGCTTAGAAATGGGGCTAAGGGAAGTGCTGAAATGTAACTAAAAGATAAGCGAGACCATGTAGACTGTCACCCACTGTCCCTGTTTTCCAAGAACAAGGGTGCCCCAGGTGAGCTAATGACGCCTGAGCCTCGGCTCCCGGGCAGGGTGTTTTGTATATGAGGAAAAATACGACATTTCTGGTTGACTAGACAATAGACCCAAAGCCCTTGCATTTGATGCATTTTGTTTTAAATGTAGGCCTTGTTTTTCAGCTTCATCTGCAGTTCTATGTGAAGATTGATAAATCAGTTTTTACTTGTTTTATTAATAAAACGTAATTTGGATATCTTGAGTTGATGGTTTTGTGATTTAGCTGGGTAAACTATCTTTGTAACAGATAAGTTATTTATAAAAATTAAAAAACTTATATTCTAATTTGGATTTTGTGACTTGTTTTTAAAGTTTTGGGGCAGGGCATCACATGTTCCACGACACACGGTCCACGGGCTCGTTGGAGTCAGAGGCTATTTGTTCTCATGACCTCATCTGGGTAGGTGCGACAGGGGCTGCCACCCACTTCTAGGATTGTTTTCCCCCCTTTCCTCGGGCTTCTTTTTACCTGACAAAGCATTTTATAACTCTGCATTTCCTTTCATGTCTTGGTTTGTTTTTTGGTTTTTTTTTTTTTACAGTTTACCTCCTGGTGGAAAACAGATGTGACTTTGTGAACTATTTAGTCTGGGCACTCATTTACATTTTCAGTCCCATAATGGGTGTGTTCTTTGGTTCTATGAAAAGCTTCCACATTCAGACTTCGGGAAGTTACAGCTCATTGGTTTTTTATGAACTTGAAAATAGCAAAGGTGCTCTTGGAGATACCTGGTTAGAAATCAGAGAGCAGTCTCCTTGACTTCTTGGCCTGGTGTCACCAGCATGTAAGGCCTGCCCATGCTTGGGGCCAGAGAACACCTGCGAGAGTTACTTCACAGAACCACAGCAGTGGGCCATAGGCCTCAGATGGAAGGATGGGCTTCTGCTTGTCTACTCTTCCTTGGGTACTAACGTACCAGAAACAAGGAGAAGGCATTTATTAACTGACAGATTGTATCAATGGCATTTCTCAGGAAAACTTCTCTAACAGAGTGTCTGCTAGTTTCATGATAAGTCCCCGAAAGTTGCCCTGTTGCGTTGTAATTTTAAGAAAACGATTGTATTCTGAGTCAGCCTAATGTTGATACTGTGTTCAACCAAGTCCAAACCAACTAATAGCTGACCCCTCAATTTGTTGTGAGAGGCAGTAAATTATATCAGAGGAGGAAATTGCCAAACTTTCTCCTGTGGGACAACTGGTGGTTTCAAGCTGCATACCTTCGGGTTGACAGTGCAGTCTCTTAACACTATAGTGCATTGAAATTATGCAGGTAATTCTACCCACAGATAGTCCAAGCTCTATTAGCTTTTGCATTTAAATTTATGTTGTAATCACAGGATTGTGACGTAGCCTAATTATGTAACTGACATTTTGTCAATTTCTTATCAATTAATTGTTACTTATTAATGTGAAATTCCTGGGAGTGAGGATAAGTTTTAGAGGTGAACTCAACTCGTTGTCAAGATGAGAAAACTCATTGCTCCCTCTAGTGGGTTTTCAGAGACTGAATCACAGATTGCCCGTCTTTCTAAGGGAGAGTAACTGGTGGATTCCTGCCTTCGGAGCACAACTCCTTTGCCACTACACCCCGCCAGAGCTCCCTAAGAGGTGAACGGCAGAAGATGTGCAATCAGAATTACTGACTTTGGTTTAATTGTCTTTGAAAGTGTATGTAGTGTCACGAGAAGCCATTCCAGATTCAAAATCTTAGCACTAGATACTAATATACTTTTTCATAAAATACTTTCTCAAGGACAAGTGAACCTTTTTTTCCACCAATTTTTAAAAGGTACAGTTCTGGCCATTTTACTTGAAATGGTTTGGAACTACATTTTAATTTTATTGTTTTCACCTGAAAATATTATTAGGCAGCTGAGAAGAGTTGGTTGCTTTTTTTTTTTTTTTTAATTTGTTTTGTGTGTCTGTACGTGTAACCGTCAAATTGGATCTGACTGGCACAAGAGGAGATTGCCCCTTCCTTCTCCAGCAGAGCATCTAGTGGATTTGAACCACATGCCTCTGGGATTGCAGTGCAGCTTCTTGCCACTAGGCCACCAGAGCTCCCTGAAAAGTGGTTTTCTAATGAAAACACAATTTTGTAGCTTTGTATTAAGTTGGAATTTTTCTCCCTTTTATAGTGGTCTGGTTTTTAAAAGAATTGATAATCATGTTGTGTTCCTTAGAGTTGGAACTGATTCATAGCTGACCATCCACTGTTTTTAGAGGCAGTTAATCACATAGGAGGAGGTTGTCCATCCTTTTCTGGTGGAGCAGCTGGTAACCTTGAACTGTGTGCCTTCAAGATTACAGCGCAGTTTTCTTGGCACTAAGCCACCAGAGCTCCCTAGTTAATCGCACAAAGTATTCTGCATTATCCTTCCAGGTATAAATTCTTTATAAGTTAGTTTTCAAAAACTGAGTTACAGTGTTGCATTATAATGATGAATTTACCTACACAGGAGAGGAAGGCCCAGGATGAGATGGATTTTACTCAGTGACTGGAGAAATGGGATTAGGTCTGTCAGAGAGGAGGCTGGCTCAGGATAGAGCAGGCTGCAGAGCTAGTGTACAGAGGGTTGCTGTGAGTTGCTGGCAACTGGATGGCTCATAAAAACTTGTTTCATAAAATTCCGAAAAGCAGCCACATTTTCACCACTCTCAGAAACGCCGTCATACTGTACATACCGTATTAAACACTAGGGGTGTCTTGTTTATCTGATTGACGTAAAAGTATGGCTGAGATTCAGTTCAGGAGTCTCCCTAGAGCCCTGTACCTCTGGGATAGCCCCTTGCCTTTGCTGTAGCATTTATGTCCCTGCCTTAGTAAATGAAGCAAATTAATGTCAGACCCTCCTCACGGGGATGTTGTGAAGGGTCGTTTGAAACTGCGACAAGCCCCTTCTCTCTGTGCTGTGATGTCCTAAGTGGGGGGTGAGGGTTTTGCTTGAATGGGATTTGTCACATCTTTTTCAGAAGTGTCAACTAACAGTATACAGGAGCATCTCCGTGGATCCGAGCGCGGTGCTGTCATCACTCAGGTGGGATTCTTTTTTTGTGTGTGTGCGTGTACCATCAAATCAGATCTGACTGGTACAGGAGGAGATTGTCCCTCCTTCCCCGGCAGAGCATCTGGTGGATTCGAACCGTGCACCTCTGAGTTTGTAGTTGCAGCTACTTGCCACTAGGCCACCAGAGCTCCCCTTCAGGTGGGATTCTTAATGTTGAAAGTCTGGTGCAGGGATGGCACAGTTGTGGCAGGCTGACGTGCATCTAGTGTGTTTCTATTTGAGTTGCCTGCTCAACTGTCTGAAGAATGTACATTTAGTGACACAGTCTAGCAGATTATTCTCAAGGAAAAGAAACATTCTTCAAAGGACGTTCCCTCCAGTGTGTGCACATCTGTGTATTTGTTTCTCACTAACATTAATTCATCCACACTTCCAGTTCCTTCACCATCACTTCCAAGACCAGTGCTGTCACAGTACTAGCATCCCTCAGGTCCTTCACAATGGTTATTCTTAGGGAGGAAAGAAGTGTCCTATCCTGGGAGCACTCCTGCCACCACCACCAGTTGGTAGTCCACGTGGGTCCCCAGGGTGAGAGCTGGCCACCTTGAAGGCTGAACTCCACAGTACAAGCTTGTACTGGAGGAAGCTGCCCCATCTTTCCATTCAAATACTCATCTAACACTAGTGATGATCTTCCATGTCAAGTTATATTTTTGGTATATGTGTGTAGCATCTTTTACTACTTACTGTCTGTACATCCCGAACAGTTCTGCCGTCTGGATTCAGTCCTCTAGCGCAGTCGTATGTACCCTGCACTGTCCTGAGTTCTGGTGACACAACAGTGAACAGGACACAATGACACGTCATCCTGGCTCTCACCTGCTGCTGCTGCTGCTGCTGCTTGGCTGTCTCATGCCACCTGCCTTGTCGTGTCCCTTCTCTGTTGTGTGATCCACTTGCTTTTTTTTTTTTTTTAGTCACCTTGTATCTTCATTTCAGATGTTTGTGCTGAGAAGATATGCTTGAAAATCATTTTAACGAAGCAAACCTTAAACTTCGTGTAAAACTTGACAGCTTTCTTGGGTCCTGCTTTGGTGATGTGCTAGGGAATCTCGGTTAGCCGAGGAGTCAGTTCTGGGTACGCTCTCTCTGTCCATGGGTCTTTTCGGTTCTGTTGCTGCAGCTCCTGCTGAGACCAGCATGGGAGGGAGAAGACAGCTAGGAAGCCGGGGCCGCAGTCCAGCTCCCCAGAGGCCATTGACTTGGCTCTGGGTCCTGAGCCAGTTATCTTACGCTTCCAGTTTGCTTTGCAGCATCCGATTTTCCTTTATGAAGTTGGATGGATTCCTAAATCTGATCTCACTTTTGATTTCTTTCTCTTTAAATGCCTTCTTTTAACAGGGAAAGGGGAGTTAAGGGTATCTCTGAAAAAACATTGCTCTGAAGGTTTATGCTGTTTGTGTGGTGCCTTGACTTGGATTACACTTTCTGGCTCTGTAACTACATCGGAAGGAGCCCTGGTGGCACAGTGGTTAAGTGCTGGGCAGTGCAAGCCCATCACCCATGCACTCCGCATGAGAGCTCTGTGACCACCTACTTCCAGAAAGACCACAGCCTTACAGGACCGATGGAACCCTGTGGGGTCCCTGCCCTATTGGGTCACTATCAGGCAGGATCACTGCAGGGCCACGGGCGTGGGATTTGGAAGCACATGGTAATGCTGTCTTTCTGTCAGCTGATTGCTATGTGGCACAGCTTGTAACTGCTGAGTAAACAGAATCAAAGTCAAGCACAAGCAGAGCACAAATACAGAAGCATAATTACAAGGGAGAAAGCTGAAAACATTGCTCACTTGGAAAAATTTTCCAGAGACAAGTTTAAGCTGTTCAAAAATCTTTTAACAGGGCTGATATCCCCATAGTTGGGAAGAAATAATTAGAACAGGGGATTCAAGAGTTTGGATAAGATTCCAAGGACAGCACAAATGGGAGTGTTAAAGAGTGCAAAGCACCCAGCTATTGATCATAAGAAATGGGCACCCACTGAGGGAGCAGCAGGTTCTACAGGGGTCAGGGAGGAGTAGAGAGGTAGGAGTGAGAGGTGAAGAGTGAATAGATGGGGGTGAAGGGTAGAGAAGGGGTGAGAAGTAGGGAGGTGGGGGGTAGAATGGTACGGATGAGGGTGGATAGAGTGACAGTTGGGGAGGTGGGGTGAGTAGTGGGAAGGTGGAGGAGCGGTGAAGAGGTGGGAGGGGAGTGGAAACGGGAGTTGAGGGGTTGAAGGATAGGTGGGAGTAAGGAATGGAGGTTTGGGGTGGGGATAAGGGATGAAAGTTAGGGATAAGAGATGGGAATGGGGTGGGAGGTAGGGATGAGGAGTAGAGAGGTGGAGGTGAGGTGTAAAGGGCAAGGGTCGGAGATAGGTAGAAGGATGAGGGGTGGGAAAGGGTAAAATCTACATTCGTGGGGGAGGGGGAGGATTGGAGGGCAGGGAGTTGCTTTGGGAGAAAGTGTGAACTGAGGGGAGGAGTCTGGAGAGGATGAGGAATCCTAGCTTGAGCTAGGTCTGACCAGATGAGGGCAGAGGAAGAAGTTGGTAAACAGCGTCTACAGAATATGCTGTTACTGACACCCTCAACACCATGGCATCTAATGGATCTTATGTTCTCAAGGGTAGTTTGCATGCAGCCAGGACCAGAACTCCTCAAGCCACTCAAAGATGACAGCCTTTCATATGACTTGAAGTCAACTGAGAGGATATTCTAGGTGTTTTCAGAGGTCACTGTGTTATCTTTTTATGTGGCCAATGATGCATGATACAGCAGTTTATCGTCTTATTCTTAAGGACATATTTTGGACATATCCCTAGCTGCCCCAGGCCTTTCGTGGTGAGTATGAATCTTACAGAAGCCTCTGCCTTCCAGTCGCTTCTTGCTCTTCCTGTTTGATTAACAGGATGTCAATGTAATGAACCATCAGGATGTTCCAAGAACAGGCTGTTAAGATCTCTTAGAAGAAACCATCACAGATCATGGCAGATGACTAAACACAGCCCTGTAGCAACACCGTAAATGAATATTGGTGTCCCTTCAATATAACTGCAAATTGTTTCTGATCCTCTTTTCTAATTGAAGCAGAAAAGAATTCATTTGTGATCTTTATGGCTACATACCATGTACTTGAGGCCCAATCAACCTTCTGTTAATATAGTGTCTGACACAACAGGAGAAAGCAGGGCTGTGGTTGGTTGAACATGTAGTTGGCTACACCTTTCAGAATCTGTACCATTCTTGCAGAGGCCAGGCCGGCAAATCAGATGGAAACATGAGAAGGACCACCACTTCTGAACTCCTTAGGTCTTTCCCCTAGAATTCAAAACTAGTTTTCATTTATTTCCTTGGCAGAGAGTTGAGAGGGCAAGATCCCACAAGCCAAGGATCCAACACAGGAATCACCCCAATTGCCTTGTATATATATCAGTTGCAGTTTTACACTCAGGAACCAGGAAATAGTCTCAGGGTGGATCCATGGACCCAGGTGGCCAGGACATTGACCAGCATTAACCTGGCCTTGGTGAGTCATCTCTTTAGTGGGTGGGATCTGATGACCCTTTCAATCATGGATGGCAGTGTCAATTCAGCTACTGCGTCCAAAGTCCTCAGAATATCAGCATAGTGTCCTTTCCTGGAGTCCAGTCACTTCAGTAGATGACCAAACTTCCCTTCCAGGAAGGTCTGAGGGAATTACAGTATGTCTGTCCTATTGTGTTGTAGGATTTTTCTTCCTAGGGATGTGGTCATCTCTTCAGTTAATGGATTCCAGATCTGAAAATAGCTTCTGGACCAGAAACTGAGATAAAATCATAACTTTTCACTTGGGCAACTGTCCCTTAGTTTCAGCCTCTCTTACCTTCTTCTGGACTGCTTGACCTCTGGGACCACCATGCTCTAATAGCTATTTCCACAGTTCACATTGACCAAACCCCCTTGGATACCCTTCCGCTTCTACTGCTCTTTATGGTAATTACAGACTCCTCATCCCTGGTGGTTAGGCTTTGCTTCCTGGTCTCCATTACTTTGTGGGGACGGGACACAAATATTAGGGAGGATGGGACACAAATATTAGGGAGCCCAGTGTTGTGCCCATTTCTTCTATCATGAATCCTAGGTTGCAGAGGAAAGCTGTCGCTGAACTTCTATTTGTGTTGATTCAGATCTACCAAGAAATAGAAATTCCAAGATGGGTTTGCTATGTAAGATGGTTATCAAGAAAACACCTTGGACATAAAGAGAAAAAAGAAAACAATACGAAGAGACTTCCATCCATGGGTCCATCAGCAGCTGAGCATATGAACCGATTACACCATGCATTTACCCATTTTTTT
>NW_006399852.1:723071-727927 GCF_000299155.1 Elephantulus edwardii | reverse complement strand
AACTGTTCTCTCCCTCATCAGCTTCAATTCAGTATACATAATTTATCCAGTTTTTCTCAGTCTTACCCCCACCCTGATGTCAGTCATTTTCTACAACAGTGGCATCATGCAGTATTTGTCCTTTTGTAACTGAGATATTTCACTCAGCATAATGTCCTCCAGGGTTACCCATTTTGAATAATATTTCATGAGTTCCTTGTTTTTCAATGCATCATAGTATTCCATTGTGTGAATATACCACAGCTTCTCTATCCATTGGTTTGCTGATGGGCACTTAGGTTGTTTCCAACTCCTTGCTATTGTGAACAAAGCCACAATAAACATGAGTGTACATATATCTGCTTGGATGTCAGTTATGGTCTCTTTGAGGTATATTCCCAGTAGTGGAATTGCTGGGTCAAATGGTATCTCTATTTGCAACTTTTTGAGAAAGCCCCACACTGACTTCCACAGTAGTTAAATATAAGCAATTTTTGAGGATGGCACAGGATGGGACAGGGACATCATGCTTGGGAGGGTGGAGGGGCAGCGCAAGAAAGGAAGACCCTAGATGAGATGGATTGATTCCATCACTGGGGTAATAGGGATAGACGTGTTGGAGACAATAAGATTGGCAAGGGATAAAGCAGAGTTTAGGGCTGTTGTATATAGGGTCGCTATGAGTTGCAGACGACTTGACAGCACATAACAACAATGTAAACATTACCATTTTCAATACAGATATTATTTGGCAACTTTTTTCCTTCTTGGAAATTTATTCCTCTGAATAGAAAAAAAGACTTTATTTCTTTAAATTGTTTTGGGGTACACATGAACCTCTAACAACCAATTTCTAAAAGTATTGGCAGTTTCTAATTTGTTATTATGAACAAGGATGCAACTGGTTGTGATTTACAAACCTTGTAATTTATCATTTTAAACATGGAAATCAATGGACATTAGTAAACGTAACAAGCTGTTATCCAACCATCACCCTAATTCTGTTTTTGGGGTTTGTTTTTCCCCCCAAATCATGTTTATAAAAACTTCCGCCCCCCCACCCCCCTTGTGTGCCCATTCACAAAACCCCATCCCCACAGTTTCAGCTCTGATAAGCACTAGCCTATGTTCTGGGCCTAGCGTCTTTGTGTTCATGCACGGCTTTGTCCCCACTGCTGAGGGCGGGATGGTTAAGGTGTACTTCTCTGCTTTGCTTTTGACTTTGCAAATTTTGCTTGTTGTATTTGTGTGGTTTAATCAGCTCACTCTCTCAACAGTGGCGTATACTCACTCTTAACCACCCTGACTTTGGCCACGCCGTTGTCATTGTTGGTATGTGCCATCACATCTACTATGACTCATAGCAACCCTTTGAACAAAGAGGAAAATCTTGGTCCATGTTACAGTATTTTTCTTGCCAAGGTGATTTTTTAAAAATTTTATTGTTTTTGAATGGCTTTCTTAACATTTGCACCTTTTGGTGTTTTTAATAGTCTTTTCTAGTTATTTATCATTTCCTCAAAGTTATGGGTACAATTTTATTGAAATTATTCTGAATACCTTGGATTTTTTTTTTTGTTATTGTTAGTGTAAAGGAATTCTTTTCCCTTCATGTTTTCCCACAGCCTGTTATTGGTAAGTTTATTTTTTTAATTCTCTGGATACTTTACCTGCAATTTTAAAAATGATTGTATATTTTTCCTTTAAGCTATTGAAGGGAACTCTGGGGAGCTAGGGATTAAGGAGCTGTGCTGCCAACCCAAAGGTGGGCAGTTCCAATCTACCAGCACCTCTGCAGGAGAAAGATGGGCAATTTATGAAAATCCCCTGGAGGGTCAGCTAAGAGTTGGTTCCAACTCAACAGCACATAACCACAAAAACCTATTGATTTGTATTAATTTAACATAGATCTTCATGGCTGGTACCTTTTTAAAAAATCTTTTTATTATTATTATTAATTTCAATGAACATCTACATTTTCTCCATTAATACTGAACAACATAATGGTTTGCAGAGCCTCGGGCAATGCGTGTGGTGCTGCGACTGTGACACCTACCGGCCAGTTTCAGTACTAGCCCTCCAGGTCTAAGGCCTGGGACCCATGAAGAACTTGACAAACTGTACATCTTGGTCTGTTCTCCAAGAGGCTTCTGTGTGAAAGAGAAGGAAGGATCCAAGACCGGTACGGAACCCAGCTGACCCAAGTCTCTCTCCACTCGCCTCTGCAAGACGCATTTTCCAGGAGTCGAACTTGCCTGTTTAGAGCTTTCCCCAGGCCTCTTGGCCAACACTGAGGCAGCCTGCGTCTGGTCTTTCCTGTCAAAATTTAGGTGTGTTTTGAATGCTATTTACACTTGTTTAGAATTGTAAGAACTGTTTGTGTGCAGGTATGTGATCATCTAAAAGTGGGAGCTCTTTTTTATCTTTTGAACAGAATGAAATGTTGCAGCCACTGAACTGGGATAAAGTGGCAGGATTAACAGATGATTTGAGAGTTTTACCTCCTGTTTCTCTCATTGTCCTCTGATCATTTAGTCACTAAGCATCTTTTTATTTTTATAACAATAATTACTAAGTCCACTGAACCTATTAGACCAGACTGTTATCTTCCTCTTGGGCTTTTTTCTACCTACCCCTCAGCTCATTTCTCTCTTGTACCAGAGGCAACACCCCATCAGTGAGGATAGAAAGGGAAGCTGAAAGAGAGCCACTGAAAAGGGGGATCAAAACTTCTATTCCTGGTAAATCCAAAATTTCATCTAAAACACAGTGAGAACTGTCAGTGGGAGAATCTAAATGAACGGTGACAACGTTGGGAAGTGTACAAGCTGTGCCATGGAACTGTGCATATAGCAATTGTGAATATTTGTGTGTATTACCACCAAAATCAATAAAAATTCTCAGAAGCCCTGTCACAACTGTGAATGGAGTTTTACGTTAAGTTTATCTACCTCTTTGTCGAAACAGTTCAGAAATCATTTCAAGGTTTACAGACACATCAGTGTCCCTTTAACAAGTCACTGGAGTGGCTGGGTCACTTTCTGCATACATCACAACAGCAAGGGGAGGGGGGAGGAAAGGGAAGGGATTTGCGTTTTCTGAGGCTTGAGGTTGAACAGGAGGGTGGTGAGGGTGGGCAGACCCAAAGGAGAGGGATTAACAGCCCCTGCCAGATCCTGACACGAGGGTGCAGCCTGAGACCTGCCTTCTAACTTGGCATGTGTCTTGAACACCCCTCTTCACCGACTGACAGTAACTACTTCTAGCATCCCTTTTGCTGATTTGAAAGCTTCTATTCATGATGTGTAACAGTCATTCAAATACAGCAGACAATGCCTCTGTAGAAAAACATTCCATTAAGGGCCTTCAACAACTCTTGCTTTCCAACAACCCTTGGACTGTAGGTTAGAGTTCCTGGGATATACGTGCTATTGTAGGTGCTGTCCAGGAAACTACAACTCATAGCAGTGTTCTGAACAGCATGTCTGAACGTTGCCCTGTTGTGCCCCATGTTCACCATCTCCACCATGGTCAAGCCTGTGGTTTCAGTCACTGTGTCAGTCCCTTTTGTTGAGAGTCTGTCTGTATTTCTCTGAACCCCCCACCCTCCAAACATGGTGACTTTCTCCAGGGACTGACCCCTCTTAACAACATACCCAGTATATATAGATGAAGTAGAATCCCAGGAACACTCTGGTTGTACTTCCTTCAAGAGGAGCTTCTTTCTTCAACACCACAGTTCAACGGTGTGCATACATGTCTCAGTTTCCACAGGCTCATTTTTAAATGACCATAACATATACAACTGGCCTCTGGCAAATTACCTCTCTGTGTCTCCATTTCCTCCTCTGGAAGATTGCAGGCATGGGAACCCTCTCCAAGCGGCCTGGGAGGGCTCGGCTTTGTTTTTAACCAGGTCAGTTCTGCGGAGACGGCATTCGCCCTTCATCATCACCGTGTCTCCAGGTCCAGGACTGAGCCTGCGAACAGCAGACAGACATCTAAGATGCTTGTACGGCGCTTGCTGCCACAGCATATACACTAAAATGCATGTGGGGTAAAGGGTTCAAATAACTAGAATGCTTTTCAGAATCCTCCAACTACTGGAATGGCCCTGGAGCACATGACTCCAACACATCTGAATCTTATTCTAACAGCACAAAATGCTGCCTCATTCGGCTCTGTCCTTGTTTATACCCATAATTACAACTGTTGTGGCAATCCACTGCAATCCCAGAGGTGTGTGGTTCAAATCCACCAGATGCTCTGCTGGAGAAGGAGGGGCAATCTCCTCCTGTACCAGTAAGATCCAGTTTGATGGTACACACACAAAAAAAATTTTAAATAAACCCCAACCCTATTGCGGCAACCCATCTCCTTGAGGGGTTCTCTTATTCACCCTGATCCTGTGCTTTACCAAACCTCTTCCGATAACCTGTCCCAAAGGAAGCAAGACCACTTTTTGCCATCCTTCAAGGAGCATTCTTGTTGGTTTTTCTTCTAAGGCCAGTTTTCCTGTTCTTCTGGAATTCCATGGCTATGTGTCAGAGGTTTATCATTCAAAATGCCTCTCCTCACCATTGATTAACTATTATTATTATTATTATTATTATTATTATTATTATTATATTTTAATGAAAATTTACAGAGACATAGGGTTTACATTCATTCATTGTTGCACTTTTCTCCCTGTCCACCCCTCCCCTCAAGTCTGCTCTTCTCTTTGAAAAGTAAAAAAAAAAATTCATTGTTATACAATCCTTACCCCTAAGTCCACTCCACTGTGCAGCCTTCATTCTGGACTCCTGTCATGACAATAATACCTAATCACATATCCCTTTTAAACAGTTCTCTCCCTCATCTGTTTCAATGCAGTA
>NW_006399852.1:690312-722971 GCF_000299155.1 Elephantulus edwardii | reverse complement strand
ATATTTTAATGAAAATTTACAGAAACTTTGGATTTCCATTCATTCATTGTGGCACTTTTCTCCCTGCTCAGCCCTCCCCTCCAGTTTGTTCTTCCCTTTGAAAAGTACAAGAAAAATTCTTTCATTTTCATACAATCCCTCCCCCCCAAGTCCACTCCACTATTCAGCCTTCGTTCTGGACTCAAGCCATGACAATAATACCTAATCACATATCCCTTTTAAACAGTTTTCTCCCTCATCTGTTTCAATGCAGTATACGTTATTTATCCCCTCTTTCTCAGTCTCTCCCCAACCCCGATGTCAGTCCTGTTTTACAACAGTGGCACCATACAGTATTTGTCCTTTTGTGACTGAGATACCTCCACCCAAGCACATATATGCACACTCATGTTTATCGCAGCTTTGTTCACAATAGCAAAGAGTTGGAAACAACCCAAGTGCCCGTAAACAAACTTGGATGGATAGAGAAGCTCTGGTGTATTCGCACGATGGAATACTATGCTGCATTGAAAAAACAAGGAACTCATGAAATATTATGCAAAATGGATGATCCTGGAGGACATGGATTAACTGTTCATTTAGTGCCGAAGTTTACTTTATTAAGGAGAGAGGATTAGGGTGGAATACAAGCCCCACCTGACTAGCGGCTTATCTAAGCTCCTGGGTCCTCAGCATCAGCTCTCTTCATTCAGGATGCAGTTTCCAGCTACACTGAAGCTGATGGTCTACGAAGCTTCTCAGTATCTGCAAAACCAGCCTGCAGGCCTATGGTCACATGAGCCTTTCCCCTGACTGGTCTGAGTTTCTGGGAGACCCTCCAGGAAGCCACTGAACCCAAGGGACACAGAAGAGCTCGGGAGCTGGACAAAGGAAAGCCTACTGACATTGAAAAGCCCGGAGTGATACAGCAAACCAGACATTTGGGGAAATGTTGGCTCTCTGTTTCTTATAACTGGTCTGCTACTAACAAATTAGGAAACAATGATGAATTTCATTTTATTTACCAACATGACAATTCAAGTGCATCATTGTCTCTGTCTTCCTGCTCTACCATCAACACATGAAGTCAAACCAGCAAACTCCAGTGACTCCCACACGGGCCTAACGTGAGGCCTTCATCACAGACTAGCCTTGCTGTCTGGCTGTTCTGTGGATGCTGTACAAGGCTCGTGCATCAGTCAGGACTGATTTGTTTGGCTCTTGGTCAAGTCCCTTGATGGTGAAGGAGTAGGAGGCTGGCAGGAGGCAGAAATAAGCCAGGCTGAGAGTGGACACTGGGGCAGCTCCCCAGGGAGACTCAACAAGGGCCATACGCCAGAGAATAGTTAATGTGGTCTAAAGGACAGCGGTCATCTTCTATGAAACCCAGGGCTGAGCCCCAACCAGGGTGTGAATCGTGATGGCAGGGCCGAGAGGCCACGTCTTGGAGCGGAAGCCAGGGGGGAACCTTCTTGGCCTCTGCAGCTCCTAAATCACTCTGGATAAACAAGCAGAGGGAAGCCTCCCCCGGGCCCAGGCAAGGCTTGGCCAATGAGTCAAAGGTCAAGCAAGCCATAAATCAAGTGTATTTGCACCAAACACATCATGAGGAGTTATTTTGAAAATGACTTGGCCCACAAAATTCCCTGGAACTGAATCAACTCAAAGAGTAAAACCAAAGAGCAGGGAGCGTGGTCTGTCCATCTTCCTGTCTCTTCCAGGATAGGCGGCTGGGAGGACCCGGAGCCCGAACAGCCACAAGGCAGGGCTGAGCCTTTCACTTGCAGTAACATCGTCCCCAGTGTTAGGGACCCGCGGGAGGCCTGAAGGTGAGGGGTCTTGGGCAAAGAGTCACTGCAGCAGGCAGGCCGGAGCTCTTGAAAGGGGCCTCTCAGACATCTTAACCTCTCCTGGAACCAGAGCTCAAAGCTCACCTGTGAACAGAAGTCAGGCCAATGCCTCAGGGACCTGCCCTAGGAGCTCAGATGAAATACACATGAGGAGGACTGCAGGGCTCAGCACTGGGTGTGGCGGGGGGGGGGGGGGGCAGGGGCAACTTTTCACTCTTGGCCTCTTGAATCTTTCATATTAAATGTATATTTTATTTTGTTTTTTCAGTATTGATGCCTTTGAGCTTTGGTGCTGGAAAAGAGTATTGAATATACCATGGTCTGCTAGAACAAACAAGTTCTTCCTGAAAGGTGAAGCTCGGATGCTCCTTGGAGGCAAGGATTCTGAAGCCTTGTCTGACCTTGTCTGAAGCCTTGTCTTGCAAGGTGGGATCAGTCCTTGGAGAGGGACATCATGCTTGGGAGGGTGTAGGGACAGCGCAGGAGGGGAAGACCCTCAATGAGACGGATTGATTCTGTCACTGGGGTAATGGGAATAGGCATGTTGGAGACAATAAGATTGGCACAGGATAGAGCAGGTTCTGGGGCTGTTATACATAGGGTCGCTATGAGCCGCAAGCAACTTGACAGCACATAACAACATTGCTGTTCACGCAGAGCCAACTCAGGGCTGGCCCTCTGGAGAGTTTTCAAAGCTGTAAATCGCCCCTCCCCCAAGTCTTCTTTGCAATATACCTCTTATTCTGGGCTCCTGTCTTACATATAATAGCGAATCATATATTCCTTCTTAACAGTTCTTTCCTACATCTGTCCCAGTGCAATGTTTGTAGTCTACTGCCAACATTTTGAGAAAGCACAAGACTGCTTTCCATCGTGGTTGGACCATTTCACGTTCCCACTGGAGGTAAATAAGAGTTGTTATCGCTCCACAGCCTCGCCAGCACTTGTTGTTTGCTGCCCTGTTGAACTTGCTACTGTTGCTGGGGTGAGATGATATCTTAGAGTCGTTTTGATTCCTTCTTCTTTTGATGTTTCCTGGATCATTCAATATTCTGCTCATGGCTTCCTTAAGTAATTACCACTTGAGGCTTGAACTTGTTCTTCAGTTCCTTCAGCTTAAGAAATGCCTGGCAAGTTCATTTCTTTTGACTTTCTAACTCCAGTTCTTTGCACGTTTCATTATAATACTTTGCTTTATCTTTCTGAGATGCCCTTTGAAATCTTTTCAGCTCCTTAACTTCCTGATTTCTCCCCTTTGCTATGGCTTCTCTGTGCCCCAGTGCAATATTCAGAGTCTCTTCTGACATCTATGTCCATTTTCCCCCCTCTTCTGTCTTTGTAATGACCTTTTGTATTCTTCATAGAGGATATTTTTTTCTATCCTGCCATAGTTCATCTGGTCTTTGTGATTAGTGTTCAAGGTCTCAAACTGGTTTCTGAGATGACTTTTACATTCAGGTGGGAGAGACTCAAGGTCAAATTTTGGCTCTTTTGGATTTGTTTTCATTTTCTTCAGCTTCAGGATGAACTTGCACTGAGCAGTTGGTGGCCTGTTCCACCATCAGCACTTGGCCTAGTTCTCACAGCAGATATTGAGCTTCTCCAGTGATTCTTTCCACTGATGTAATTAATCAGTCTGATTCCTGTGTAGACCATCAGGTGTGGTCCATGTGTATAGTCACCATTTGTGCTTCTTTTAGATGAGAACAGGTGCATTCAGGGTGGTATGGCCATAGATGATTTGTGTTTCTTTTAAAAGACATTTGCAACTAACAAATCATTGATTGTATAGAATTCTATCATTCTATCTCCAGCCTCATTTCTGTCACCAAGTTCCTATTTTCCAACTACTGATCCTTCTTCCTGTCCTCAACTTTTGCATTCCAGTCAGCCGTTATTATTAATGCATCTTGGTTGCATGTTTGATTGAATTCCAACTGGAAAAGGTAATAAAAATCTCCTAGTTTTTTCTCTTGGGCTCTGGTTGTTAGTACATATATTTGAATAATAGTGGTATTAACAGGCCTTCTTTGTATGCATTTGAATATTATCCTGTCGCTCACAACATTGTTTTTCAGGATGTATCTAGAAATGGTCTTTTGAACTATGAAGGAAGCCTCATATTTCTCGCCTTCTCATTTCTGGTATAGTAGATCATGTGATTATTTGATTCCAAATATCCCATGCCAGTCCATCTCATTTTACCAATGCCTAGAATGTCAATATATCTGTTTTCCATTTCTTCTTTAACAAGGTCCAATTTTCCTACATTCATATATTTCACATTCAAAACTAACAAATTCCATCTAAATCAACATCAAGAAAACAAAAAGTCTTAGCATGAGACCAAGAGGCAACATCATGATAGATGGAGAAAAAAATTGAGACTGTCCAGGACTTCATCCGACTATTGATCTACGATCAACATCCTTGGTACCAGCAGTCAGGAGATCAGGAGATGTAGTTTATTGGGAAAACCTGTAGTCAGAAATTTCTTAAAATTAGAAGCAATGATATTAGTTTGAGGGCTAAAGTCCACCTGATTCAAACCAGGATATTTTCAGTCACTTGCTATGCATCTGAGAGCTGGACAATGAATAAGGATGACAGAAGAGTTATGATAAGCTGTGATGAGTACTGAATATCCCAAGCACTGCCAAAGGCACAAGCAGCTTTGTCTCAGAAGGTGCAGCCAGAGTACTCCTAGAAGGCAACGATGATGAAGCTTCATCTCACATCCTTTGGGCATGTTGCTAGGAGAGGTTATTCCTTGACGAGGGACATCACGCTTGGAAAGGTGGAGAGTGAAGGAGGGGACTCTCAGCCAGGTGGACTGACACAGTGGCTGCAGCAATGGGCTTAAGTGTGTCAGAGATTGTAAGGATGGCACAGGATAGGACAGGGTTCCGATCTGTTGTTTGTAGTATGACTATGAATGACTAAACAGTGCCTAACAACAACTTCATTTAATAGAGCTCTTGTGGCCCAATGGTAGGGAGTTATGCTGCCATCCAAAGGAACATGGTTCGAAGCCACTAGCTGTTCCTTGGGAGAAAGACAGGTAATATTCTCTTGTATGACATTGCCACTGAAAATCCACTGAAGGGTCAGCTATGAGTCAGTCAACTCCATAGACATAACAACAAAAGCTTCATATACCGAATTCCTTCCTTCATGATCTTCAACCAATATTTCTCTCTAGCATCACAGCCAGGTCATCAATCGTTATTACCAAATACATCTGCCATTCGTAGGCACAGGGGGCTGCACTTTCCTGCCCCCCAGAAAGTAAGATGCTGCCATATAATACGTTTTGGCCAATGACATGCTCGCTGTGATGACATCTGGGTGGCAGTTTGAGGGCCTGTACACAACTGAGAATGTCTTTTCCCTGCCCCTGAACCTGTCTCAGTCCCTGGGGACTGTGCTGGACATGACCCCACCCAGCAGCAGTGGACCTGCAGCACTTTAATCAGAACCCAGCCCTGGGATTGAAGCTGCTGGGATTCAGGGCTGTTTCATTTAAGGAGCAAACCCTCCCCTATCCATGCCTGACTGTTCTCCAGACTGACAGATTGGGTTGTGATAGTCTTAGGCCACTATGAATGTCGGGCCCCGCTGGGGAGATCCATGCCAGCACAGATGAAGAGTTAAACAATGAACAAAGCCAAGCCAAGTGGCACCATGGAGCCATTTGAAATGTTCAGGCATTTGAGTGGAGCAGTGAGACCAGCTGAGAAGTGTTTTATCAGTACTGGAGTAGCCTAGGTAGACCTGATGGAGATGGAAGTGAGATGAGGGAGGCCTTGAAGTTTGAAGGAATTTGGGGGGATTGGAGTTTGGAACAAAGAGAGCCAGAAAAGTGAAAACAAAGGGGTTGTGAGCAGACAGTAGGATAGATTTCAGAAGGCCTATGAGAGGGTCACGTGGAATGACACAGGGCTTTGCCGAAGGAGACGGCCTCCCAGAGACTGAAGGAGCCAGGTGGGGTGAAATCATGCCCATGATGTGTGAACCTTCCCGGTCCCATGTTCCCAGCTTCCTTTGAAAGGAAATCTCTACCTATCTCATCAGGAATAGCATCAGTGCAGCCCAAATTCTGAGGTTCAGTATGGCTTTTTCATGTTGTTGTTGTTCGTAATTACCCTGGAGGGGGCTCTAAGTTATTATGAAGACCTCATGTGCCAGAGGACAAAATGTTGCCATCTTCACAATCTTTGATCTGCCTTATAACTCCATGGTCATGGCTTTTGTGTTAAGATCTCTCATTGAGGGCTCCCTCATTTGCACTGACCCTCTGCTTTGCCAACCAGGATGTGCTTTTCTGGGGCCTGATCTTCCAAAGATGCATTTCTAATTATAAAGTTTTTGTTGACTGTTTTGTGCTCACAAGACCATTCTCCCTAATCTTAGTCTAGAAGCTCCACTGAAACACCCTGGTCTGTCCACCCTGGAGGACCCTGCTGGGATTTGAAACACCAGCAGTATGGCCTCTAGCCTCACCGCAGTATGCAGTCCACCACCAAATGACACACCGACATACTGACGGTGGTATTTGATGACCCGAGTGCTATTTGGAATCTTAACTTCAGATTAAGTCAAACCCCGGGTTCTCCAACCCACCATACGCAATTACTTCAGCAACGGGAGCCATCATCCATTTCAACTTCAAGAGCTCGAATCTGAGTCCTGACACTGAGCCCATTCTCTTTCCAGTAATTCACCGGCGTCTTTCCGATGTCTAAGGAGCCTTGGTGGTGCAGTGAGTTACATATTGGGTTGTTAATAGAAAGGTTGGGTTCAAATCCACCAATTGCTCTGCAGGGGATTCTCCTTCCCATAAAGAATTTGAGAAATTTTGTGAGTTGGAATCAAGTCAGTGATGATGGATTTGGGTTTCGTTTGCTGTGTCTGGGTATTGGATGTCTTTCCTCCATGAGGAAAATTACTAACAGCCAATGGGATTCCAATAGTGTCCGGGGCTCTAGAGGATAATGAGTTGCCAGTGAGATGAAGGGACAAGGTCATCATTTGACATTGAAGATCCTCCCCCATCACAGGCATTTTTGGTGACGTTCCACTCAAATGTTTTCCTAACAGAATGATCACAGCACCTCTCCCTCCACGGGACTGGAGTGGAGCATGGACAAAGGCAGGTCCAGCGTCCCAGCACTGTCCCGAGCTGTGACCAGGCTAGGGGTCATGTGTTGTGTCTGCTTGAACACTGTCCCTTCTTTTTAAAAACGTGTTCACGCCACCCCCAAACCTTCCAGTTTGCAGAGACATGTTCTGTGTGTGGAGAACATTCTCCAGTCTGTTAGTAACTCTCTGCAGGGCCACCTGCATAGGTGTGAGGTCTGTCCTCTCCCCCCTGGACCCAATCATAACAGACTAGAGAGCCTGATTTCATGCCGTACTGGCACCATCTAGAAATCTGTATTCCTCTTTGAACCAGGGGCCTCACCAATTAGATAGCTGATTCTGATTCCACACTCCCCCTCCTGTTATGATTTCAACTCATTTCTCCACTTTCCAGAATCCTCTCTCACTCTCATCCTGGGGCTTCCCCATTCTTTCATGTCCCCCCAGCTACTCCCTGACACTCTTCCCGCTGCTACGTGGGCTTCACTCCAAGAGGGAGGCAGCCCCACAGCCTCCATCCATGCTGGGTGATGCTGTGGTCACAGCTGTCTCCTTGCTTTTGTCTGGCTTCCATGCAGACTCAAGAAGGTGGGAGCCATTATAACTGGAATAATGCCAACACAGATGACTCCCCTTAACTCGGTGCTCCTCTTCTAGGAAACGATAGTAGCTTAGTGGTAAGGAGTTTGTTCCTTATTAACCCAAAGGCACACAGATTGAATCCACACACTGCTACACTGGAGAAAAATGGGCAATTCCTCCCACACAATTCACTGTCTCTAAAAACCTGCTGGAGGATCAACTATGAGTTGGTTCCGACTCAGTGGTACACAACAACAACATGAATTCCTGCCTAGGACACTTCTCTGTCAGAATCTTCAAATTCTGCCTCAAACCACCTTTCCTGGAAAAGGCAGGTTGTAGGCTAATACCCATCAAGTCTACTCTTCATAGTGAATTCATAGTGAATCCTGTGAGAGAGTAGAACTCTACTGGGTTTCAGTGGTTGACTTCTCAGGAGGAGATCACCAGATCTTTCTCCTGAGGGAAAACTGGGTGCATTAGAACCTTTCAGTCAACAGCCTAGAGCTTACCCGTGTGGGCCACCAAGGACTCGAGGGATTCTGTCATGTTGGTTTTAGGTGTCCTTGAATCAAGTACAAGTCATAGCAACTCTGTGAACAGCTGATTCCTGTCCTGCCCTGTGCCGTCCTCTGTCTCTGGAATACTCAAGCCCATCACTGCTCTGGGTCTAGCCGTCTAGTTCAGAGTTTTCCTCTCCTTTGTCATAACCCCCATCTTTCCAAGCTGATGTCTCTTTTCAAAGAGTAACCTCTCCTAGCAACATGCTAGAAGTATGTGAGATTAAGCTTCAGCATCTTTGCCTCCAAGGAGCACCCTGGCTGCTCTTTCTCCAAGACATTCCTGTTTGTTCTTTTGGCAACCCGTGGGATAGTTAGTACACTTCACCACGACAGCTTAAAGGCATTCATTCTTCTTCAGTCATCTTTATTCCTTGTCCAGCTCTCAGATGCACAGCAAGTGACTAAAAAGACAATGGCCTGAAGCCAGGTACACCTTAGTCATCAAACTAACATCATCACTCCTCAATAATTTGAAGAGGTCCTCGATTACAGATTTTCCTAGTACAATATTCTTCTGATCTCCTGACTGTGGGGACCAAGCGTGTCGACTATGGATCCAAGTAAGATGAAGTCACTGCGTTACAATCTTTTCTCCATCTGCCATGATGTTGCCTATAGGTCCAGTGGCGAGGATTTTTGTTTTCTTGATGTTGGGATGCAATCCACACTGAAGGCTACA
The DNA here is from genome assembly GCF_000299155.1 of Elephantulus edwardii. NCBI lineage: Eukaryota > Metazoa > Chordata > Mammalia > Macroscelidea > Macroscelididae > Elephantulus > Elephantulus edwardii. The sequence continues at coordinate 714,176 of NW_006399852.1, read as the reverse complement.
GTGTTTAACCGACAGCAAGGGCTTCAAGTCCTCCTCACTTCAGCAAACAAGGCTGGGCTGTCTGGGTAAGTTCTAGCCCCTTCCTGTCACTCCAAGAGGGAAGTCACATACCAAGTAGCAACTACTGAAACCTGTCCTAACCTCAGCCTTCACACTCACAAACTTTATGGGGATAATCAACGTAGGAAATAGTCCACGCTAGAGAAACTGGAATAAAATTTGACCAAGAAAAGCCAAGTGTGAATAAAAAAAGATTTATTTCTGAAATATGAAAACAACTATGCAGTGAGGGACATCCCATTCACTTGTCCCTTCCACATTTTGTGTCACAAAGACATACAAAGGCTTTGGAAAAAACCTCCAAAGGGGATTATACTTGAAACAGGCACTTGGTTTTCGTGCTCGTTACAATCACAGTGAGTCAAATAAAGGTAGCTTTACAGCTTACTAAACCTCCAATTTGTCCTCAATGGAAGCGGTTTCAACATTGTGGAATCAGCAAAGATTCCACAGCAGGAGTCTGGCCTGACCAGAGAGATAGCAAGTGATTCACAAGAAAAGTCAAGTAGAAAAACTTCAATTGATCAAGCAAGAGCAGACCCTCTTCAGAATGGAGGTCCCCAAGCAAATAGGCAAAATTAAGAGTCAGTGGAGGGGCAAAGCTTGATGATGGGAGAGCCGGCTCAAGTCATGAGAAGAACATGGTTTATAAAAATTATTCTGGAAACAGATGGCGACAGTGACTATACCACATGGAGAATGTAATTCGTGTTAGTAAATCGTATACTTAAAAAACCAGTTAAAGCAGTTAGAAAAATCTGTTACGCCTATCTTACCACAATAAAATTCTTTAAAAAAATACTTAAAAACTCGCAGGAACACACAGAATCAGTCTATTTAGCAAGTGGGCAGTTCTACTCTGACCTATAGGGCAGCTTGGGTCAGAATTTTACTTACTGGCACAGAACGACGATAGTCACCAGGAATGCTACGTCTGAGACTGAATTTCATGGATGTGCCCCCGGACTGGATCAATATTATAGGCCCAAGATCAACTCCAAAAGCCTCCCTCTGCCCTTGCCGGACCCCAAGAGGCTTCAGTGCGGGGAGGCTGGTTGCCCACCAGGCTAGGTCCCTCACACTCTCCCCATGGCCAAGTCAACAAGGCCCCCTAACTAGCAAACAAGCTGAGGTCAAGAGAGCTGTAATTGTGACAAGGGACATGTGGACGCCACTCAGATGTGAGAGCCCCTTGAGATGGGAGGGGACTCAGCCCTGTCAGCACTGCCCTTGTTAATAGGAATAGGTGGCGGGGAAAATAGCACTGTGGGAAGTGGTATTGAACCTCTGAGAGCAAGGCTCCACTCAGCGTTCTTGCGGGCCCACTGGAGATTTCTGAGCTGACACCCCAATTCCCTAGGCCTTGGGTCAACAGGAAGGTGGGACTCACAAAGTTCTAGAGCTGGAAACTGCCCTGATGGGTGGCTAAGAAGAGGGGGTATTTAGTTCTGAAACAAGAATGGGTGTGTTTCTGTGTGCATGGTACGAATAATAGGTTTGTGTAAAGTGTGTGTGTGTGTGTGTGTGTGTGTGATATTTGTGGTACTTGTGGAGTGCTTGGTACATATGTGTGTGTGGTATGCGTCTGTATGTGTGTGATAGCTATGTACAGTCCATCTGTGGTCATGTGTATATATTTGTGTGTGATATTGGTGTGTAGTACAGAGAGTCTGTGTGTTATGTACAGGGTGTGTGGTGTGAGACATCTATGTGTGGTACTTGTGCAATGGCCGGTACGTGTGGTATCTGTGGTTAAGTATGTGATGTGTGTTGTGTGTCTGTATCTCTGTGTGTAATATTTGTGTACATGGGGGGGTATGTGTGCTGAGGGTGGTAACGCCTGCGCTATGTTCAAAGGCAGGCCCTCAGGACAAAGTGGTCAGTGAATTCCACAGACCCGCACAGCTGTGTGATTTCAGCATGACAAGGGACACCCACACAACAAAGCTGAAACATCAGTTACCTTCAAGAGGCCAGAAACTTGTCAGCATCCAGATATCCAAACTTTGCTAGACACCTGCCAGCTTATTTCAAACATTACGTGATGCAATGACTGTTTACCAGTTTGTTTCATGCTTGTTTCTTAGAGGTTTTTTCGCTTTTGACTACGACTATTTTAAAAAATCGTACATTGTTACCAAAGATAAACACACATAATAACAAAAGTTCTAGGAAATAGTCTACTTTGTGTACTAAGGGACCCTGGGGTGTGCCCACGTGTCTCCTTCCATTTGGTCCTGAGAGCTGACCCCTCGTGGGTCGCATGGCCCTCAGGAGGGCCTCAGTGAGGTGAAGGGCACAGTCCTCATTCCCACACACCCTCGGGCCACAGTGGGGCCCGGCTGTCTTCCGTCCCATAAGAAACCACTCCCCGGGAAGTGGACTCCATGTGGCAGTGCCATAAGTGGGAGTCTCCAAGCATTATGAGGATGGTGAAACAGTCCTTATTTCTAAAGAAAAGGGGGTCCTACGCGGTGGGCGGGGAGCTCTGGTTATGTCGTAGTTGTTGCCGCTAACCGAAAGGCTTCAGGACTCCAGAGGTTTGAATCCACCCACGGTGACTCTGCTAGAGGAAGGTGCACCGTCTCCTCCGGTGATTGACAGCCTCGGAAACGTGCTGGAGGGTCTCTGTGAGTTGGAATCTATCCCACTGCAGTGAATTTTTCTGTGACACAGTGGGCACCGTGGCTTGGTAATGCAGAGGTTAAAGCGCATGATTCGGATCCACCAGCTCCTCCACAGGAAAACTAAGTGGCAGTCTACGTCCCCAAGGATTTCAGCCTCAGAAACCCCGCTTGTGCCATTCTCATCCTTCCACAGCTGGACTTGGCTCACCTGCAAGGCAGGGGTTTTTTGGTTTTCGTTTACAGGGTGGGCTGGCTCAGGCTCAGGCCTGCAGCCATCAGCCCGCGAGGCAGAGACTGGGCACAGTTGCAGGGCCCTGGACGAGTTCCTCAGGGTCTCCCCAGAGGCTCCCCAGTCTGCTGGAATTTCTGGATGAGGAGGATGAGCCTGGGGACGTCTGACTGCTCTGGGAACATGGCCATCACACGGTCCACCTGCTCCGGCGGGAAGATGCTGCACAGCGCGGTGCGTGCCCGGGCTCGGGGGTCCACTGTACGCTCGGCAGCGCGGGGCACGTACCCAGAGGGTCCCCCAAAGGTGTGGTCGCCCCAGCCTGACTCTCCCCAGGCCGAGCGGCCGGCAGGGCGCTCGAACACTTGTGGGAGGCCCCATGGCTCTTCGGGGCCAGCAGGGAGCAGGTCATCCTGCAGGCGCGAGGGGCCGAGCCTACCCTGCGGACGGGGCAGTGAGTGGTCACTCGCGGAGTTCGGGAGGCTAGGCGGGGCTGACCGTGGAGCCCTGCGACCCGGGGGTCTTGCCTGTGAGGCGCCAGATGGGTGACCTTCAGTGGCCGCCCTTTCGGGACAGTGCAGCCCGGATACAAGGCCACAGCTAGGGCCCAAGGAGCGTGCCCCGAGCCGCGCCAGGTCATCACTGATGGCCAGCCGCGAGAAACGCCCCTCCAGGGCCGCAGAGTCGGGGGGCAGCGGTGCCAGCGGGAGGGTGCACATGCCGGAGGGCAGGGCCGGGCGGAGAGAGGCCACGAGGGCGTCCCCAGAATCTCCTGCCGCCGCGCACGCGTCCTGCCGCCGCTCCGCCCCGGGGGTGCCCGTGCAGGCCCGGGTTTGCGCGCGCAGCTCATCGGCCACAGCCAGCTGCGCCCGCTGAGGCCTCTCCGGGTGATAGAACTTGCACTTGATGCCGTAGGTGCATTTCTTCCCTGCAAGGAGCAAGAGAGAGGGCGCTAGTGAGAGCTCAGGCTTGGAGAGGCAGTGCGCACAGGGCAATGCCCTCACCACCTCAGTCCATGCCTTTCCACCAAAAGTCCTCTGGAACTGGGGTCCTACCTGGACGTACATGGGATGGGATTTCAACGCCCCCTCCCCAGGCTGAGATGTACACCAACCCCAGGGCCGAACAACCGAGTCTGGGAACTCCCTTTGGCCACAGACTGACTCCAAGCTTCTAGGTGCAACCCCTCTCCACGTCCACCCTGTCAGGATCCCTGTGGATAGGGCCAGCCTGGAGTGTGGAAGCAGTGGCCCTTATACCAATGCTGCCTCAGTTTCCACCTCTGACATCCTCCTATACTAACACTAAGCCTTCTCTGTACAGACAGTTCTAACACAGGCCATGAAACATTTCTCATCCAACTCGGCGAGCTTGAGTGGAAGGGGCGGGACAGGAGGAGTGGCCAGCGGGAAGATACGTGGTTGTTAGATAAAAGATGAGGCGGAAAGGGAAAAAAGAAGCTAGTCCCAATAAAAGAATAAGCCTTAACTGCGTGGTCTGAGAAGGACACCAAGTGACCACGTGTAAATAGCCCTTTCCTATTATAGGGGTTTTGAGGGAGGACTGGGGAAGATGGTATTTTTCTTGGAATTTAGAGCTGTTAATTAACTTGGGGTTGGGCTGTGTGATCAGGCCCAGAGCCTTATCAGGATCCATTGTCTGGTCTGGTCTTTGAGCCTTATATCAGGTTTCTCAAGGAGTGATCAGGCCTGGGGACCACTGCTGGGTCCTTCCTCCGGTGGTCTTGGTGTCCTAAGAGGGGGTGTCTGTGGGCACCCAGGATGTCTAGAGCCACAAACAGCAGAGCTTCACATAACTTGTCAAGGCAAAGTGAGTGAAGGCTAACCCCAAGTCCTTAGGAGAGGTGGGGGGAGTGGTGCAGAAAGAGGACGTGGGTGTCAGGTGAAGGGGCTACAAAGGGGAATTTGGGGTGCCAGCAGCCTCGCTACTTCCTGGGCACTGCTGTGTCCTGTGTGAGAGGTCCAGCCCACGCAGACACTCAGTGCAGCAGACGCGGGGAAGTCCTTCCATCCATACCATCAGGGTAACTCAGCTGCTTAGGGCTGAATCCAGAGGAGAGTCCAAGCTGCTGACCACGGTGCTGGTTACCGAGCCCCTGAGTTACCCCTAACACAGCCCCAAGGCAAGGGACACCACCCACCGTAGGGACAGTGCTGCCAGGATGGGGCTGGGGGCCTGGGCTTCCGGCTCAGGAAGTTGCTCAGGGTGGGTCCTCTGCGGCCCAGGGGGTCGTCAGGAGGCATGAACCTAGAAACAGACACAGCAAGGGACAACAAAACGGATTTATGATTCGCTCTGACTTGGAAAGCTGACCCAGGCGCCTTTCCCCGCTAGAACCACGGACGGCCCCAAGGGTTTTCAGGCAGCAAAATTTGTCCCTTACAACACAGATGATGGGGCTGCCTGGGCCAGAAGGAAAGAGTTTCTCTTTTGTGGGTTAAGGTCAGTGCACTGCCTCCCTGGGAACTCATTTTACATAACGCAGGATCCGGGCCTCCACACTATTATATTTTCTCACAGGCTCATACTGTTTCAGAACAACTTCTAACAACCCCCAAGCTGAATCTTATCCATTGCGACTGAAGTCTGAGGCTCTAGAGTCCTTATGTCCTGTGTCCTTGTGTCCTTCCAGCCACCAAACAGGCCGCTATAGAATCAATTCAGATGCATGCGTCTCCATGCTATGCAGATTAGAACTGTGTGTGACAGGACTGTGAAGACCGACTTTTCAGAAGCGCTTTGCCAGGCCTCTCTTCCAAAGTGCCTCTGAGTGGGTTCAAACTGCCGCCCTTCCTGTGAGTAGTAGAGGTTTGTGTCCCCCAGGGAATCCACTGCCTTCGGGTGACTCAGGGCTACACAGGGCTGACAAACAGTTCCTAGAAGGTTTTGGTCCCTCTTTTAGCACACCTCACACTGTGCCAAGTGCAGCTCTGAGCGCGTCAGGTGATGGAAAGACAGCAGCAGAGCTTGTACAGAAGCTGATCCCAATATCCACCCCTAACAGCCCCACAGGCTCTGGGTTTGCCTCCGTTCTTGGCTCCACAACCCAGTATGTGGCATCATCTGACGCTCGCCTGGCTTCTGTCATGCCCCCTCTCTCTTTGGTGGCCTTAATTCCTAATGCACAAGACAGAGAATATGCAGGTGCCCACAGCCCAAAGGGGACAGAATTCCTCAAAAGGAAAATTCCTCTCCTCCTTCAGTGAGATCTGCTTTTTCACACAAAGGCTTCCGTTCCCTAGAGACCTATCCAGATCAGACACAGGTTGTCTGGAGAGGCGCGGACTCAAAGTGCAGGCCTGGTTCCTAGACTGGTGCCTTGCCAGGAGCCATACAGGGGTCTACTCCACAGACCCCAAGCACCAGTCCGGCCTGGTACTCAGCCACGGTCCTGAGAAGTCGCTGGCTCAGACTCCAGCTGAACAGCCCACCCAGAGCAGAGTCCAGGCCAAGAATCTGGGAGTGGCCATTGTGTTGATTAATGTTCAAAGACTTCCCCTTCTACCCACGGTGCCAAGAGGGCCCTGTGGACCCATCCAGGGCACTGAGGTGGGTGCATTCACCCACAGAGGATGGCAGGCCCTCAGCAGAGGCCTGTGTGTCAAAAGGACTTGGCCTGGACCCCAGGCTGTTATAGGCCAGATGCAGCTGTGCCCCGTCAGACGTCAGTTAAGCATTTTCTGGAACACAAAGTTGTCAGGCTTGCCAGATCCCTCAGAACCTACACTGGACAGTGGGAACCACCAGCTTGTGTAGCTGGAAAGGACATCAGGGGCTACTACAGGACAGCATTTGCCCTGGAGTTCAGGAGGGGCATGCTCTCTGGAGGTAGGTGGAAGAGGGAGCAATTGCGTCCCCTGGTGTCCAGTCCGTGAATGACACCTGTTGCCCAGAGCACAAGTCTCTGGGATCCCAGCACCACCTTAGAGGGAAGAGTGATGAGTCGCCTTTCCAAGAAGACAAGTGAGATTCAAAGAGAGTGACTGTTACCTCTGTTAGTGCCTTGGCCAGTAACTCAAAGCTCTCTCCACACAGTCTCCTCAACTATCAGAGGAAAGAGCTGGTCACTGTGTTCACGTGGCCTGCCCACTAGGCAGTATCTTCCTAGCTTCCAGGGCCCTTCACCAGGGCCACAGGCATACACTCACTCACTCATTCATCTACAAACAGTACAAACAGCCCATTACATGCCAGGAAGTCCCTTAGTGGTGAAAAAAGTTGGCTCACTCAGTGAAATGGTTGGAGGTTCAAATCTACTGAGAGATGCTATTGAAAGTCCTGTGGAATCCTAGGGAGCTCTGGTGGCATACTGCCTAGGGAGTTGCCCTGCTAGCCCAAAGGCCACACCTGTCTGGTGGTTCAAATCCCTCTGTGACTCCTAGGGAGAAAGATGGCCAGGCTCCTCCAGTGTGATTTACAGCCTCTCAAAACCCATTGGAAGGTTAGCTGTGAGCCACTTCCAGCCCACGGCAATGAGTAAGGAGTTTACTTCTGCCACATATGGGGTCACCATTAGTCAGAATTGACTCCACCATAAATGGTTATTATGTGCTGGACACACTGTTGTTATGTGTTGTCAGGCTGGAACCAGACCATAGCAGACCATCCAGTGGCTTTTCAGAGAAGGAAAATCGCACAGGAGGAGATTGCCAATCTTTCTCCCACAGAGAAGCTGGTGGATTTGAACCATTTGCCTTTGGTTTTCCAGTGCAACTCCTTACCACTAGGTAAGAGCTCCTAGGCACTCTGTGGTTATTGCTGTTATTGTTGTTGTGTACCAACCCATCGAGTCAGAACCAACCCATAACTGACTCTGGCAGGTTTTCAGAGGCAGTTAATTCACTGGAGGAGATGGCCCATCCTTCACACAGAAAGCAGGGCATTTGAACTGCATGCCTTCGAGATTGTAGCACAGCTTTTTGCCACTAGGCCACCAGACACACTGAGGGGACCACAAACCAGAATAGTGGCTGCCGGTAGGAGAGCCCACAGGAGGCAGAGCTGGGGACAGAAATGGGAATGAGGACAGCCCCCCGCGTGCTACCATGAGAAGGGCCCTCCCCAGCCCACCACACAAAGCGCCTGCCTGCAGATCCTCTGCCACGGCCCCGCTCCTGCCTGCCGCAAACTCAAGCACGTTTGTAATGGACACGCCAATCATATCTCCCCCACCTTAGTTCCACCAAGGGGTCCTCAACCAGCCCCTGCTGACCTGTTTGTGTCATGTGACTTGTCCCTCTCCCTGTCCCTCCTGAGTCCAGGGGAACCTGACCTGTTAGGATCTTTATGGTATGTTGTTGTTGTTGTTGTTGTTGTGTGCTGAGAGTCAGTTCCAGACTGACTAGGATCATTACGGTATAGAGCACAGAAAGGGTCTGTTGTCCACGCCAAATATAATTGAAAACTTAATTCAAAACTGAGAAGGAAAAGTTGAAGCCATAAAAGAAGTTCAGAGAAATGTCTCAAAGTTCAGATTTCTCCATTCACCGACCTTTGCAGGGATCTTATCTGAAGCATTAAGTTCTTTCCAAAAATAATAGTTTTATGGTTCTCCAGTTTGGTCCAGCTGTTGAGCAACTCAGGGCTGAGGGAGTCAGATGACGTGGGTAAGGGGACAGGGCTGGGGACCGCGGGACAGCGCCAAGCAGGAAGGGGGGAGGAGCTGGGGCAGAGATGTGCAGCTTGTCTGCAGCAGCGGCCCTTCGTCCCCTGCGGGGTGTGTCCCCCACCCCGCACGCACCTGTCGTTGACAAAGGAGAACATGAGCAGCCTCTGCTCGATGAACCACTTCCACTCGGGGTTCTCGTTCTGCAGGTCTCGGTAGTTGTCGTTGGAGACGATGACGCCGTCCTGCTCGTAGGCCACCTTCACGATGTAGCGGTCGTCGTAGCAGACCACGCGTTTGCCGCTCACTCTACGGGACGGGGTGTACACCAGTATCCCCTGCCGCTCCAGCTCCTCCAGCAAGTGCCGCTCTGGGGGCCACAGAGGGTGGGCTGTCACACTGTGAGGGGCACCCCGCCCAGCACCCCCATACCCATGCCTCCTAGAGCTCCGGAGGCGACAGGGCAGGCTGTCACACAGCAGGGCACCCCACCCAGCCACCCCATATCCATACCCCCACGGCTCTAGGGGCCACAAGGCAGGTTGTCACACTGCAAGGGGACCCTGCCCAGCCACCACATACCCTCACCTTCTAGAGCTCTGGGGGCCACAGAGGGTGGGCTGTCACACTGCAAGGGGACCCCACTCAGCCACCCCATACCCACACCCCCAGGGCAGGCTGTCACACTGCAGGGGGATCCTGCCCAGCCCAGAAACCCTCACACCTCCCACAGCTCTGCGGGCCACAAGGCAGGCTGTCACACTGCCAGGGTACCCCGCCCAGCCCAGGGACCCCACACCCACATCCCCCTCAGCTCTGGGGGCCACACAGTGCCAGCTACCACTCTGCCATGGGACCCTGCCCCAGCCCAGGGACCTCCCCCACATGCACACACACACCCCAGCTCTGCAGTCACAGGGTACAGCTGTCACACCACCTCTGGGGACCTTGCCCCAGACTAGGACCCCAAAGCTATACTCTCCACAGCCCTGGAGGCCACAGGACATAGCTGTCTCACCTCCTTGGGGACTTCCTACCAGCCCAGGGACCTGTCCCTCATAGCTCTAAGGGAAACAAGTGGTACACTGCTCACATCCCCTTTGGAAACCCATCCCAGGCCCAACCCAGTGATCCACTGGGTGGCCCCCTTCCACCCCGGTCCCTCCCACCCCCACCCCCGTCGCTCAGAGGAGTACTGGACAGTCTTTTCATCACTATAATTAATATTCACGTCTTTCATTGAGCTGAATGGAATTTACCAGCAGCAATGTCAAGTAGCTTCTTAGCTCCTGTCCTGCCTATGTCTTGCTAAAGAGCCTCTTGAATAGTTAAAGCGCTTGGTGGCTAGCTGGAAAGTCAGAGGTTCAAGTTCAACAAAGGGTGTCTGGGAAGAAAGGCCTGGTGATCTATTCACCATAAACCAGTCACTGGAAACCCTGCACAATGCTTCTCTACTCTTACACACAAGAGGTCACCATGAGTCTGAACTGGTCTTATAGTTATGTCATAGTTATGATGAACTGTCGTACTAGCAGGCTGGAGCACGCTTCCCAGGAAAGGAAGGGGTAAGCCACAGCTCTTGTCATTTTGATAGTTACCAAGATACCCCAATAAAGAATCAAGACCCCCACCATAGCACACACAAGAGGCCTTCTCCAGAAGGAAGATATTCCTATTTTTACTGAAAACCAGCAATGCTGTGGGGCTTATCAGGAGCAAAAGTGACATCCATTTCCTAAACCACATGCCTGTGGAAAATATGAACTTTAAGAGACGACAACAACTACAGAAAGGCTTCAGGTCTTTTGTTCATCGGGTCACTATGAATCGTACTTGACTCAACAGCAATCAATAACAACAATAACATATTCACTGAGAAGGTTCTGGAAGGGAGCCTTTAGCTGATAGTCATTGATCTGTCTCCTTCCCACCCCCAATACTTAGGAATGGAGCATCTGTAACTGACATCTCTAATCAATAGAAAACTATAGAAGGGAAAACTGACAATCCAAGGGTCTGAATTGGTCTCCCTTTTTTTTAATTGGTCTCTTTTTACCTGAAGCAACAGAGAAAGGAGAGTCAGGGGTTGTGAGCCTGTTGTGAGGTACCATGGAAGGTGGATGAACCCACAAAACTATTGCCTTATGTAATCTTTAAACTTTAAACCAAAATATGCCCTGAAGACTTCCGGTAGAGACTGATTCATGGCAACCCTGCATCAGATTTCTGAGGCTATAAACCTTCATAGGAGCAGATTGCTTTATCTTTCTCCAGAGTCGAACCCCTGACCTCCTGGTCGCATCCTAACCCATAACACATAACATAACACTATAGGACTTCCTTGAATCAAACCCTAGTTTAGCTTAATAAGAAATGTCTGTCTGGAGTGTTATGTTCTTTGGAGATCTGTTTGTGATTAAATTATAATAATGCAACTTAAAAATTTTGATAAGAAACTTAAGAAGCAGTTGAGTTTATGCTAATGTTGTTGTGTACTGTTGAGTTGGGACTGACATTACAGCAGGGTTTCAGAAGCCATAAATTACACAGGAGGAGATTGCCCATTTTTCTCCCTCAGAGCAGCTGGTGAATTCAAACTGCATGCCTTTGGGTTGACAATGCAATGAAGGCATTTGCAAAAAATCAGGCCCAAAATTGATGGGATACCAACTAAAATGTTTCCAATGACAGATGGCAGCCCTGGATGTGCTCACCAGTCTATTGCAGGAAATTTGGGGGACAGCTGTCTGGCAGACTGACTGGAAAAGATCCATATTTGTCCCCATTCTCAAGTAAGATGATCCAACAGAATGTGGAAATTATCAAACAATATTGTTAATATCACATGCAATACAAAAAATACAGCTGAGGATTATTTAAAAACAGCTAGAAGAGTACAAAGAGAACTGCCAGGTGCTCAAACTGGATTTAGAAGAGGCCATGACACCAGGGATATCATTGCTGATGTCAGATGGATTCTGGCAGAAAGCAAAGAACACCAGAAAAGTGTCTATCTGTGCTTTACTGACTATGTACAGGCACTTGATTGTGTGGTTCATACAAATTTTGGCTAACATTGAGAAGAATGTGAATCACAGAACACTTAATTGTGTTAGTGCAAAACTTACACCTAGACCAAGAGGCTGTTTTGTAAATAGAGTATGGGAACACAGCATGGTTTAAAATTAGGAAAGATGTGTGTCATATTTATTTAATCTATATGCTGTGAAGATTATTTAAGAAGCTGAACTTTAATCTTGAAGGGCCTCCTCAAGAAAAAGACTGATAACACAAATTACAAAATGGGCAAAAGACATGGAAAGACCTTTCACAGAGGAAGATGTTCGGATGGTCAATAGACACATGAAGAAATACTCAAAATCACTGGCAATAAGAGAGAAGCAAATAAAAATCACAATGAGATACCATCTCACCCCTGTAGCAGTGGCAAAGTTTAACAGGACAGCAAGTAATGAATGTTGGAGAAAATGTGGTGAGATAGGGACTTTTTTACACCATTGGTGGAATTGTAAAATAGTACAACCACTCTGGAAAGCAGTTTGGCATTTCCTCAGAAAGCTGAACATAGAAATTCTACATGACCCAGCTATTCCACTGCTTGGAATATACCCCGAGAAAATTAGAACTGAGGCACAGAGATTTGTGCACCAGTGTTCATAGCAGTGTTATTCGCAAGAACATGAAAACACATGTCCAACCACAATTGAATGGATTGAGAAATCATGGTACATTCACATGATGGAATACTTACTACACAGCATGTAGGATCATTGATTTTGAAAATCACTGTCTAACTTGGGAGAGACTGGACAGCATTATGCTAAGTGAACTAACTCAGTCCCGTACAGACAAATACTGTTTAAGACTATTATTGTAGAAATAGGATGGCCGGCGAAATGTGTGTGAGGATCCAAGGGGTGGAAGGTGGGAGCAGAGGGGTGAGGATTGGGGCGCAGGGGTGCAGAGGACAGATAATCATAGGGTCACACAATTTAATGGGTGGAGGGAAGGATAGGTCAAGGAAATGGGAAAGATCCGGTATGAAAAACAATGTATATGAACTTTGTGAGTAATCCAGTATAAATAGAAATTTTATTTTAAAGAAAAAGCTGAACTTCATGAAGAAGAATGTGGCATGAGGATTGGAGGAAGACATATGCAGATGACACACTTTGCTTGCTAGAAGTGAAGAGGACTTGAAGCACTTGCTGCAGAAGATCAAAGACTGCAGCTTCAATATGGATTGCATCTCAATGTCAAGAAAACAAAAATCCTAGCCACTTAGACCAACAGGCAAAATCATAGTAGTTAGAGAAAAGATTGAGACTGTCAATGACTTCATCTTTCTTAGATACACAATAAATACACATGGTACTAGCAGTAAGGAGATCAGGAAACACACTGGGAAAGTCTGTAGCAAGAGATTTCTTCAAATTACTGAGGAGCAATGATGATAGTTTGAGGACTAGGGTGTGCCTGATTTAGGCCATGGTGTTTTCAGTCACTTGCTATGCATCTGACTAAGAATGCCAGAAGAAGTGATATCTTTGAATTGAGGTGTTGGAGAGTAGTGCTGAATATCCCATGGACTGCCAAAAGAATAACAGGTCTTGAAAAAGGTACAGCCAGAGGCAAAGATAATAAAACTTCATCTCACATACTTTGGGCATGTTGCTAGGAGAGGCTATTCCTTGCAGAAGGACATCATGCTTTGGAAGGTGGAGAGATGGCATAAAAGATGAAGACTCTCAATGAGATGGATTGACACAGTGACTGCAGCAATTGACTTGACTATATCAGAGATTGTGAGATGCACAGGACAGGGTTCAGATCTGTTGTTATAGGGTCACTATGAGTCATTCTCCACCAGACAGCACCTAACGACAAGAATCCACCTGAGGAAAAGCACGTGGTTCTAACCCATCAGCAACTCTGTGATAGAACGGTGGTCAATCTACTAATGTGAGATTTACTGCCTCTGAAAACCTGCTGGAGGGTCAGCTATGGGTCAGTCCCAACTGCACAGAACAAAAAGCCACCAGAGCTGCCTTTATGTCAATGAGGGAGCCACAACTCAGACAGGGAGGCGGAGAACGGTTACAAAAACGGAAGAATGCCATCAATGTCAATGAGTTGTACATGGAGAAATTGTTGATTTGGTATTCTGCTGTGTAAGTTATCCACAACAAAACCAGAAACAACAATTTTAAAAGAAAATAAATCCCTATTAGGAGCTGTACTAACAGTGGACTTGAGCCTATCAGATTGCAAGAATATCACAGAATAAGGCAGGGTTCCAATCTGTTGTTCATAATAAGCAGTTTTATTTTTTTTCTTTTTTAATTTTTTTTAAATTTTTTTTCTATATTTTATTAATTTTCATAAACATTTACAGAGATTTTGGGTTTCCATTCATTCATTGTTGCACTATTCTCTCTACCCTCCTCCCAGTTTGTTCTTGTCCAAATGCCACAGTGCTTGTCAAAGCCAGTTCTGATTAATCTTCTTTGTCAGTGTGTCCTTTGCCATTCCCTATCACTCCTCCCTGAGAGAGACTTCACCCTGAGTCATAAGGAAAAGGGGATGGCGTATTCTCTTAGCTACTTCAATAAGCAGTTTTAGACAACTCGATGGCAACTAATAACAACCACGTCTGATTTTAGCTCCAGGTCTTGAGTACCTTATCTGTCTTCTAACTTCAGGTTTTATACTTATAACATAAAGATAATAATACCGTCTTCACTTTCTATACATGGAATAAGTTCAGGTGTATAAGAGCACTTATAAAAACTAGTAAAATAATGCCATCCAACCCCCTAAATTTACCCAGTTTTTAGAATTCTGTGTTTATACTTCTCTGGCTTTAATTTGTAAAAACAACTCATGTATATGAGTTGAACTGGAAAATGTGTTATTCACTTATATATACATTCCTTTTTTACCACAAGAAAAACACTTTAAAAAGTAAAGCCAAAAACAACTCCCGCAGGTTGTATGTACTCCAAAATGGATAATTTTCAACATGGCTATGAACTGTTAGACTTAATGGAATCATAACTACGCTTATGTACAATTTGCTTTTCTCGTGCAACACTGTGTTAAGATCACTGGTATTTGTTTTGTAAGCAGGTCTTCTGATTCAGCGTCTAAGAGTGTGTCTGAGCATGTGTTCTCTATCCCTGTTCATCTCTAGGGTGAAGCACTCTAAGGGCATTGGCTACAGTGTGTTGTGCTGCCAACTACAAGGAACAAGACTCCAGCAGTTCAAAGTCACCAGCAGCTCCTGGGGAAGAAGATGCACAGTCTCCTCTTATTACGATTATGAAGCTATGCATCAACTCCACGGCAGTGAGTTTGGGTTTGATTTATAGACGTGGAGGTTGTTAAGTTGTAGGGAGCTTTGGTGGCCTGGTGGTAAGGATATTTTCTGTTAACACAGAGACATGCTGTTCAAATGCAACAGCTGTTCCAGGAAAAAGAGGGGTAGTCTCCTCATATGCAACTTACTGCCTCTGAAAATCCACTGGAGGGGCAGCTATGGGTCAGCTCGGACTCAAGGGGCCATAACGTTGCTAAGTTGTCAAGATAAGCACTTTAAAAAATAATGATAAATTGTTTTCCAAAGAGGTTGTATCCCTTTACACTTACAACTCAGCATATAAGACAACTCATGTGGAATTGAGTGGAAGAGGTTGGGTTGGGTTGGGTTGGGGATTTTGTCAACATTTGGTATTTTCAGAGTTTTGAAGTTTTGCCAACTGGTGGGTGTTACATGGCTTCTTTCTGTGGTTTTATTTTGTATTTCTCTAGTTACTGATGGATTGAGCATCTTTTCACATGTATATTGGCCATTTGTGTTTTCTCTTCTGTGAAAGGCCTATTCATGCCTCATCCTGTGTTTCTATTGGTCCTTTGTCTTTGTTTCAGTAATTTGTAGACAATCTCCATAGATTTTGGACAGTAACCCTTTGTCAGGAATAATGACCTCTCCCAGTCTGAGGCTTGTCTTAACATATTTTCCTTTTTTATGGCCTCCATTAATGAACAGAAGCTTTTATTTTGATGTAGTCAAATTCCTTCATCTTTTCCCTATTGGTTTGTGGCTTGTTTAAAAAATTCCTTCCTTATTCTCAAATGATTTCCTTCCCCTCTACTCAAAGTGCATTTAAATATTGCACAACTATTGAAAGCCACTATGCTCCATCTGAAGACCCTAGAGAATTATTTGGGGGTAGCCAGTTCACAATGGAGGACTGAACATAAATATTTATTCTCCTTCCTTTTCAAAACACACTGAAATGGCAGTAAAGACGTTCATAAAGGGTAAGAGGGAACTCATAATCACATTCAAAACTTGAGGGTAGCAACAAACCCAGAATTCCAACAAATTTTAGGAAGAAATGTGAAACCTGAAGTGAGGGGGGAGTCATTTCCCCTGTCCCATAGGCTTCTCTAGAGAGTCGGTCAGAATGTCAGG
Source organism: Elephantulus edwardii (assembly GCF_000299155.1). NCBI lineage: Eukaryota > Metazoa > Chordata > Mammalia > Macroscelidea > Macroscelididae > Elephantulus > Elephantulus edwardii. Next base: position 698,136 of record NW_006399852.1, on the reverse strand, counting down.
ATGGTTGATGGATGAACTGCCTACAGAACAGCTGTATCCAAGGGTGTAGGCTGCCATCACGGGCCTAAAACCACCCAGAAAAAAATGAAGATAAAATTAGGAGTAAGGAAGGCAACTACTATGGCTGTTAGGCTGTTGACTTCTGAGTGTAAAACTATCATCATGTTGGCCTGAGATTACATGTTCATGTGTCCAGCTGTGTGCTCCAAGCTGGAGAGTGTGTGTGAATGTGAAATCACCACAATGACCAGCCCTGCAATTCCAAAAAAGAGCCGCAAACTAGGAAAGAGAACTCATACAGCTGCGTGCACAGTTAGCTGATCTGCTCCTTGAGAGAAAGACCTTATAGCACAAAAAGAGAAATAGAGACAGAAACTAAGATGAACAAAGAGAGGTCACCTCAGGAAAATAGATGTAGTGGTGTGGTTTTTTTTTGTTTGTTTGTTTGTTTGTTTTAAAAAAGAATCTCTAATAATTGCCACCAGTAGCTATCAAGGAGTTGGTCCCCAACTCAAGGGGACCCCATATACAACAGGATTGGACTGTCATTGAGTTTTCATTGATTGTTTCCCAGAAACAGATCACCAACATTTCTAATCCATCAGTCTGGAAGCTCCACTGAAACCTATTCAGCAATAGAGCAACAAACACTTCTTCACTGACCTATGAAGGGTGGCTGCACTTGGGGTATATTGGTCACGAGTAGACCTCACATCTTCTGCATGAAAGTCAAGAATCCTGCCATTGTGCCAATACTGCCCCATCAAGTATAAATAAGCAGATAAACAGTCAAGAAGATATTACACACATAAGTCAAGAAGAGCATTTAAAAAGAGACACAGAGAGAGGCAGCAATTGGTAACTATTATCAGAAATAATAAGTATTAAAGGAGCAGATACTATGTTGGGGTGGTCAAGTCTGATGTTTACCCAGTTCATAAAGAGGAACTATCCCCATCCATAACATCCTTGTGATTGTTGTTATTAGGTGCATCAAGTCAAGTACAACCCATAGCAACCCTATGAACAACAGATCTGAATCTGGTCCTATCCTGTGCCAGCCTCACATTTCCTGACACACTAGAGCCCCTTGCAGCAGTCACTGTGTCGGTCCACCTGGTTGAGGGTCGTCCTCTCCTTCGCCGACCCTCTACTTTTCTACAGCATCATGTTGCTCTCCAAGAAATAGCCCTTTCTAGCAATATGCCTGTAGTATGTGAGGCAAAGCTTTATTATCTTTGCCTCCAAAAAACATTCTGGCTACACTTTCTCAAAAATATATTTGTTCTTTCACTGTAACATCCATAGTACCAAACAAATATGTTCAGACACATCACACACACCCCCCATGCTCCTGCTCCTATTTCTATGAGTCATTGGGTCCAATGTTAGTTGCAAACTGACTCACAGACTTTACTCACAGTTGTGAGGTTTATTAGGGAAATAGGTTGGGGTTAAAGGAGACAAAGGATATCACGCAGTTAAAGTCCAAATTTAGTTAACTGCAGCCCCAAGCCAGACTAACAGCAAGACACAATCCCTCAATTAGTTCAGACAGCATTTCAGCCCACAAGTGAAAGTCTAGGTTCAGGTCAGCAAAACAAATAACCTCTGGTTTCCTCCATTGTCCAGCAAACTTTGTTGCATAGCTGTCACAAGTCAGCTTTTCATTTAGTCATCCAGGAAAAAAAAAAAACCACCTTTATCTTTGGCTCCATCTCCAGGGTTCTGTCAGATTACACCTTGCCACATTCCCTTCACACTCTCTCCACAGTACGGAAAGTGCTCTCTTCTTAGTCCCACAGCTGTTGATGATGTGCAAGATCATTTGTTCATTGTTAACGTAGCTGGAGACCATGCCCCCAGCAGAGGCTAACACAATGGACAGAAAAAAACCATTTTCCAAATTCTAACACCACAATAACAAAACAAATCTTTGTTAAAGTACTAGAATAAAAAGTCAAGAAAGTCCTCAAGAATCACATAAAAGTCAACCTACCATATCCAATGTGATGAAATGATATAAAAAAATGGTTTGGCATTTAACTTCTTATATACTAAGCAAAAAACAAACAAAACAAAGTTTAAAACACAGTTTTTCTGTACCTTGAAATGTTTTGATAAAAAATTTTAAATAAAGAATTTTCTGGCTTTGTTTCTTTTCTGCTTATTTTTTTTTAAAATTTAGATATTGAACTACATATTCATTAGCTAAATATTATCTAAATGATCAAGAGCTCTGGTAACCTTATAAGAAACTGCACTGCCAACTCAAAGGTCACATCTTTGTGGTGATTTTAACCCACCAACTGATCTACTGGAGGAAGAAGAGCAATCTTCTCCCACGTGACTTACAGCCTTTAAACTCAATGATGAGTCAGCTGTGAGTCAGTTCCAACCTGATAGCAATGAACTGTGAGTGAGAATTGAAGAAATATGGAAATTAAATTATTCTGTAGTGTGCTAAAAACCATAAGATAATTATTTTGAAAAGATAACTGTGGACAAAATAAGATGGAGTAATTTATTTATCTATATGTTCAGCAACTATTTATTGAATATCTACATTTAGCCATGTATCTTGGTGGGTGCTATTGCATTTTGATTACTAAGGTGCACCTGATCCAAGTCACAGTGTTTTCAACTGCCTCTTCTACATGCAAAAGAAGAACAATAAATAAGGACGTGGAAGAATTGATGGTGAAGAATATTGATTATGCCAAGGACTGCCAGAAGAACAAATAAATCTGCCTTGGAAGATATGCAAACAGAAGGTTCCATAGAAGCAAGGTTGGCGAGATTTCCTCTCACATACTTTGGACAAGTTCTAAGGAGAGGTCAGTTCCTAAAGAAAAGCATCTTGCTTGGAAAAGCATTGAAAAAGAGGAAGAAACTCAAAGAGACGGAGAGACACAGTGACTACAACAAGGGGCTAAAACCCAGCAGAGATTGTGAGGAGGGCCAGGATTGGGCAGGGCGCCATTCTATTGGACATGATTGCTATGAATCAGAGTCTATTCAATGGGATCTAGCAACAAGAACAAAGAGTTACAGTGTTTAACATGGATAGTCAGTCCTTTAGAGAGCTTAGAATCCTGGAAGGAAGGAAAACCCCATTAAACAGACTATTCAGTGGGTAACTGACTACAATTATCAGCACTACTGAGGAAAGAGAAAAAACCACGTGAGCATATGCTCAAGTATACCTCTAATGGGAGCATCGGATCTTGATGGTTCTTTCCTCCAGGATGGGACAAAAACCGTGATGGACGTGTGTCCTCTGCCCCTGAACCAGTCCACAGCCAGCTGGATTCCTCGGCAAGAGAAAGCTTCTTTATTTCCATGGCTACAATGAGAAAACAAAGAAAGCCATAAGACATGAAAGAATTTCTAAGGAGTGATTTTTTTTCTTGATAATATTTTGGATCATAGTCATAGAATTTATAGAGTGTCACATAAATCTGGATTTTAAAATCGTTCCTTCTTTGAACATAGTATATTGCTTTCATTAGAGCATGTAGCTATGATCAATATGTAGAGGGGTTTAGGCTCCAAGGAGAGGAAATTCCAAAAATTAGTCGACCAGGAGCTCTTGTGGCTTGTCATTGCTCTGTTGAATACCGTCAAGTTGGAACCAACCTATAGCTGACCCTCCATCAGGATTTCAGAGGCAGTTAATCCCACTGGAGGAGATTGTTCACCTTTCCCCTGCAGAACAGCTGATGGATTCGAACTATGTGCCTTTGAAATTGCACAACTTTTTACCACTTGGCCACCAGGGCTCCCTAAGGAATTGTGCTGCCAATACAAAGACATGTGGTTCTAATCTACCAGCTTCTTTGCAGGAGAAAGATGTGCAATCTCCTCTCCTGTGGCCTGCTGAAAACCTGCCAGAGGGTCAGCTACGACTTGGTTCCAACTTGACAATACTCAACAGTAGCAATAATATTCTTATTAAAAGTTAAATGATCAGCATTAAATGAAGAAGAGGAGCTATCTGTAGATCTGTCACCCAAACAGATAACTGTCAATGTGTTGCCGAATTTCCTAGGTCCAAGCAAGAAGGTCAAGTTGTCTCACAAGTTCCATATCAGTGAGAAGAGAGCAATGTCAATGAACATTTTAAAGCCAGACAGAGTCTTGTGGAACTTGTTGTTGTTGTTATGTGCCGTTGAGTCGTTTAGGAACTTAGCAAAGATTTTTTCCCCCTCTCTCTCTTCAAAAAGGAGTGAAAAAGCATGAGAGAATTTTAAGCATATTTATTATTCTTGTACCTGGTATTTGGGCTTAAAGACTCCTAAACTCAGGAGATACTGGCCATGACATTAGAAACTGACAGCAACATGAGGTGTTTGGAATGGCAGAAGCCCGGAAGGCTTGACACCTAAGCCATCATATCAGTGACTAAATAACGGGGGAGAGGTGTTGAATAATGTAGGCAAGTAGAAGGGGATACTGGTGGAGTAGGGAAGGGGGTGGGTCAAGGCACACATTCCAAGGTCACACTGAATCTATCGGTTACTTCTATAATTGGGGACTGAAGAGCATTATGCTGAGTGAACTCAGTTCCACAAGGAAAAATACTGTATAAAACCACTATTGGGGTGGGGGAGTGTAGAAGTAGAGGGGTGAGGATGGGTGGGGAGTGGGGTGGGGTGTTAATCACAATTTGATGGGTGGGGGAGTGAAGGAAATGGGAAGGATCTTTCATGAAAAACAATGTATTCAAGTTTTGTAAATTACTCAGTATAAAATTAAAAAATAAAATAAAAAGAAGAGGTAAAGAGTATACAGAGTCATTGAACCAAAAGGAATTGGCAGACACTGAAGAATTTCATGTAACAACTTATGAGCAAGAGCCTGTGGTGATGAAGGAAGAAGTTCAAGCTGCTCTGAAAGAATTGGCCAAAAACAGATGGAGTACCAATCAACATATTTCAACAAAGAGATGTTACCTTAGATGTGCTCTCCAAATTGTGCCAAGAAATCTGGAGGATAACCACCTGGTCAACTGATTGGGAGAGATCTGTATTTGTTCCTCTCCAAAGAAAGAAGACTTGGCATAGTGCAGAAATTATCAAACAGTATCATTAATATCACATGCAAGCAGGATTCCGCTGAAAATGATCCAAAAACAATTTGAACAGCACATCAACAGAGAACAGCCAGAAGAGGCTGTGGTACTGGGGATATTATGGCTAATGTTAGACAGATCTTGGTTGAAAGCACAAAGTACCAGAAAAATGTTTATTTGTGTTTCATTGACTATGAAAAGGCATTTGTGTGGATCATAACCAACTGTGGCTAACTCTGAGAAGAACAGGAATCCCAGAACATTTGATTGTGCTTATGCAAAACCTATACTTGGACCAGAGACAGTTGCCAGAACAGAACAAGGAAACACTGCATCGTTCAAAATTGGAAAGGATGTATACCAGAGATGTGTCCTATCTTTTCAACTTATATGTGGAACAGATCATCCAAAAGGCTGGCCTCTATGAGCAGGAGTGTGGCATCAGGATTGAAGGAAGACTTGTCAACAACCTGTGTTACACAGATGACACAATCCTGTTCATTGAAACTGAGGATGACCTGAAGTGCTTACTGCAGAAGGTCAAGGATTGTAGCCTTAAATACAGATTGAAGCTCAACATCAAGAAAACAAAGGTTCTCATCACTGAGCCAATTGGCAGCATCATGAAAGATGGTGAAAAGATTGATATTGTTAATAGCTTTAGTTTGCTTGGTTCCACAATCAGCACTGTTGGTACCAGCAGCCAGGAAATTTAGAAAAACAAATTGCATTGAGAAAGTTGACTGTCAAGGACCTCTCCAAAGTACTCAAGAACAAAGATGTCAGTCTGGAGACTAAGGTGCACCAGATCCAGGCCATAGTCTTAATAATTAATTGCTATGCATCAGAAAGCTTGACAACGACGAGGGTTGATAGAAAGAAAATTGATGTCTTTGAGCTGTGGTGCTGGAGAAGAGTATTGAATATAACATGGACTGCATGAGAACAAGCAAGTTCTTCCTAGAGAGGGTGAAACCAGGCTGTTCCTTGGAGGCAAGGATTCTGAAGCTTCATCTGACATGCTTGGACATCTTGCAAGGAAGGACCAGTTCTTGGAGAGGGACATCATGCTTGGAAGGGTGGAGGGACAGCACAAGCGAGAAAGACCCTCAATGAGCTGGATTCAGTAATTGAGGTAATGAGGGTAGATGTATCAGAGACAATAAGGTTGTCACAGGATAGAGCAAGTTTCAGGGCTATTGTACATAGTGTCACTATGAGTCACAAGTGACTTGATGGCACATAACAACAACAACAACGTGGCCGCAGAAAGGAGAATAAATCAGAAGGGATTTAAGAATTAAGAAGCTGGTGGGATTGTAAAATGTACAACCACTCTGGAAGACAGTTTGATGTGCGCTCAAAAATTTGGACATAGGAACTCTATATGAACTAGCTATTCCACTACTAGAAATATACCGGAAGGAAATCAGAACTGAGACACAAATGGAGATCTGTACAACAATGTTCACAGCAGCATTATTCACCATCGCGAGAACATGGAAATAGACTAACTGTCCAACCACAGCTGAATGGATCAAGAAATTGTAGTACATTCACATGACAGAATACTATGAACTCAGGAGCAATGACTTCGAAAATTACTTCATAACTTGATAGAGAATGGAGAGTATTATGCTGAGTTAATTCAGTCTCATAAGGACAAATATTGCATAAAACCATTATTGTAAAAATAGAGGCATAACTAGTAAAACAAGTATGGGGATCCAAGGGGGGAAGGTATGGGTGTAGAGGGATGAAGATGGGTAGGGGTGAAATCACAGGGTTTCAGAGTTTGGTGGGTGGATGGAGGGTGTGAAGGAAATGGGAAAGATCCAGCAAGGACCTGAAAAGCCAGGGTAATAATGGGCATAGTCCATTGGTGATTAATTTTATGAAATATAATGAATGGGAATGATTATATGGAACATAACATGAATGGTGTGAAATACAATGTATACAAACTTTGTAAGCAAACAAAAAATTTTAAGTAAATAAATGTCTTGAAAGAAAAAAATAAAAAGAAGCTGCAATCACAGTCAAAACAGTAAATGACAAAGGTCTGCAACAGTTGGTGATAGATGATAGAAACGAGTATTCAAATTTAACGGACATGTATAAGGTAAAATCTCCAGAACTTAGTAATTGATTGAATGGGTACGGGAGGAATGGAGACGATGTCATTGTGAATGCCTCCAGATCTCTGGCTTAGACAGCTGGAGAGTGGACCATTCACTGAGATAAGAGAAAGACCAGGAGTTTGGTTACGGTCATGTATTGAGTTGGGGGGAGCCACTGTAGACGTGGAAGTGTTCAATAAACAGCAAACATTCAGAGAAGAGATTTTGGTGATAAAATTTGCAAGTCATTTGATTTTAAGCAATGCTTAAAGCCACCATGTAGACAGAGTGGCCTGATTGCCTGAGGAGAGGGCAAACGGACTAGGGCTGGACTTTGGGGGACTCTGAAATTCAACAGGTGGCTTCGGTGGAGTTGTTGTCAGGGTCTGTGACGTCAACTCCACCTCAGGGTGACATTATGTACAGCAGACTGAAGCCTTGCCTGATCCACATCACCCTCACAATTTCTGCTGGGCTTAAACACATTTGCAGTCACTGAGTCAACTCATCCCATTGAGGATATTCCTTTCCTTCATGGACTCCGTCCCTTTTCCGAACATTATGTCCTTTTCTCTTTTTATTATTTATTATTAATTTCAAGGAAAATTTACAGAGACTTTGGATTTCGAT
>NW_006399852.1:679259-689632 GCF_000299155.1 Elephantulus edwardii | reverse complement strand
ATTTGTTGCTTGCTATTCTGTTAAATTTCGTTATTCTGACACGATATCTCATAGTTGTTTTGCATTATGTCCTTTTCCAGAGATTGGCCCCTCCTGACAACACGCCAAAATATGTGAGATGAACTTTCACAATCCTTGTTTCTAGGAATTGTCTGGCTGTACTTCTTCCAGGATGGAACTGTTTGTTCTTGGGGCAGCCCAAGGTATATTCAATTCAGGCAGAGGAACACAATCTTACAAAAGAGACAGAAAAGGATCTTTACAAGAAATAGAAAGAAAAGTAGATATTTCTGTGTCATAGAAAAATAAATGTTGCTGAGAATGGTTGACGAAGTCTAACACATTGTTCAGACTCACATGGTGTTCAGTGGTGGTATGTTGGAGAGGGACACAGATGGGTAGATTTGAGATACTAAGAAGGTGAAAACAGCTAGACTTAGTCATAGATGGGCCACGGTCTGGTCACAAGAATAGATGACCATTCTCATTGCTTCACTCCATCTCCTTCCTTCAGCCTTTCATCCTTCTTCCACTCTCACCACAGGGCCTTTGCACCTATTTCTCTCCTCTGGACCCAGTTAACACCTTATCCATCTTGTCTTCACTTATTGGCTTCGGCCTTGTCTTCACTTCTTCAGGAAATCATGTAGGGTCTCCTAAACCTTCTAGTCAGATTTCCTATTACGAGATCACAAAACACCAAACTTACCAGCAGTTACATGGTTGATAGTTGACACTGATCTTTGGGATCATTTGATACAATCACAAACACATAGGCCAATGGAATATAATTGAGAACTCGGAAGTAAACCCATCTTTGGGCTGCTGATTTTCAACTAAGCACCAAAATCTACTCAAAAGGGGAAAAGTTTAACAAATGATGCTGACAAAACTAGATAATGTTATACAGAAAATTGTAACAGGATCCATTCCTCACCATACACAAAAACTAATACAAAATGGATCAAAGACCTAAATGCCAAAGTTAAAACTATAAAGTTCATGGAGATAACATAGGGATAAAACAGATGGTTCTAAATTTATTTGCAGAAATAACTATTAAACACAACGACCAATGCATGAATAGAAGACAAATTACGTAATATGAACCTCATAATATTAAATACTTGTACTTACAAAAAAGACTTAAAAAAACATATCCTACAGATTGGGGGGAAGTCTTTTGGAATGACATATCCATTAAGAGTTTTATCTCCAAAATGTATAGGAAACCTCAACAACTCAGCAACAAAAAGACAAATAATTCAAAGATGAGCAAAGAATATGAACAGACACTTCACTGTAGGGAACATTCAGACAATTAACATACATATGAAAAGATGCTCACTATCACTAAGCTGAACTCTGAGGAAGAATGTGGCATCAAGATTGGAGGAAGACTCATGAACAACCTGCATTACGTAAATGACACAACTTTGCTTGCTGAAAGTGAGGAGGATATGAAGATCTTGCTGCAGAAGATAAAAAGACTAGAGCATTCAGTATAGATTACATCTCAACATCAAGAAAACAAAGGTCCTCAACACAGGACCAAGAGTGTTCATTATGATATATGGTGAAAGGATTGAAGATGTCAATTATTTCATCCTCCTTGGATCAACAATTAATACCCTTGGTATCATCAGTCAGAAATCAGGAGACGTCTTGCATTGGGCACGTCCACTTGCAGGGACTGTTCTAAAATGCTGAAAATCAAGTATGTCAGTTTGAAGACTAAGGTGTACCTTTATGCTCTTCTCAATAACTTGCTACACATCAGAGATCTGGACAATTAAGAGGATGACAGAAGAAGAATTGATACCTTTGAGTAGTGGTGCTAGAAGAGAGTATTGAATAACCCATGGGTGCCAAAGAACTAACAGAGATGACTTGGAAAATGTACAACCAGAGTGTTCCTTGGGGGCAAGGATGGTGAAGCTTCATCTTTCATATTCCTGACATGTAGCTAGGTGAGGCCATTGCTCGGAAAGGAACACAGTGCTTGGAAAGATGGAAGGTCAGTGAAGAAAACCCTTAATTAGATGGATTAACACAGTGACTTCAACAATGTGATCTAGTGCATCAGAGACAATGAGGATTGCACAGCGTGGGTTCAGGTCAGCTGTTTATAGGACTGTTCTTTCTCATTCTCAACTAGATTGCACCTAACAACAACAGCAGTCATTAACTATTGTCATACTGTTGTTGAGTATTGTAGAGTCAAACCAACACATAGCTAGTGAAATGCAAATCAAAACTACAAGGAAACACCATCTCATTCCTGAAAAAAAAAATGACACTAATATTTTTAAAAAGAAAACAAAAAATGTTGATATTGATACAATTCCAAGGAGATTGGAATCCTCTCATTGCTGTTGGTAAAACCACAATAGAAAATGGTTCTTCTTTAAAAAAACTAGAAATATACAGGGGAGCTCTGGTGGCCTAGAGGCAAGGAGCTGCAACTACAATCCCAGAGGCGCATGGTTCGAATCCACCAGATGCTCTGCAGGGGAAGGAGGGACAATCTCCTCCTGTACCAGTCAGATGTGATTTGACGGTACACTCACACAAAAATAATAATAAAAAAAAATTTTTTTAAAAACCAAACTAGAAGTATAAATACCTTCTCAAACCCACTCATGATCCAGCAATCCCACTCCTAGGCATAGATATTAGAAATATAAGAGTTGTTGATTGCCATCAAGTCAAGCACGACTCATAATGACCCTATGAACAAAAGACCTAAACCTTGTTCTATAACTATCATCGTTTAAGTTCATGGAGTTTCCAGGGGCATGTTGTTTAGGAAGTGGATTCCAGTGCCACAAAGATAAATATTGTATAAAACCATTATTGTAGAATGAGTGTGAGGATTCAAGGTGAGGGGAAGGATGGAAATAGAGGGGTGAGGATGGGGGAGTAGTGTATTATTATAGGGTTGCATGATTTGATGGGTGGGTGGAGTAAATAGGAAGGATCTTTTGTGAAAAACAACATATTCAAACTTTGTAAATAAATCAGTGTTATTGTTGTTATTAAATGTGGTCTAGTTGTAGACAACTCATAGTGACCCTATGAACGGAAGACCTGAACACTTGTATAAATGTCATCGTTTCTCCAAGCTCATAGAGTTTCCAGAGGCAAGATATTTCTGAAGGGGATGCCATTCCTGCTTCCACGCTTGTTTTTATCGGGAAGCTCCACCAAACACTCTCCATCATAGGTAACCATTCTCACATTTGGCACATCAGTGTCACAGTGTTCAGCATCACACAACCACCAGTTACCTCTGTACAGTAAATGGACAGACCAGTGCTATACCACATAGAAAAGTAATACAGAAAAATTTTTAAAAATTTAAAAAGAAAATGAAAAATAAAATTCCCTGGTTTTTTGTTTGTTTGTTTGTTTTTTTAAAAAAAGAATGGGTTACTGAAGACACTGAGCAGTCATAAACTGACCGCTTGAAACGTGTGGCTCCTCCCAGTCTCAGCAAAACTAGGCTCGAAGCTTCTAACATAAAACACAAGATGAAGATCCTCACGTAAGATTCAACAAATGGCAGATACGGAACCACAAGACCCAGTCAAAGGAAGTCCCCTCCCTCCAGCTTTGATTTTAGACATAGAGAAGCTGGGGACTGACTCCCAGACCTAAAACTGTCCCTTAGGAATAGAAGAGTTTCATTCAAGCTTATTGTTCTTCAGGACTTGATTGTCACCCACCCACCCATGCTCTCTATAAGAGCCTTCTGGACTCCTGAAACGAAACGTAATCCATTTTCCAATCCTTTCCTTAGGGAAAGCCTTGGTCTTTAAACTGGCTGGACATTTTTCTAACGTCTAAATGAGACTCAGGAACTACCACACATACACATACACACTCTCTCACTGAGGTTTGAGGACTGTGCTTGGAAATTTCTTTCTGCTATTAGTGAACTACAATCTTTGTATGAGTTCTGGGTTATGAGTTATTTTTGTAATGTGCCTTCAAGTTGCCTGAGACCCATAGGGACTCTGAATCTTACCCTGTCCTGAGTCTCACTAAATCGGACATACCAACCCCCATTGCCCCAGTTACTGTATCAATCTATCTCATCTGGGGTCTTCCTCTCCTGAACTGTCTGACCAGCCTTCTAAGAATGATGTCATCCAAAGACTAGTCTCTCCTGGCCACATGACCAAAGAGTGTGAGACAGAGTTTCAAGATCCTTGCCTTCAAGGAGAAACTTGATTTCTCCCTCTCCAAGACAGACCGATTTGTTTTCTTATCAGTCCGTGGTATGTCCAAGACTCTTCTCCAGCACCACAATTTGAATGCATCAATTCTTCTGTCATCCTTATTGTTCAGCTCTCTGATGTATTGCAAGTAATTGTGCGGACTATGGTAATTCTAATGCAAGTTGACCCACCTCTTAAGACATGATAAATGAAGCTCTTAGACTGCTTAGAAGATACAACTCCCTTTGTTGTTATGAGGAGATCAAAGGTTTGTTTAGGTTTGCCCTAACAAAGGGGCTTTAGAAAGAATGTTTTCATAGAACAGGTCAACTCCTGCATGCTCTAAACAAACACCTTCTCATTTCCTCTACAAAGGACATGGGAGGGAGCTCAGCCTGGTCTCTGTGTTCACCCACACACAGCAGGAACGTCCTGATGGAGAGGAACCTACACAATACAGTATCCAGCCAGGAATACAAGACAGCAGCCAGGGTATGACTCCTGACCTTGTCATGCCCCTCGAATTCCTCCCGTGCCTCCTCTTCTCTGTACTGAGAGGCTCCGCCCCAAAGCACTGAGGCACAAATCCACCGCAGTATTCTGCGTGCTAACAATAAGACTCGTAGATTGTTGTTAAGGATTGACAAGTTGACTCTGACCATAGTGACAAACTCTTGGAAATGGAAGCTAGGACCTTTCTCCCCAGAAAAGTACATACATGGGCACACATGTTCAGGGTGCTCCTTGGAGGCAAAGGTGGTGAAGCTTCATCTCACATATTTTGAGCATGTTTTTGTTGCGAGGTGCTGTCAAGTCACGTATGACCCATGGCGACCCGACCCTGTCAACAACAGATCTGAGCCCTGTGCCCTCCTCACAGCCTCTGACACACTCAAGCCCATTGTTGCAGTCACTGCGTCAACCCATTTGGTAGGTCTTTCTCTCCTGTGCCATCCCTCCACCTTTCCAAGCAGAATGTCCTTCTCTAAGGAATAGCCTTTCCTAGTGACATGTCCAAAATAGGTGAGATCAAGCGTCATCATCTTTACCTGCTAGGAGCACTCTGGCTGCACCTTCTCCAGGACAAATCTGTTCTTTTAGCAGTCCATGGGATACTCAGTACTCTTCTCCAACACCACAGCTCAAAGGCATCAATTCTTAGAAGGAGCTACTACTTGGAAAAGGACATCAAGCATGGAAAGGTAGAGGGGTCAGCAAAAGAGAGGAAGACCCCCAACAAGATGGATTAGCACAGTGACTGTAATAATGGGATTGAGTGTATCAGAGATGGAGAGGATAACAGGATGGGGCAGAGTTCAGATTCATTGTTCATAGCGTCACTAGGAGTCGTAGTCAACTCACGGACATTAACAACAACCACAACATGTTGTACATCCCAGGAGGCTGTTGTCTGCTTTGCAAACAGAGGAACTTAATCAATGGGTGTGAGTCACCTTCAGAAACTGGAAAAGGCCAGAAAGTTGATTCTCACCTAAAGTTCCTAAGAAATAATGTAGTCCCTTTGATGCCTTGATTTTAGTTGGCCTCAGGTTAGAGTAAAAAGTGCTCCAGATCTGTGTTGCTGCTGTTGTTGTTGTTGTTGCTGTTGTTGTTGTTAGGTGCCATTGAGTCAACTATGATTCATAATTTCCCAGAATTCTAAGAGCCATAAATTGTGTTGTTTTAAGCTTCTAAGCTTGGAGTAATGTTTTTACAGCAACAACAAATGTTTTGCCTGGAAGAATGCACTCCACATGTCCTTAAAAGTGAGGCCACAGTTTTCTGTGAGCAAAGTCACAGGTGGCCCCAGGCTCCAGGGAACAGAGCCACAGTCGGCCCCAGGCAACTCTAGAGGGTGCTGCACCTAAGCTCCCAATTGGTTTTTTAAATTATTATTATTATTAATTTCAATGAACGTCTACAAAGATTTTGGAATTCCATTCATTTATTGTTGCACTTTTCTCCCCACCCACTCACCCCCACACCCACCCCCAGTTCCCTCCTCTCCTTGAAAAGCAAAAGAGAAACTCCTTCATTGGTACACAATCCCCACCCCCTACCCCGCACATCCCCACTCCCACTCCAAGTATACTCCATTGGTCTTTTAAATGCCCCCGCCACACTCCTCCTCAGTCCCAGACAGCACATGAAGTGCTATCATCTTCAAACAGAAAGAACCAGGATGTTTGGGAATTCTGCAAAAGGTTAAACACAAAATTACCACATGATCCAGTAATTCCACTCCTCAGTGGATTCAAGTCTCCAAAAAGAATTAAAAGCTACTCAAACAGATACTTGTCCACTAATGTCCCCAGCAGCACTGTTCAGAAAAGCCAAGAAGTGGAAACAACCCAACTGCCCATCAACAGACAAATAAATAAACATGTGTGTGTGTGTGTGTGTGTGTGTGTGTATTTTTAAAAAAGAGGAATCAGGTTCTGACACATGCTAGCACATGAGCGAACTCTGGAAACATTATGCTATGTGAAACAGGCCAGACACAAAAGGACAAATATTTAATGATTGCACTTGGAGGAAGGCTCTAGGATAGGTACATGCATAGAGACAGAAGAGAGATCTGTGGTCACCAGGGACTTGGGAGAGTGGGAAGCCTTGACTTACTGTTTAATTGGTAACACACTGCTGATCGGGCTGAGGAAAGCTCTTGGAAGCAGACAGTGGTAACTGTTGCCCCATTAAACATTGTGAATGTGATGAATGCCACCCAACTATATTCCTAAAAATGGTTAAAATGGCAAATCTTAGTTTACACGTATCTTAGCATCATAAAAATGTGAAAGACAAACTGAGTACAGCAATGTTTGCAAAAAAGAAGCCGTGATGGTTTAAGCCACGAGACACTGTCCACTACAGATTCATGAGGAAGACAGGAAGACCATGCTCACCTTGCTTGTTGAGTACTCCATCCCTGACAAGGATTCTGTGAAAAGAGGCTTTGATTCTGCAGAAGGTGCTGTGCGGTTGGAGGAGAGAGGGAAGTGTCAGCCAGTCCTAGTTTTGATGTGGTGACAGAAGGTGGAACATACAGTCCAGGGGAACTCTATAACCCATTGCTTTCGGGTCAGAACCAACTCATAGCTGCTCGCCCAGCGGGTTTTCAGAGGCTGTAAATCACATGGGAGGAGACTGCCCATCTTCCCCCCATGGATTCAAAAGCTGATGGATTCAAAAGCCTTTGGGTGAACAGCACTGCATCTTTCAGACTAAGCCCCCAGAGCTCCCTACATTTGGAAGGGTCTTCATGTAAAGTAACTCCTCTCAGGTCTGAATCCTCTTTCTAACATCCAGAAGCCAGGCCACCTCTCGGGATCCCTCTCGAGCCTTCTCTCCCAGAACCTCAGACTACTGATTCTGACAGTAACCTCTTTAACCATACCGAAACCCTTTACCGTCAAATCATCTCCAACTCACGGGGACTCTGAAGACACAGTAGAACTGGCCCACAAGGTTTCCAAAGTCCTACTGGTATAGTGTATAATGATAAGGCGTTCATCCAAAAGGTTGGCAGTTCGAATACATCATCTACAATTTGGAAAAAAGGTGTGAGCAATCCCCTCCCATAAAGATTTGCTGTCTCAGAAACCTGATGGAGAATATCAACTATGAGCTGGCAGTGGCATTTGCCATTTGGCTTTGGGCAGTGGATTTGGAAGGTTTTTTTTATGGAAGTAATTTTTTAGTAGCCAAGAGTTTAACCACTACACCGCCAGGGCTCCTTGCTTGCTGTTTTTAACTGTGGAGAACAGTAAAGACCCCAGCAAGCAGGTACTTGTCTCATCAAGTGGAAGAAGTCCCAGAGTGCTGATGTGCTCGGGCTGAAGGAGACCAGTTTATCGTGGCATGCTAGACCTGGGATGAGTCCAAATCCCCAGAAAGCCACTGCACTGCCCCCAATACTGTTCCCAAGAACCTCACCCCTGGCCCACTTTTGAAAATGTAAGCAAGTGTATTTACAGCTAAGAGTTAATTCTTCTCTTAATGCTTCTGTTGGTTCTGCCCTTTGCCCACTGTAGTCGAGCCACAGGGCAGAACATCTACTTGTTTGGACATGGCCTCTTCCTCCTCCCCCAGAAGACAGGACAGTGAGGCAGAGTCTGGCACTCGAGTTAACTAGGCCAACTGTCCTCAAAAAAGAAATAAATAAAGCTTTGCTTTACACACACACACACACACACACACACACACACACACACATATCAATATAAATGCAATTTTATCTGCAATTGTGTGTTGTTGTTGCTACCAGCCTTTTGATCTAGCCTCAATTCACGGCAGCTCCATACACCGGGGGTTCCATAGGATTTTCTGGCTGACTTTTGGGAAGTCTTTCTTCTTGTTGCTGTCGTGTGCCATAGAGTCAGAACTGACTCATAGTTGGTAAGCAGTAAGTCGCACGGGAGGAGCTTGCGCATCCTTCACCCACAGAACTGCTGGTAGATTTGAACCATGTGCCTTTGGGATTGCAGCGCAGGTTTCCCTGTCTAAAATCTCCACTGAAAGCTTTTCATTATCACAGCAACATGCAAGCCTCTGCTGATACAAGAGTGGTGGCAGCATTTGGCGTGCGCTGACTGGAAACTGGAGCCCAGGACTGCTGCAGAGAACGTGAACTTTCTACCACTGAACCACCACCACCCTCTTACCTGCAGCTATAAAACCAAACCCATTGAGGCAAGTTCAACTCATCACAGCCCTAGAGGACAGAGCAAAACCTCCCCACAGACTTTCCAAACTGTACTCTTCAGAGAAGCGGACTGCTACATCTCTCTACTCAGAAAGGTGGGGAGTTTAAACTATCAATATTTGGGTTGACAACTGAGCACAGAGACAGTAGAGAGCTACATCTATATCTCTGAAATTTAACTCAAAACCCACTTAGGAACAAGGATGCCCACTCTGTCACCACTTCTATTCAATATTGTACTGTAAGTACTTGCTAGAGCAATACAAGAGAAGGAAATGAAAGGCATCCACATCAGCATATAAAGGCATAACCATATCCATGGTTAAACTATCACTGCTATCACTATAGTGGTAAGAAGCTGCACTGCAATTCCGAAGACACACAGTTCGAGGCCACCAGCTGCTCCACAGGAGAAGAATGGGCAATCTCCTCCAACTCTGTAATACTCAACAACAACATATGCAGATGATACTATAGTGTACACAGAAAACCCCAAGGACTTAACAAAAAAACTGTTACAGCTAGTAAACCAATGTAGTAGTGTGGCAGGATAGAAGATCAGTATACAAAAATCAATGGGATTTCTCTAAAGTAGCGAAGAGAACTCAGAAAGGGAAATCAAGAAAATAAAACCACTTACAATAGTCAATCACAAATTGAGATACTTGGGAGTGAACCTAACTACACAGAATACCTGTACAAAGAAAACTACAGAACATTTCTGCAAGACATAAAAAAGACCTAAAGAAATGGGGAAATGTTCCCTGTTCATGGATAGGGATACTCAATATTGTAAAAATGACAATCCTAACAAAAGTAGTCTATATGTTCAACACAATCTCAACACAGATACCACATTCATTTTTAAAAGAGATCAAAAGGGAAATTTTCAAGTTTGGAGAGGAAAAAGACCTCAAATAAGTAAAGCACCTCTGAAAAACAAAAATGAAGTGGGAGGCATAGCCCTCGCTGACCTCAAAATCTACTGCACAGCTGTAGAAACAAAACAGCATGGTACTGGTACAATGACAGGCACGCAGACCAATGGAACATAATTGAGAACCCAGAAATGGACCCAACTGTATATGGTCAACTGATATAAGACTTATCAAATGGGGAAATAACAACCTCTTCAACAAATGGTGCTAGAAAAACTGGACTTCCAGCTGCAGAAAGCTGAAACAGGATCCACATCTTACATCATACCCAAAAACCAACTCAAAGCAGATCAGAGATCTGGGAGTAAAGCCCAAAACCATCAAAGACAATCTGGAATCAAGCTTAGATGGCCTAGCCTATGATATAAAGAGACTACCAAATAGAGCCAGAAATGCACAATCTGAAGAGGATAAAACTGATGAATGGTATTTCCTAAAGATTAAATCCCTGAGTGCATCAAAACATTTTCCAACAGAGTGAAAGAAAACCTACTGACCAGGAAAAAA
>NW_006399852.1:669323-676595 GCF_000299155.1 Elephantulus edwardii | reverse complement strand
TTCATCGTAGAGAGGGTTAAACCAGGCTACTCCTTGGAGGCAAGGATTCTGGGGCTTCGTCTGACATACTTTGGACACGTTGTAAGGAGAGACAGTTCCTTGGAGAGGGACGTCATGGTGGGTAGAGTAGAGGGACAGCGCAGGAGGGGAAGACCCTCTATGAGGTGGATTGCTTCAGTGACTGGGGTAATCAGGATGGGTGTGTCAGAGGCAACGAGATTGGCACAGGACAGAGCACGGTTTAGGGCTATTGTACATAAGGTTATTATGAGTTGCAAACGACTCGATGGCACATAACAACAACAACAACCACAACAGGGCCTCCACAAGAAAAAGGCTGATAATACAATTACAAAATGGGCAAAAGTCATGGAAACAATTTTCACAGCTGAAGGTATTTGCATTGCCAACAGATACATGAAGAAATGCTCAAAATCACTGACAATTAGAGAGATGAAAATCAAAACCACAATGAGATGCCATCTCATCCCAGTAGCAGTGGCAAGATTTAACAGGACAGCAAGTAATAAATGTTGGGGAGGATGTGGAGAGATAGGAACTCTTACACTGTTGGTGGGATTGTAAAATGGCGCAACCATTCTGAAAAGCAGTTTGGTATTTCCTCAGAAAGTTGAACATAGAAATTCCATATGACCCAGCTATTCCACTGAGAACATTAGAACTGAGGCACAAACAGAGGTTTGTACACCAATGTTCATACAGCATTATTCACCACTGCAAAAACATGGAAACAGACCAAATGTCCAGCCATATTCAAATGGATTGAAAAATTATGGTACATTCACACAATTGAATATTACACAGCATGCGGGAGCAATGATTTTGATAATCACTACATAACATGGGAGGAACTGGAGAGTGTTATGCTGAGTGAAATAACTCAGTCCCATAAGGACAAATAGTTGTTGTTGTTGTTGTTGTTGTTATGTGCCGTGGTTTAATCCTCTCCAAGATGAATCTGTTTGTTTTCCTGGCAGTCCAGGGTAGTCCTTGGAGAGGGTCATCATGCTTGGGAGGGTGAAGGGATGGTGCAAGAGGGGAAGGCCCTTTCTGAGGTGGATTGATTCAGTGTCTGGAGTAATTAGGATGGGTGTGTCAGAGGCAGTGCGATTGGCACAGGAAAGAGCAGGGTTTAGGGCTGTTGTACATAGGGTCACTATGAGTCTCAAGTGACTTGATGGCACATAACAACAACAACAACAACAACAATGAGGATTCAAGGGGAGGAGAAAGGGGTAGAGGTTTGAGTATGGGCAGGGTGGGGGTTAATCATAAGGTCGCACAATCTGAGGGATGGAGAGAGGGGTGGGTAAAGGAAATGAGAAACATCCGGTGTGAAAAATAATGTATACAAATTTTGTAAGTAAAGCAGTATAGAATAAACATTTTATTTTAAAAAAAAAGCCACTTAGGAAAAAACCTCTTAAGATCATGCTCCACCCCAGCTGAGAGTTTCCAGTGACAGTCAAGAATATATCCACTTGATTCTCTAACTCTCATAGAGAGGAGCTTTTCCAATTAGTCCAAAGAACCACAGGCACCTCAACCTCCAGGGCTCTGAGATCAGGAGAACTAGATGGTGCCCTGCTACCATCACTGACTAATCTAAAAGAGATCACAATAGAAGGTCTTGGACAGAGTGGGCAGAAACACACAGGCAAAACTTAACAGAAAAGTGGTAGAGCCTCTGAGACAATAGCCCTTACTTACCCTTCAAACCTGGGACAGAGTGCACCCTTGTGGTTCAACTTTCAACTCAACAATAGATCAATTTAAAAGGCAAACAACAAAACCAGGGAGTAATCATTACTTAGAACAATCAACCACCCAAGATCAAAGGAGTAGAATTTGTTCTGGGATAGAGCTCAGGAGACTGGAAGAGGGAGGGTAGGACTAATGGAAACAAGAATCACAGTGAGGAAGTGGGAAGACTAATTATTCTGTGGGTATTGTCATTAATGTCATAGTACAAACTATGCATGAATGGTAGAAGGGAAAACCAGTTTGCTCTGTAAACTTTTACTCAAATCACACTTTTTCAAAAAAGAAAGAAAAGCTTTCCCTGCATCACATAGCTGGTCAGGGGCAGAGTCCTAACAAGAGGCATATCTACCCATTGCCAGCTCTTGACTCCTGTCAGTCCTTCCGCAAGAAGGGCCACCCATCATTCTGCAGGCCAGTCAGTTAAGTGTTGGACTGCTAACCAAAAGGCTGATGGTTCAAATTCACCAGCCTCCAAGGAGAAAACTGAGTCAGTCCCTCCAATTAAGAGGTTCAGCCTTGAAAACTGGCCAAGGTCACCATGCCTTGGACCAGGCTTAGTATGTTTCACCTCTCCAGAGCAGGTGCTCAGTGAGGCATTTTGTGCAGCTTTGATGTTTAAGACTATCCTTCTACTCTTTTTCTGACTTCGCTGCCACCATGGTCCCTATGAAAAAGCCTGTGACAAAAGGGGGTAAAAAAAAAGAAGCAGGTTCTGAAGTTCATCCTTGACTGTACCCATCTGGTAGAAGATGGAATCATGGATGCCGTTAATTTTGAGCAGTTTCTTCAGGAAAGAATCAAGGTTAATAAAAGAGGCATTGTAACCATCAAAAGAAGCAAGAGCAAGATAACTGTAACCTCTGAGGGGCCTTTTTCCAAACGGTATTTGAAATATCTCGCCAAAAAATATTTGAAGAAGAATCATCTACGTGATTGGTTGCGCATAGTTGCTAACAGCAAAGAAAGTTATGAATTGCATTACTTCCAGATTAACCAGGATGAAGAAGAGGAAGAAGAGGAAGATTAAAATTCATTTCTCTTGAATATTTTGTATAAGCCCTTAAATAAAACATGGGAACCAAAAAGGGAGAAAAAAGACTACCCTTCCAGAGATGCCTTATCACAGCCCCACTACCTGTCATGTTGCCATAACTTAACAGGTGTTAATATAAGTTGCAGAATCAGGGTGACCTGCTCAAAGCAGTTCCTATAAGGTGCAACATGGACTCAAACCCCAATCCACTGATCCCATCACACACACACACACACACACACACATACACACACACACCTGTGGGGCTCAAACCCCAATCAGCTGACCCCAAACCACACACACGCACCTCCAGCAGGGTGAAGGCATGCTACCTTATGGCCACGTTGCTACTATCTATCAAGATGGGAGACGGAGACACACACACACATGCACACCCCGCAGGGTGAAGGCGTGCTACCTCGCGGCCACGTTGCTACCATCTATCACGATGGGACACACACACACACACACACACACCTCCCTACGGGGTGAAGGCATGCTACCTCATGGCCACGTTGCTGCCATCTATCACGATAGGCCTCAGGGCAGCGGCGGGGCTTGCACAGTCCTCATCGGGGTCCAGGTCCTGGCTGCACTGGGAAGAGTCCCGGGGGACACAGGCTCCCCGCGGGACGAGCAGCGGAGCAGCGGCGCCCCCTGCTGGCCGCGCAGGGGCGCGGGGGCGGCTCCCGGTCTGAATCAGCTCCTGCAGCACGTCGTTGACCAGGGCATCTTTGCCCAACTTGTCCAGCACCCTGAGCACGTCCTGCTGGTCGTAGCCCAGCTTCTGGAAGAACTCCAATTTGCTCGAAAGCCCCATGCTGCGTCCGACGAGACTCGGGGGTCCTACCCCAGGCTTCCTGCGCGTGGAGCCCCACAGGCATGAGCTAAGGAGAGAAAAGAGCCGTCAGGTGCTTTCTACAAAGTAGTGGTGTGCACACCCCCCATCTGTCAGGAAATCAGGCCAGGCTGTCCCCTCAGGGACTTTCAGCTGCTCCTTGTGGTTGGGGAGTCGCAGATGCAATATCTCTGATTTGACTAGTTCAGTCTCCATGACTCACACCCGTGGAACACACACACACACACACACACACACACTGGAATCAGGACCACAGTGCTGCTCTCCACCACCTCCTCCTCCTACCAGTCCACTGACCAGATGGGGCCCCTACACAGAAGGGCCTGGGCCCAGGCTGGGCATTCCCACCCAGGTTTTAGGAAAACACCTAGGATCTTTGAGAAAGATCATGGAAACAATAGAGACCCTCTGGAAAAACAGTTCCTCTTGCTTTTCTATCAATAAAGACCCTCCATCTTTTCAAGAGACAGAGATAATGAAGACATATTTACCGTGGAGAATTCAAACAATGCAAACGTTTAAGGAATAAATAACAGAACACCTCTTCACACATACCCCAAAGCCTGCTTGTCCCTCCTGCCACTTGGTCATCCTTCCAGCTTAGTTTTTAGGCATTTACTTGCTGTCCTGATGGCCTCGTAGGTTAAGAATTGGACCGTTAACTGAAAAGTCAGCAGTTTAAATCCACACACCACTCCTTGGGGGAAAAGATAAAGCAATCTCCTCCGGTGGAGGCCACCACAATTCAGAAGTGACTCAACAACAGTGGCTTGGACTTGCTTTCACAGTGTCCAACATATATCGCTTTGCTGTTGTTGTGCCATGCTGTGAGTCTATTATGTCTCATAGTGACTCCATGTGAGAGTCATAGACTGTAGGCTTTACAGAAGCAGAGTTCTTTCTCTGGCAGAGCCTTCGGATGGATGTGAACCATCACCATTCAGTTAACAGTCAAGCACTTACCTACTGTGCCACCATGGCTCCCTATATTCATATCTTCAAAAAAATTTTGATATTTTAATGTTGCTTCTTAAAACATTGCCCAATTCCACAATTTTTACACAAAGAATTCAGTGACATGACAATATGCTTTTTGCCATATGGTGCACCTGTTACCACTCTCCTTGTCCACATTAGTCCACGGCTAGAAACAACAACAGAGAGGCATTTGTGGCTGTCAAATTCTTTTCATGCATACTACGTGAATACTCAGGTATCATGCTTTCTTTACTGTGACTGAATTTATACACTCTTTCAGCAGCAATGTTTCTGCTGTGCTCCCCACCATACCAGCATCCAGAAGAGTGATGGATTCAAGGGAAATACTGTGTGGATCTGCTGAACGAAGGTGTATTCCAACGCCCAACTCTGCGTCAAGCTTAGATTGTTTCCCGCTTTTCACTGTAACAAATGATGCTCAGCCAACACTCGCTCATCTGCCTTTTCACCCCATCCTCCTCTCAGGATGGCAGGTGCTTCATCTTCCCTTTCTTCTTCTAGGGTCCTCTGCTCTCTTTCTGGGCCTCTCCCTGCAGGGTGGGAAGTCAGCAGCACAGGCAATATTGAGGGTTGAAGGAGAGAGGCCTGGATCGGGACAGGTTTAAGAACCTCTTTGCAGACCTTTCCTCAGGACACACCCACCTCAGTTACCGACAGCTCCTACAACCTGCATCACCACAGCTGGCCCTCCGATTGCCAAACCCAACCTGACCTTCTCTTGCTCAGCTTATCCCACCTCCCACAGCTTTAACACTGTAGACCACACCTGTCTGTGCATTGTTCTTCTATATTGTAAACTGCTAAGCTGTCCCCTTCTTGACCTTCTACTTCCACAGGCTATGCTGCTTAGATGCGTCTCTTCCTTTTCCTTCTTTCAGCAATCTTTGCTCACTCCTTCTAAGGTGGGGTCTTGCCAAGACCCTATCCCATTCTCTCCACTCTCACATCTCCACCAACTTCTGTTTCCATGAATGAGCCCACGGTTACCTGTCTGGCTCTGATCTCTTCCTGGGCCACACACACACACACACACACAAATCTCCGCCAGATAACATGCTCTATATTTGAATAACATTTTCTAGAAACTCAGAATGTAACAAACAAGTGCTAAGGATCTGCTTCAGTGATGCAGGAATCTTCATTGAACTCCCAGCACTTTCAGGGAGTTTGCAAGGTAAAAATGGTTTTTGTAACATCACTATCAGGTCATTTCTCTTCTTTACTATCATACTCTTACAAATGGATGCTGGACTGTCCCAGAGAGAATATGTGGGATAGGGCAACAGTCTCAGAGCAGAAGCAAGTGCGAGAATTTGGCTGTTCTTTTAAGCCAGGCATTTAAAAGAGAATTGTGAAAGTATCAAGTTAAATAAAAGTTAGGGGGAAGGGACAGAGCAGAGGGACTGAGGTTGGGAAGGGAAGGTGTTATGGGGTTCCCAGAGTTTAGTGGGTGGAGGGAGTGGATGAAAGACTTAGGAAAGATCCAGTGGGGACCTGAAAAGATGGGGTGACAGTGGACATAGGTCAATAGTGATGGTTCTTATTAAATGCAATGTATGGAAATGATTGGAACAAATACAATGTAAATGAACGAATGTGTGAAACACAATGTAATGAATTTTGCATGCAAACAAATATAAATTTTTTAAATGTAAGAAAATCCTCACAATAAAGCATTTTATGAAGTCATTTAAAAAAAAAAATAAGCAGGAAGTGAAATCCTTTTCCTAGGAGTCAAGGAGATTCCTGCACGAGATAGAGACAGAGTATGCCTGTGACCCCAAAGAAGCATCAGAAGCCGAAGTCGTAGATGAAGCAGCCTTAGAACTGCTGCCCCATGGAGCCAATGCCCAGGGCCTTTGCCCAGACTTGCTGGAAGTCATGGTGGGGCGACACCCTCAACGTCAGAGCAATGAGAGCTTTGTATCCCTGGCCTAGAGCCCCCGACTAAGGTCAAACAGTCAGCAAGCACATCTAAGAAACTATTCTAACAAGAATCCTGTTTCTAACCTGAATTGTAACCTGTTAATTTTCTTTTTTAAGAAAGTTAATAAAAAAAGAATAACTTTGCTTTATTTTGGCAAGTGCAGTTATTTTCATTCGAAGAGTCATTTAGTTTAGTATCATTTGTTTACTATTTTTTTAAAATGCTTGTATTTTTTTTATGTTGTTGTTATGTGCCATCCAAGTCACTTGGAACTCATAGCGACACTATGTACAACAGCCTTGAACTCTGCTTTTGGTACATCTCACAAGGTAGATGTAGTCAACACTAACAAGAACTTTTCAGAGTTCTTAACCAAGAATGTTCTTCTTAAATGCAAAGCATTTCCAATAAGTGTTCCCATGTAGCTGGCTGTGTATTAAGGAGACCCAGTGGCTCAATGGTTAAAGTACACCACTGCTAAGCAAAAGGTTGGTAGTTTAAACACACCAGCAGTGGGAAGAGAAGGCAGTCCAGCTCCATGAAAAATCCCAAAGGACAATTCTGCTCTGTCTCACAGGGTCACTGTGCTTTAGAATCAACTCAACACCCACAGCGTCCCTTTTCAGCAGGAAGTAGCTAAGAGACTATGCCATCCCCTTTTCCTTATGA
>NW_006399852.1:666727-668907 GCF_000299155.1 Elephantulus edwardii | reverse complement strand
TCAACAGTGGGTTTGGCCCCATTTTGTTAATCTATAAACTTTCTCCCAAGTTCCCAGTTCATAAAACCCAATAGCTTTCCTTCAGTCTGCCCTGCAGATCCACCTCCTACTTCCTACCTGTCCCTCTGTCATTCTGTATGTATCTCATTTCATTTGCAACAGTCTCTTAAGGTTAACGTTAACCCTAACCCTAACCCTAAGCCTAGCCTTTTCTTCTCAAGGCCATTCCACTTGTGTCACTAGCTTTGTCTTTTTAAAACAGTTATAACTAGGCCGTTCCTTTGTTTAGAAATACCTGCACAGGAGTCCCTCTTTCTTTTTGCCTGAAAAATTTTAAGGCTCATCTCAAAATGCAGTCATCATTGAAGCAGGTCTCCTCGGCTCCCTCCTGACTCCAATGTCTCCATCCAACTGGTCATTAGTTCTATTTCCATACCCACCCTCACCTTTCCATTCACACTACCACTGTGCTAATTCATCCATCCATTCATTCACCCATTTAAAGAACATTTACTGATCACCTACTTGTCATTATGCCATTGAATCAACTATGACTCATAGTGACTCCTATGAACAATAGATCTGAACTTTGCCCTATCCTGAGCCATTGTTATGATCTCCACACTCAAGCTCATTATCACAGTCACTGTGTCAATCCACGCAGTTGAAGATCTTCATCCTTGTCCATGCTTTTCCACCTTTCTCAGCATGACATCTTTTTCCAGGACTGATCTCTCCTGACAACATGCCCAAAGTATGTGACATGAAGGTTCACCTCTTTTACCTCTAAGAAGCACTCTGGTTGCACTCTCTCCAAGGCATATTGGGGGTTTGTTTGCTTGTTTGTTTGTTTGTTTGGCAATCCATGGCTATTCAGTACTCTTCAACAACACAACTCTAAGACATCAGTTCTTCTTCTGACAGCTTTATTCATTCTCCAACTTTCAGATGCCAAAAAAAAAAAAAAACCCACAACAAAATACGAAGGTTTGCATCAGGCATATCTTAAGTCTTTAAATGTATTTCCTTAGTCTTTTATACTTTACAGAGGTCCTTGACAGTAGATTTTTCTCAGAGCAATGCATCCTTTGATTTGTTGATTGGTATTGTCATGGGTGTTGACTGTGGATCCAAGTCAAACCAAATTCTTGACAACCTCACTCTTTATCTGTCATGATGCTGCCTGTTGGACTGGTAGTGAAAATTTTTATGTTTTCTTGATGTTGAAACATAATCCATATTGAAGGCTGTAGTCTTTGAGCTGCAGTAAGTGCCTCAAGTCTTCTTCACTTTCTGCAAGCAAGATTGCATCATCTGCATAGTCCAAGTTGTTTATATGTCTTCCTCCAAAACTAATGCCACATTCTCCTTGTTAGAGTCCAGCTTCTCGAATGATTTGTTCAGCAGAAAGATTGAATCGGTATGGAGAAAGGATACAGCCCTGATACACGACTTTCCTGACTTTAAACATACAGAGTTCTCTTGTTATGTTTGGAAACTACTTCTTGTCTATGTGTAGATTTAACATGAGCACAACTAAGTGTTCTGGGATTCTCATTCCTGTACAGACTTCATATGAATGTTTTCATAGAAACAATATTCGTTTCTCATTGCTGAATTTTTGGGTTTTGTTAGGTTCCATCAAGTTGGTGCCAGCTCTTAGTGATGCCATTTATGTCCAACAGAGGAAACCCCTGCCCAGCTCTGTCCCATCATCACCATCTCTGCTGGTCTTTAACCCATTGTTGCGGCCACTGTTCAATCTATCTTGTTGATGATCTTCCTCTTTTTGCTGACTCTGTACTATTCCAAGCATGATGTCCTTCTCCAGAGACTGGGTCCTCTTGATAACAAGCCCAAAGCATGTAAAACAAGTTCTCACCATCCTTGCTTCTAAGGAGCCCTCCAGCTGCCCTTCTACCTAGACACATTTGTGTGTTCTTTGGCCAGTCCATGGAGTATTTGATATTCCTTACCAACACCACAACTCAAAGGCATCAGTTCTTCTTTGGCCTTTTTGACTGGTTCTCCAATTTTCACGTGCACATGAAGCAACTGAAAAGACCATAGTGTGGATCAGGAGTGCCTTCATCGTGAAGAGGCTCTTTTTAAAAGAGTTTTATTTGAGAGATTCACTACATTGTTGAAACATAAACAGGGTAAAAATGCAAACTCACTGT
>NW_006399852.1:655347-665572 GCF_000299155.1 Elephantulus edwardii | reverse complement strand
AGGGAGGAAAGTGCAACAATGAATGAATGAATGGAGATCCAAAATCTCTGTAAATGTTCATTAAAATTAATAAAATAAAATTTAAACTATATTCATTCATTATTGCACAGTTACCTCCCTCCCCCAGTCCTCTTTGAAATGTACCTCTTATTCTGGGCTGGTGTCCTATGTATAATGCCTCATCACATATTCCTTTTCAACAGTTCTTCCTTTCATCTGTTCCAATGCAATGGTCATTATCTTATCCACTCTTATCCTAGTCTCTCAATCTTCCATGTCAGACCTGCTTTATAACAATGGTGCTATAAATATGACCATTTTCAAAATTAAACACACACACACCAGAAAAATGGGAGCTTTTAGCTGGGCTGTGAAAGGGGGCGTGGCTTTGTGAGGTCCTTGTTCAGCTTGCTCTCAAACCCTAAAGTTATAACTCACATCCCTTTTTTGAGGAGACTTTGGAAAGGTAATGAATGAACAAGAAAGTTCTCAGAAAAAAGCTAACTGGAAAAATAATCTCCTTCAGCGACTTCCCCTGCCTTGAAATTTTAAAACTAACTCCATTTCCTTTTACATCTTCTTTGAAATAGGGACAAAAGGACGAAGGTGTCTGTCTCAGTCAAACCCTCCTCACAAAGATGTGACAGTCTGGGGCCTGCAGTATGGCCACTGACTTCTTCTTCCTTTCTATTTTTAAGACCTGAAAGTGTGAACAATTTCATTTCCTCTTTCTGCTTCAAACTTGACTGAAAGTCACAAACAAAGATAATCAGAAACGCTTTGAAAATCTTCCAGCTTTCCTCACAAAGGTTATCCGTTTCCTACATCAGTGGCCAAGGCAATTGTAAAGATGTGCGCAGGTTGAACCTTGACCCTTTGTTAAGAAGGTTTAACAGAACGGCATAAAAGGAAGGGAGCCAGAGTGAGAGAGAAAACAGAGATACTTCACAGATAAGAATCTGATCGGACTCAACTAGAATCATGCAATCTAGTTGAGGGCCCCAAGCTCAGAATTGTGTAATCTCTGACTGGAAGAGACCCTGAGAGGAAAAAAATCAAAGAGAAAGTGAAAGAGGAGGTGAGCATGAGAGGGACGAGCTGCTGTATGAAGTTGGGAGCCCCAGTGCCCCATGAAGGATGAAAGGCCTACCTCAGCCCCTCTGTTATAAGGAAGAAAAACAAGGGAAGGAGAGGTTTGGGTGACTTCCCCAGGGTCGCTCATAAACCGAAGCCTGAGAGTACAACCCAGGGCTGCTGGGGTGCCCCCCAGAGGCGGGCCAAGACCTAGAGCTCCACAGAGCAGGGCACACCCAGCTCCAGTCGCCAAAATGACACACTCCACACCTGCCCCCTGACTCCAAAGCCCATGCCCACACTTCCTTAGCCAGCTCCAGAGAAACGCTAGACAGGTCTACCACCAGAAGTCACCTGCAATGACAAGAGAGGGTCCAACACCAACTTCTAGCCGACTCCCAGCAGGAAGCTCAGAACCAGCGGACAGCCCTCTGGGGAGTTAGTGGTTGGAGGAAGTCACTGCAAAGCGAAGGCTTCAGCCCACAGGGTTTAGATTTATGACTGTGGCTTTTGTTTCCAATACTGTTCTGGGTTAATTAGGGGTGCACACACCCTGGGTTCACATCCCAGAGCAACTCTGAAACAAAGTTAAATAAAACGAAACAATCGTCCCCACAGAGAGGGTGCACCACGACCTACTCAGAGACCACAAGTTAGCACCCCGGGTGGCTACAGAGAGTACAGTCAAAGTTGTCTTCACTGTGATCAGGTAACACCCACCTGAGTTTCCTCGCACGCCTTCTCTAAGCCTGCTCAGAAGCCAGCTGCCACCAAGCATTCCTGACTTGTATTCAGCCAAGTAAAGAGCAGTCACGAATCTGTAGCCAGGCAAGAAGATGCTTTTCAAATGTCCCCACAAGTTCCACATTATCTGAGTTCATAAAATAAAAACACCTCCAAAGACCACAGCAGAGAATTTGACTAAAATCAAAGAGTTTCTCTGACAAATCCTTCCCCACAAAAACCACCTTGAGAGTCAATAACATTTTGCAAAGTTTTTTTTTTAAAAAAAAAGGAAATTAACAATTCTCTATTTTTCTTATTTGAGCCCTTTAAATAACAATTTAAGTGGTGAGAGGATACCACTGTTTGCTAGCATGCATGCCGCCCCCCCCCCCACTCACACACACATCCTGGGTCCCTCCCGCAACTCAGACTCAAGTCTGCAGTGTTGGTGGCCGGAAGACCACACTTACCAGGAGGTCTACCTCTGCTCTTCACGGCGTGCACAGTGACCTGCAGCCTTCTCCAGGACACTCCCACCCCCACCCCATGCCGGGGGCTGGCTTGCCTGCTGTCACAGGGACCCTCAGAGGGCACCCAAGAGGGCGGCTGGCTGGGCCAGCAGCCGCTAGGAGTCACTTCATGCCACTCTCCACTTCCTGGATGCCAGGGTCACGTTCAGCAGCAAAGGTAGTTTTGTTTTAGGTTTTAGGGGGAGCAGGGGGGAGGGGGGAAAACCAAATGAGGAAGAGGACTTGAAATCATAGAGTCACAGCTTAACAATCAAATGCAAAACATGCCCCTGGGAGGACCAGGCTGGGAGGGGGCGCTAAGAGCAAAACTCAGGCATAAAAGTAGCACAGGTAGTGTGGGCAGAAGACCGTGCATGCCAGTCCCCAACCCTGTCTTCCACTCAGAACATCAATCCTACAATAGATAACATCAAACACAACACCAGGGAGGTATGCCCTCCTTAGACCAGTCAACCAGACAAAATCAAAAGGGCAGCATTTGTGCAGAGATAAAGCTTAGAAGGGAGGAAGGGGTGGGACAGAGGAGGAAGGGAACGGAGAATCCACCTCACAAACTGCGCCCTGCTCAGACCCATTGTCACTGTGTCAGTGCCTCAAGGTGAGGGTTTTCCCTCCACCTTTCTCAGCATTACGTCTTTTCCAAGGATGGGCTCCTACTATTTTTGCCACTAAGGAAAACTTTGCCTACGCTTCCTTCAGTTTGCTTGCTCTTCAGCAATACTCTTCTCCAAAAACATAGTTCAAAGGCATCCATTTTTCTTCGATCTACCTTGTTCAGCTCCCAGATGCATAGGAAGCAACTGAAAACAGCATGGCTCAGATTAGAAAAACATAAGTCTTCAACCTGACATTCTTGCTCTTAAGTACTTTGAAGAGCTCCCTGGCAGGAGGCTTTCCCAGTGTAACATCTCTTTTGATTTGACTGCTGCTAATGAAAAGATTTGTATTGGGAGCTGTCAGGGACCTCTCCTGAGAGCTGAAGAGCAATGATGTCAGCACCTGATCCAGGCCATGGTCTTGGCACCAGTAGCCAGGAAATAAAAAAACGTATTGCGATGGGAAAGTCAGCTGTTAGGGACCTCTCCAGGGTACTGAAGAGCAATGGTGTCTCTCTGGAGACTAAGGTGCACCTGATACAGGCTATGGTCTTTGCAATCACTTGTTATGCATCAGAGAGTTGGACAATGACCAAAGAGGATAGAAGGAGAGTGGATGCTTTTGAGCTGTGGTGCTGGAGAAGAAAGAGTATTGAATGTACCATGGACTGCCAAGAAAACAGATTGATCCCGGAGAGGGTTAAACCAGGCTGCTCCTTGGAGGCAAGGATTCTGAGGCTTCATCTGACATGCTTTGGACATGTTGTAAGGAGGGACCAGTCTTTGGAGAAGGACATCATGCTTGGGAGGGCGGAGGGATGGCTCAGTAGGGGAAGGCCCTCTATGAGGTGGATTGATTCAGCGACTGGGGTAATCCGGATGGGTGTGTCAGAGGCAGTGTGACTGGCACAGGACAGAGCAGGGTGTAGGGCTGTTGCACATAGGGTCGCTATGAGTCGCAAGCAACTCGACAGCACATAACAACAACAACATGCATCAGAGAGCTGGACAATAAATAAGGATGACAGAAGAAGAATGGATGCTTTTGAGTTGTGGTGCTGGAGAAAAGTATTGAACATACTATGGACTGCCAAGAGAACAAATCGGTCTGTTCTGGAGAGGGTGAAACCAAGTTGCAGTCTGAAGGCCAGGATTTTAAAGCTCTGTCTCACATATTTGGGTCATGAAACCAGGAGGGACGAGTCTTTGGAAAAGGATATCATGTTTGGAAGGTCAAAGGGCATAAAAGAGGAAGACTCTGTGTGAGATGGACTGACACAGTAACTAGGTAATGAGGGCAAGTGTGGCAGAGACAGTGAGAATGGCTCAGGATAGAGCAGGGTTCAGAGTTATTGTGCTTACGGTCACTACAAGTCACAGGCAGCTCGACAGACCATAACAACCACAACATGGGTATTGTTGCTAGTATTCCCTGTAAAAAACAAAATGCCTTCATAATAAAAAAAACAAACAACTATTTAGAAGAGAACAGACCAGCATATTTTCTTCTCCTCCTTTGTTTAAAACTAGCATTGGATCTGCCCAGGATTTTGTCTGCCCACTTTAGCTTTGTGGTGAGACTGAGGTCTGTGCTTTCAGGAAGCAGGCTGGGAGATGTTGAGACCATGGATCTGAAATGTCCAGACTTTCAGCAGAGAAATAGCACAGACACCAAGAGCTAATACCTGCCACTCTCCCCGTGGTTCGGGGGTGGTGGGGGGCAGGAAACCCCTGGCTTGGCTGCTTGCCTCCATTTCCAGACAGCATCAGTGGGCACCAGGAACAGTCTGACCTGTAGAATCTGTTTACTCAGTGAGATAAAACAGAGTCGAGCCATGTGTGGTGGTGGCTTGGACGTGCCTCGGCTCAGCCCTGCCAGGTCCAAACAACCTTCCAGTTCACGCCTGCACTGGCAGGACGTGAGCTCTCATTGCCCAGCATGTGGACAGCATTGAGGATGTGAGGCCTTTCACTTTGTTGTGTGAGAAATGGTACAGCATGGTCATTTTTACTTCCCTTATTGAAGATAAGGGAAGATCTTTTCATAGCTAACTGGTCCTCCTCAAATCCATTGCCTATTTCCTGTTCTTGCTGGTTTGTAACAGTCTTCATATTCTCTTTGTGATAATTCCTTTATATTTGAGCTGTAGCTGTTATGTGTTGAGTTGGAAAGGACTCATAATCACACCGGAGGAGATAGCCCATGATTTTGGTGCAGCTGGTAGATTTGAATCTTGTGCTGTTGGGTTGTTGGTAGTGTAGCTCCTTAACCACTAGGCCACCAGAGCTCCCTCAATACGATAAAACAGAACAGAGCCATTTGTAATGGTATCACCTGAAAACGTCGTAAATGTCTCCTCCCACCTCAACACATGTCTTTTAGCTTCCCTTATGATAACTTTACTGTGGCCCATGGTGCACATGATCCAAGCCATGGTCTTCACAATTACTTGATATGCATCAGAGAGCTGGACGATGACAAAAGATGACACAGTAACTGGGGTGACTTGCTATGGATCAGACAGCTAGACAATGAATAAAGATAGTAAAAGAAAAATTGATGCCTTTGAGTTGTGGTGCTGGAGAAGAGTATTGAACACACTATAGACCACCATGAGAAGAAACAGATCTGTCTTGGAGAGGGTGAAACCAAGCTGCTCGTTGTAGGCAAGGATTTTGAAGCTTTGTTTCATAAACTTTGGGCACGTGGTCAGGAGGGACCTGTCCTTGGAGAAGGACATCATGCTTGGAAGGGTGAAGGGATAGTGCAGGAGAGGAAGATCCCAGATGAGATGGATTGACACAGTAAGTGGAATACTGGGGGTAGGTGAGTCAGAGACAGTGAGACTGGCTCAGATTAGAGTTCAGAGCTATTGGACATACGATCACTGTGAGTCACGGGTAACTCATCCACACATAACAACAACATTTGCAATCATCACCTGGAATTTGTTTTGGTGGATAATGTAAGAAATTATTACAATGGGAAGCATGGTGTCATGAACAAATAGCCCAATCACCTTGCCTGTTATCTGGGTGACAAATTATCTAACTTCTTTATATCTTAGTTTCCCCATATAGAAAACGCAAGCTATAATTCCACCTACATCATAAAGAAACTGTGGAAAATTCTATTAATTCTTGCTATTTGTGTACTTTGAACTGTGTCTGGCACATATTGGTTGATATTTTGTTGAACACAAGTTTTCACAAAGACAGGGTAACTAAAATTTGTCAGGACAAAGTGCAGCATTCAGAGAACACTGAGAAATTATAAGAATTTGTAGAGAAATCTAACAACCCTCCCAACCATCTATAGCAGCGTGTGTATTCATAGCTCACAGACAAGACAGTGGTCATGAACCTGGAGCGCTAAGTCCTTCACTTGGGCCAAAAATTCCATTTAAAACAACAACAAAAAAATTCCATTTAAAACCATTATGGGTGTTAAATCTTTTGAGTTTAATATCTATGGGTCACCGCCTCTGAGTTCTACCTGGATATTGTGTTTCTTGATCATCGATTGATCCAAGAAATGGGGGGTTCCAGGCCCCCTTACTCAGGCACAGAGATGACAAAGCTGATCAGTTGTTGAAAACAACACAATTCAAGCTGTCTTACGTTGAGCACGTGGAGAGTAGGTGTGCTCCCAGGAAGTGGTGTGAGAACCCAACTGAGGTAAACAGGCCCATTGATCAAAGGCTGTTGAGAATTTCGGAGCACTTAGAGATGTCCTGCGGTAACTGTTTTTGTGCACCACGGGATCTTGTGCTCTTGTGACTGACTGGAAACGTGGTGATTAGCTCAGAAGGTGCGTTTTGTTTATTTCAGCAGAGGTAGAGGAGAGAGTTGTTGCAATGTGGTGACACGGAAGGATTTGCTAAAGTCACAGCCATCTCCTTCCCTCCAGTTGATTCCAAAGAGAATCATGTACAGCCATTCTAGAAAGATAGAGCCAGGTGGCTAGCTCTGGGGAGAAAAGCAGAGAGGAAGAGGAAGGAAAAGAGAGGGGAAGGGAAGGGCAGGGAGGGGAGGGTAAGGGCAGGGAAGGGAAGAAAGGGATGGGGTGGGGAGGAGAGGGATGAGGAAGGAAGGAAGGAGAGAAGAACCACCAGGGGTGAGATGTGTTTTCATCAGCATCTTCCTCACAGGTCCAAGGGGACTTCTAAAATAGAACACGGGTCATGCAGGGATTGAGAAGGTCAAAGATAGGCTCAACCGAATGCCAAGAGTTGCTCAGAACACCTCTTGAGGAACATCAAAGGGTCCCAAATCCACCAGGAATCTCCCATGTGATTAACTCCCTCTGAAAACCTGTTGGAGGGTGAGCTACGAGTAAGTTCAGATTCAACAGCAACAAGAAGAAGGTCTCCCTGAAGAGTCTGTTGGTATTAGACTAGGTGTTAGCTGTCCTTTGAGTGGATGGTCCTGTGGCCACTCCATCACTCAGCATTGGGAGAGCCCAGGTCAGGAAGCAACAGGCTCAGCGTTATCACAGCACGTCAAAGAACGCAAAGCAGGCTCTGTAGGCACCAAGTAGAAGCTTGGGAAGGGCAAGGTCTTTATTGTTGTTGTTGTTATGTGCCGTCGAGTCGCTTGCTACTCATAGCGGCCCTATGTACAACAGCCCTAAACTCTGCTCTGTCCTGTGCTAATCACACTGTCTCTGACACACGCATCCCGATTACCCCAGTCACTGAATCGATCCACCTCATAGACGGTCTTCCTCTCCTGTGTTGTCCCTCCAACCTCCCAAGCATGACGTCCCTCTCTCCAATGATTGGTCCTTCCTTGCACTATGTCCAAAGTATATCAGATGAAGCTGCAGAATCCTTGCCTCCAAGGCACAGCCTGGTTTAATCTTCCCCAGGACAAACTTCTTCGTTTTCTTAGCAGTCCATGGTATATTCAATGCTCTTCTCCAGCACCACAGCTCAAAGGCATCAATTCTCCTTCTATCCTCCTTGGTCATTGTCCACCTCTCTGATGCATAACAAGTGATTGCAAAGACCATGGCCTGTATCAGACGCACCTTAGTCTTCAGAGAGACACCATAGCTCTTCAGTACCTTGGAGAGGTCCCTAACAGCAGATTTTTCCCATGGCAATACATTTTTTAATTTCCTGGCTACTGGTGCCAAAGAGTGTTGACTGTGGAGCCAAGTAAACTAAAGCTGTGTACAATTTCAATCTCCTCACCATCCATCCTGATGTTGCCAATTGGTCCAGTGGCGGGAATCTTTGTCTTCTTGACGTTGAGCTTCAATCCCTATTGTAGGCTGCAGTCTTTGACCCTCTGCAGCAAGCGCTTCAGGTCCTCCTCAGTTTCAGCAAGGAGGGTTGTGTCATCTGCATAACGCAGACTGTTGATAGATCTTCCACCAATCTTGACCCCACATTTCTCCTCATAGGGACCAGCCTCCCGGATAATCTGTTCTGCATACAGGTTGAAAAGGTATGGTAGCTAAACTAAAAATGTCACTGTCTATTGAAGTCAACATATGTTTATCCATGATTTGTTGTTATGTGTCCTCAAGTTGCCTATGACTCATAGTGACACTATGAACAACGACTTTAAACTCTATCCTAGCCTGAGACAATCTCACTGACTCAACACACTTGCCCCTATTACTCCAGTCATTGTGTCAATCCATCTCATCCAAGGTCTTCCTCTCCTGTGTTGTTTCTCCTCCTTTCCAAGAATGATGTCCTTCTCTCAGGACTGGTCCCTCCTGGCATATGAGACAGAGCTCCAAAATCCTTGCCTTCAGAGAGCAACTTGGTTGCACCCTCCCCAGGACAGAAATATTTGTTCTCTTGGCAGTCTGTGGTGTATTCCATATTCTTCTCCAGCACCACAACTAAAAGGCATCAGTCCATCTTCTGCCATCTTTAGTTATTGTCCAGAATTCTGATGCATAGCAAGTAATTGCAAAGACCATGGCCTGGATTATGAGCTCCTTAGTCTCTAGACTGACATCATTGTACTTCGGCACTCTGGAGCGGTCCATGACAGCAGGCTTTCCTAATACAAATCATTTTTTTTGATTCCTTGGCTGCTGGTTCCAAGAGTGTTGATTGTGGACCCGAGCAAGCTGGAATTGTTGGCAATCACAATCTCTTCTCTATCATGGTGCTGCCAATTGACCCAGCGGTGACAATTTTTGTTTTCTTGATCTTGAGCTTCAACCTGTATTGAAGACTGCAGTCTTTTACTTTCTTCTGAAGATGCTGCAG
Source organism: Elephantulus edwardii (assembly GCF_000299155.1). Taxonomy (NCBI): domain Eukaryota; kingdom Metazoa; phylum Chordata; class Mammalia; order Macroscelidea; family Macroscelididae; genus Elephantulus; species Elephantulus edwardii. The sequence continues at coordinate 656,410 of NW_006399852.1, read as the reverse complement.
GTCTTCCGTTTTAGTGAGCAAGGCTGTGTCATCTGCATAACTCAAGCTGTTGATGAGTCTCCCTCCAATAAAATCTTCTTTCTGCCATGTTTTACAATTTACAAAGTGTCTTCATAGATGGTATGTTTCTCTACCTTCACAGTAACCCCATTAGAGCCCTTTCCCCACAGCTGTAATGGATGAAGACCGTGAGGCCTGGCAACTTCAAAGATTCCCGGGTCTTAGAGGCAGAGAGCATAGAGTCATACCGAGCCACACAGACTCTCATTATAACAATGTCCTTTCTATTTCACCCTTTAAAAAACACCTGTGCAAAGCAAAGGAATGGGATAAGATCTAGTTTCTGACCTCTGAGAACAAACATCTTTTCTTTTCTTAGATTGTGGTTTGGGTGAAAGTTTACAGAGTAAATTAACTTTCCGTTCAGCAATTTACACACATTTTGTTTCAAAACACCAGTTGCAAATCCTTACTTTGTCCTTGAATTTCTTATTTCTATTTCTTCTCCTTTTCTCCTCTTCTCTGCCTTCTGAGCTTTGGTTTGGGGCCAATGTTACACTTTTAGTCTCATATGATTGATTATTCTGAGGAGAACTTTCCTCACAAGTGTTATCATTTGCTTTTTTGACCTGTTGTTTGGCAATCCTCAGGTGATCCCTGAGAATGAGTTCATTTCAAGGTTAAAAGGTTGTCTGAGGCACAGTCTCTGGTTAGACCCAGGAGTCTAGTCTTTTTAATGATTTTTTTTCCCTGCCTTTCTCTCCCATTCTGCTCAGGGTCTTTTAGGGTTCACATTAGAGCAGTCCACAGTGATTGCTGGGCACCGTCTAGTTCCTTCTGGTCTCAAAATAGTGAAGACTCTGGTCTAATTGCTTCTTTGAGCCTTAGATTCTCTTCAGTCTTCTTTTCTCTGAAAAGAGAAACTAATAGTTGCACCTTAAATGTCCTTTTAAGACCTCAGTCACTACTCCCGACAGTAGGCTTAAAATACTGTCTGTGAATTGTATTGTGCCAATTGACTTAGCTGTCATCTCCCTGCCCCCTAAGACTGTGGTCCTCAGAC
>NW_006399852.1:652573-654448 GCF_000299155.1 Elephantulus edwardii | reverse complement strand
TGTGTGTGTGTGTGTGTGTACCATCAAATCAGATCTGGCTGGTACAGGAGGAGATTGCCCCTCCTTCTCCAGCAGAGCATCTGGTGGATTTGAACCACTTGCCTCTGGGGTTGCAGTGCAGCTTCTTGCCACTAGGCCACCAGAGTTCCCGGATATAAACACTTTTAAGAAGAGCCTTATGGAAGTTATAAAACAGGGAATTTTTTACTAGACAATGAGTCTGTACAGACTTTAAGAGGACAAAATTCCTACCACTGAACAGTTAGAACTGCTGTCAGAAGACATTCAGTCAGAACTGTCCTGGGTTTTGGTGACCACTAACAGGCTCTCCTTTGCTGGTGGAGCCCTGACTCTGGAACATCACCCCCTCTTGTTACATGACACCCAAAGGCAGACTCCAAGTTATCTAGTGATGGTAAGCTTGTTTTCCTGAAAAGTAAGAGGCACATGAGTTCATCCCGTTCAACACCATGTGGGAGGTGTCTTCTTGAGGACTTCTGAGAAAGGTTTCCTCACTGCTAAAAAGGAACAACCAGGAAGAACCATTCTTTCTTCCTCTGGAAGTGATTCCTTCTTGAGAAATCTGCAACTGTGCTAGCTACCTTTCAACACTGAGAAGAGCAAGTCAAGGTTGAGTCTAATACGTTGGGAGGATAACTGAACCATGAAATTAACCTGGATTTTGGATGCCTTCATTGGGCGACAGAACAAGCCAGCCTTAGAGCTTCTTCACATGGTAATATAGGGATATCTTACAATGAGAAATGTATTTTCTATTTCTTCAGCCAGCTGAGTTAGATGTTTCTGAATTTTTTAAATAGAAGGCACCTAGCTCATTGTTCAAACATTTCCAAGCATTTTTGTAGGGCAAAAGCATAGATGCCCAGTCATGAGAATTCAGAACAATAAAACCAGATAAGGAACCAAAGGCAGAAAGGAATAATTCAAGCTACAGAATACCATGGACTGCTAGGAAAACAAACAGATTTGTCCTGGAAAGGGTTAAACTGGGTGGCTCCTTGGAGGCAAGGATTCTGAGGCTCTAACATACTTTGGACATGTTGTGAGGAGAGACCGGTCCTTAGAGAAGGACATCATGCTTGGGAGGGTGGAGGGACGGCGCAGGAGGGGAAGACCCTCTATGAGATGGATTGATTCAGTGACTGGGATAATCGGGATGGGAGTGTCAGAGACAGTGCGATTGGCACAGGACAGAGCAGAGTTTAGGGCTGTTGTACATAGGGTTGCTATGAGTCGCAGGTGACTCGACGGCACATAACAACAACAAACAACAAAATAATCAATGCTGACTGAATGATGTAAATGGTAAATATATATGTTGTTATTGTTGTTGTGGTTATGTAATGTCGAGTAGCCTGCAACTCATAGCAACCCTATGCACAACAGCCCTAAACCCTGCACTATCTTGTGCCAGTCTTACTGTCTATGACACATATACTCCCATTACCCTAGTCACTAAGTCAATCCATCTCATCAGCGGTCTTTCTTTCCTGTGCTGTCCCTCCACCCTCCCAAACATGATGTCCCTCTCGAAGGACTGATCCTGCCTTGCAACATGTCCAAAGTAGGTCAGATGAAGCTTCAGAATCCTTACCTCCAAGGAGCAGCCTGGCTTCACCCTCTCCAGGACTAACTTGTTTGTTCTCCTAGCAATCCATGGTATATTCAATACTCTTCTCCACCACCACTGCTCAAAGGCATCAATTTTCCTTCTGTCATCCTTTGTGAGCAAGTAATTGCAAAGACCGTGGTCTGTATCAGGTGCACCTTAGTCTCCAGACTGACATTGTTGCTCTTCAGTAATTTGGAGAGGTCTCTGACAGTAGATTTTCCCAATGCAATTCATCTTTTCAT
>NW_006399852.1:639831-651838 GCF_000299155.1 Elephantulus edwardii | reverse complement strand
ATAGCCCAATGGTAAATGTTATGAAAAAACATCAAGATTTCTCGACCTCAGCACTCTTGACATTTGGGCCAGAAGCTGGCATCTATTGCAGGGCTGTGCTATCCATAATGGCTCTCAGACGGCACAAATGGTCTGTATTCAACTGCCACCTTAAACCCACCCTTACCATCTACTTCTGTAAAGATTATGACCAAGAATACCCAATGGCACTGTTCTACACTGTAACAACATGGGACCATCATGAGGCTGCATCAACTCAGCAGTCACAGGCTTGGTGTGGTCTGAGTCCTGTGCATTGTAGGATCAGCAGCAACAACATGGGCCTCTACTCACCAGATGCCGGTAACACTCACTTCCTGCTTCAGGTAGAACCGTCAAAAATATCCGAAGCTGCTGCCAAATGTCGGGGGTGGGGGAAAGAGGCACAGAACTGCCCTGGTTGAGAACCACTGGGCTAGAGAAATGGCTGAGGTACAAAGTTCCACAGCAGAGGACGTTCCTGCTCTGCGCGATGTCCCAGAAAGCCCTGTGGAGGGAAGGATATCCTGGTTGACTTCTGAAGGCTGAGTCAGTGTTCCAGGTGAGGAAAGGTAATGAGTCAGGTGTCTTCACCTAGGGGGGCAATTGAGGCTCAGAGGTACGAGGAAGCATGATATTGAGAACAAGAGGAATTCTAGAACAATTATGCTCATGTGAAACCTATACACAGAGCAAGAAGTTGTTGGCCCAACAGAACAAGGGAGCTCTGTGTGGCTTAAAATCAGAAAGGATATGTGTTAGGCTTGTCTCTTTTCTTGATATTATTCAATATGTATGCTGAGCAAATAGTTAGAGAAGCTGTACTCCATGAAGAATGTGGCATCAGCACTGGAGGAAGACTCATCAGCAACCTGCATTGTATAGATGACACAACCTTGATTGCAGTGAGTGACGAAGATCTTGAAGCACTCACTGCAGAAGGTACAAGCCTACAACATGGATTATATCTCAATATCAGGAAATTAAAAATTCTCACCCCTAGGCCCACAGGCGTGAGAGTTGGAGAAAGGATTGGAGTTGTCAAGGATTTCCTTTTACTTGGCTCTACAATCAATATCCCTGGTAGAAGCAGCCAAGAAATAAATATAGATGCATGGGGGGGAGGACACACACCCTACTGTCTAAGACCTCTTTAAAGTGTTAAAACCAAAGATAGCCATTTAAAGACTATGTGCTTGGTGGAAGCAATGGTAATTGTTTCGAATGCATCTGCAAGTTGGGCAGTAAATAAGGATGACCAAAGGAAACTTGATGCTTCTGAATTGTGTTTGCAAAGAGCACTGAGTATCTTAGAAACTGCCAAAGTAACAGATGAGTCTGTCTTTATGGAAATGCAACCAAGATGTTCCTTAGAGGCAAGAATGGCGAAACTTCATCTCACGTACTTTGAACGTGTTGTCAGGAGGGTCCAGTTATTGGGAAAAGACATCATGAGGAAAAGGTAGAGGATCAGTGAAAGAAAGACCCTCAACCAGGTGGATTGACTTAGTGACTGCCACAGTGGGCTCCAGCTGTCGGAGATTGTGAACATGACGCAGGATAGGGCAAGGTTCAGATCTGTTGTTTCTGTGAGTCACAGTCGACTCCAGGGCAGTTACCAAAAGCATATCACCACTCAGTCCATTGTTAGAGTGACTACGAATCAAGTCAAGATTCTTGATCACGTGCTCGCTTCGGCAGCACATATACTAAAATTGGAACGATACAGAGAAGATTAGCATGGCCCCTGCACAAGGATGACACACAAATTCGTGAAGCGTTCCATATTTTCGACCCTGAAATGAACAGTCTGTAACGAAGGCTAACTCCTAACTCCTTTCACCTACAAATTTCATCTTTGGATACAAAGCTAAGTGGACAGTCCTTACCGAGGGACTGTTTAAAAAAGAGGCAGGGAGAAGAAGAGGGGGAAAAAAAAAAAGATTCTTGATCGCAGGTAAAGGAACAAGCTAAGGGCAAGAGATTGAGATTGTTTACAATTTTCTGCTTGCTTGGTTCCACAATCAATACTCTTGGGACCAGCAGCCAAGACATCAAAAGATGTGCATGCAGACTTCCGAGTTGTAAAACAACCCAGTTGTAGATGGAATTTGCTCCAGGACTTAAGAACAATGAATGACATAGTTGAACCTCTACATCTTGTGATTCCTAATCTTTATACTATAATAGACAAAGTGCTAGTCAATAGGCCTTTTATTGTAAGAACTACCTTCCCTCTAACTTGATTGGTGCCACTATTAGAGCTTCTGCGTGGAATATTACTGCTTTCCAATTTTTGACTCATGTACTTTTAACTTATTAGTTAAATGTGTGCCTTCTAGGCTGCAAAACTTCCATGATACATCTTCAAGGATATGAACATGCACGGCTAAGCACAATTAATAACAGTGCACCTAAACTCCAAAATCAATCTCCATAATAGTCTATGTGTTTCCTACTGCCAAAGGGGCCCTTTAGAGTAGTGAGAGAAGATCTTCACCCTGAAACCTACAGCGTCCCTTTCCAGCAGGAAGTAGCTAAGAGAATACGCCGTCCCCTTTTCCTTATGAATCAGGGTGAAGTCTCTCTCAGGGAGGAGTGATAGGGAATGGCAAAGGACACACTGACAAAGGAGATTAATCAGAACTGGCTTTGACAAGCACTGTGGCAACTGGACAATTAAAATAGACTTTCAAGGAGGGGGAAAAAAAAAAGAAGAACGAACTGGGGAGGAGGGTAGAGAAAATAGTGCAACAATGAATGAACGAAAACTCCAAATCTCTGTAAATGTTCATTAAAATTAATAAAATTTAATAAAAAAAGAAAAGAAATAAAAAGATAGCCCATCAACAAATGAATGGATAGAAAAGCTCTGGAATATCCACACAATGGAATACTATGCAGCACTGAAAAACAAGGAACTCATGAAATATTATGCTAAGTGGATGACCCTAGAGGACCTTATGCTGAGTGAAATATCTCAGTGACGAAATAACAAATATTGCATAGGGCCACGATTGTGAAACAGGATTGACATTGGGGTTGAGGGAAGACAGAGAAGAAGGGGAAGAATGATGTATACTGCTTTGCAACAGATGAGGGGGAGAACAATTTAAAAGAGATATATGATTAGGTATTATTGTCATGACAGGAGTCCAGAATGAAGGCTGCAAAGTGCAGTGGACTTGGGGGGAGGGATTGAATAGCAATGAAAGAGTTTTTCTTTTACTCATGAAGGAAAAAAGTTAATGGGTGGGGGGGAAGAGGTGGGCAGGGAGAAAAGTGCAACAATGAATGACTGGAAACCCTAAGACTCTGTAAACTTTCATTAAAATTAATTAAAAAAAGAAAAAATCAAAATATCAGTTGTATTAGGAAAGCCTGCCATCAAGGACCTCTCCTGAGTGCTGAAGAACAACGAAGTCAGTCTAGAGACTGAGGTGCACCTGATCCAGGCCATGGTCTTTGCAAGAGCTGGACAATGACTAATTTCATCCTTAATGACAGAAGAAGAATCTATGCCTTTGAGTTGTGGTGCTGGAGAAGAGTATTGAACATACCATGACTGCCTAGAGAACTAACAGATGTGTCTTGGAGAAGGTGAAACCAAGCTGCTCCTAGGAGGCAAGGATTTTGAGGCTGTGTCTTACATATTTTAAGCATGTTGCCAGGAGGGATTAGTCCTTGAGAAAGATATGCTTAGATCATAACTAGAGTAATGGAGACAGGTCTGTCAGAGATAGTGAGATTGGTTCAGGATAGAGCAGGGCTCAGAGCAACTGTGCATAGATCACTATGAGTTGTAGGTGACAGCACATAATGACAACAAGGGCAAAAAAGAATGAGTGGTGATGATATATGTGTTAAGATACAGCACCTGGGATAAGTAAGACTGATTATGTGGGGTCATATCAAGTGTTTCCCAATTTATGTTTAGAAACATAGACTCTCAGATTCAGCAGTGTCCTCTCTGGCCTCTGGGCAAAGCTGCTGCAGTGATTTTTCTTAAGTTCTACAAACTCCCAAACACCTTTCCTCCATAGCCCTCAAAATATACTTCCAGCTCAGGCAACACTTTACTCTCAGGTGAGCACACCTGTTCTGCAACGAGAAGACAAGAGGAGAGGCACAGGCACTTCAGGACAGATCCTGGGGCCCGAGGATGAGGATACAGAGCCAGGAGCCACCGTCTGCACCTGCGTGGGGTGTCGGGGTGTGGGGTGTCAGGGTTGCAGCAAGGACTCCCTCTGGGACTTGACAACTAAGCAAGTTTCAAGATGTAGTCCTTCGTGGTATTTCCCATAAGCATATTCTAGGAGGAAAGGTCATGATTGTGTTTTGGGTTTGTTTTCAGAGAATGGATGGCAGATGAAAGCATTAGCAGTGTAATAATGAAACATCACTTACGATAAAGTTAAAAATATGTGCTTAACTCTGCATTGCTGAGTTGGCAGGATGTGTGAGCAATTTCCTCCTGTAAGGGAGGCACTTGCCTGCAGCCAGACGTGCACAGGTAAACCGGACAACATGTCTGTCCCACACTGGCCGACTGCTACCCACCCCACTAACAGCACAACAGTGAAGCCCTCTCTGCTAGGGAGGCTCCATCCCAAACCTTCTATATTAATTTCCTAGGACAAAAAAGGGTAGTTTAAAACAAAAGGTACTTAGGGTCTCTCAGTTCTGAGAGTTGTTGGTGTTGTTGAGTCCACCCCACTCACAGTAACCCTACCAACAGCATCTGAACCTCGTCCTCTCGGGCACCTTACTCATGACCTCTGCCATACTCAAGGTCAACCATCCTCATGACCTCTCTCTGCCCTACTCAAGGTCATTATTGCAGTTACTGTGTCAATCCATCACGCTGAGGGTCTTCCACCCTTTTGCTGTCCCTCCACTTTTTCAGCATGATGTCTTTTTCCCAGAACTGTTCCCTTCTGACAACATGCCTAATGTGCGTGAGATGCTGTCTCACCAGGACCACCTGCCCTTCCCCACAGACAGATTTGTTTGTTTTTTTGACAGTTCATGGGATATTACTTAAGCAACAACAATGATAATAGCAATCAAGCAATCAAAAGAGGGGTTGCACTGGGAAAATGTACTGTGATGCAGCCAACTAAAGTGCTAATGAGCCAGGATATCACTTTAAAGACTCAGGTGTGCCTGGTCTAAGCCATGATATTTTCGGTTGTTTTGTATGCATGTGAACACTGAACAATCGCTATGAGAAACTGATAAAGAATCAATGTTCTAGGGATTGCATAACAACGAAAGAGATTTTCTCTTTCTTTTCAAGGAGAAGAGTGAAGGGAGTGGGTAGGGAGAAAAGTGCCACAATGAATGACTGGAAACCCTAAGTCTCTGCAAACTTTCATTAAAATTAATTTTTTTAAAAAAGAATCCATGTTCTAGAAGCTGAGGTTGTTGCTGTTGCTGTGTGCTGTCAGGTAGCTGGTTTTTAGAGGCAGTTAATCACACAGGAATTAATTACCCATCTTTCTCCCTCGAAGTGGCTAGTGGAATTGAACTTTGTACCTTTGGGTTGCTGGTGCAACTCCTTACCACTAGGCCACCAGAGAGAACTCTAGGCCACCTGTTGTTTTTATGTGCCATCGAGTCGTTTGACTCATAGTGACCCTATGTACAAGAGCCCTAAACGCCGTTCTATCCTGTGCCAACCTCGCTGTCTCAAACACATTCATTCCCACCACTCCACTCAATCGATCCATCTCATCGAGGGTCTTCCTCTCCTGCGCCATCCCTCCACTCGCCCAAACATGATGTCCCTCTCCAAGGACCAGTCCCTCTTTGCAACATGCCCAAAGTATGTCAGACGAAGCCTCAGAATAGTTGACTCCAGGGAACATTCTGGCTTCACCCTCTCCAGGACAAACCTGTCTGTTCTCCTAGCAGTCCATGGTATATTCAACCCTCTTCTCCAGCACCACAACTCAAAGGCATCAATTCTCTTACTATCATCCCTATTCACTGTCCAACTCTCCAATGCATAACATGTAATTGCAAAGACTATAGCCTGGATCAGGCGCACCTTAATCTCCAGCCTGACGTCATTGCACTTCAGTATTTTTGAGAGGTCCCTCACAGCTGACTTTCCCAATGCAATTCATCTCCTGATTTCCTGGCTGCTGTTACCAAGAAGTCTGAAATCAGGGCTTCAGCCGGGTCATTTTCCTTCCAAGCCTCTAACCACTCACTCTCACTGCCATGGAATCAGGTTCAACTTAGCAATCCTCCATTGGCTTTTGGAAGCTGTAAATCTTAATGGGTGGAGACTGCCCATCTTTGTCCTGAGAACTGACTGATAGACTTGAACCACAAGGTCTACGAGGCTTTTTGGCTGGCAGTGTAACTCACTATGGTCCATAACACACCATCGGAGCTCCTTACACCTGTAACCGGTTACCATCATTTCTCACTCATGGTAACCCACATGTGTCAGAGTTAAACTGTCCATGGCATCTTCTACAGCTGATTTTTTGAAAGATTATCAGGAGTCCCTGGGTGGACTAAAATCTCCAAGCTTTCAATTAGGAGCCAAACAAGTTAAATATTTGCATCAACCAGCATCCTCCCCCCCACCCCCCAAGTCATCTTATTGTTGTTACATACACTTGAGTCGGAATCAGCCCATAACTGGCCCTCCAGTGGGTTTTCAGAGGTAACAAATTGCATGAGAGGAGATGGCCCATCTTTCTTCTGTAGAGCAGCTGGTGGATTTGAACTGCTTGCCTTTGGGTTGGCAGTAACTTCTTACCACTAAGCCACCAGAGCTCCTCCAGAATCTTAGGGGGCACAAGTCAATTTATTAACACCGTCTTATAGACATTTTACTAAAAGTCTATCTACCCATGATCATTCCAAAATGGGGAAATGGGGGTTGGAGAGAGCAGGGAAATGATGGCAAGATAGCGAGAAGTGCACTGGAATGGATGGAAGGGAGAACAATCTGAAAGGAATGGATTATTGGAAATTGGCTGTGTGATCATCAACAGCCTCGAACAGGGCAAGCATTGCAAAGAGAATTAGGGGAGAAGGAGGAAGGAAAATGTGCCTGAATGAATGAAAACCAATGTTTTTGTGAACTGTCAAGGAAATAAAATATATGCACATGAATTAAAGTGAATGGGACTTATCTTTCCAAAGGAGAAATCTTGTAGCAGATTGTGGCATTTCAAGTTGTTTACTGTCTCAGTAACAACAGCAAAGTTCAACAGGGCAGAAACAACAAATGCTGGCGAGGTTGTGGAGAGATTAGAACTCTCGTTCACTGCTGGTTGGAATGTAAAACGGTACAACCACTATGAAGGTGGTCTCATGATTTCTCAGAAAGTTGGAAGTACCATTATATAAAATATAATGCATATGAATGATTGCATAAAACATGATGTTAAAATGATTATATGAAAACCAATTTTTAAAAAAAGAAAAAATGTTGCAATTAGAAATATCACTTGACTCAGCTATCCCACTACTAGGAATATATCCTAAAGAAACCAGAGCCATGACCCAAATAGAGTTTGCAACCCATGTTTATTGCTGTGTTATTCACAGTAGCCATGAGATGGAAGCAGCCCAAAGCCCTTTATAAACAAATGAACAGAAAAATTGTAATACATTCACACAATGGAATATTACACTGCATTGAAGAACGGTGAACTTGTAAAATACTACACAACATGGGTGAGTCTGGAAGACATGCTGAGTGAAATATCTCAGGCATAAAAGGACAAATACTGCTTAACACCACTGTTATAAAAAAGGAGTGACACCAGGGTGGAGGGGAGAACAGAAAAAGAATGGGTAGATCATGAACACCGCACTGGAACAGAAGAAAGAAAGGAGTGTATGAGTAGGCATTAAATGCATCACAGCAATCTGGAAGAAGAACTGCATTAAAATGTGACCTGGGGAGGAGAAATTGAATGGGAGGGAAAAGGTGCAATGAATGAGTGAAAACCCAACCTTTATGTAAACTTTCTTTAAAATCACAACAAAAATAAGTAAGTGCTAACTCTGTGAACTTGAATAGCAAATGGAGAAGGTCTCTGTTTATGCACCATCTCCTCTGAAAAGTGTGCTTTGATCTAAGTTGGAATTCATCCTTACACATATAGAATGGGTATCACAGTGTCCTCTGAGGAATTTGCTGCCACACCTTGGTGAAGATCCTAAACGAACTTTCCTCAGTTATTCTCGTGTCACTTTCTTCCTCAGGAATATGCTGGTTCTCTCCAGCAAGTCCAACTCAAGCTTTTCGGTTTTGCATTCTGAGCTTCCATCAGTCATTCCCTCCTTCTTCCTGACTCTCATTCCCCTGGTCTCTGCTTCTCTCGGCTCATCTCTGTCTCATCATCAGGATTCTTGAAACTTCATATGCCTTTGCTCTTTTTTTCACCCCCTTTATACAAGAACCATTTTTTATTCTATTAAATATATCAGACTGTATGATATACAATAGCAAACATCCTTTTTTATTATTTTATACTGGTTTATTTACAAAGCCTGTATACATTGTTTTTCACACCGGATCTTTCCCATTTCCTACCCACTCTGCCTTTGTTCTTGACATGTCAATCAACTTCTTGTCCATCACTTCTGATAGGACTCACCTCAAGAAATAGCTCTTACATGTATTTCCTAATCGGGTCCTTGGAGAAAGATGTGCTCAGAACAGGGATGTATCAACAAAAAGAGGGGAAGACTCTGTGATGCATTGACAGTGACTGTAACAACAGGCTCTGGTGTGGCACAGATGCTCAGGAGGGCACTGTTCAGATCTCATGTTCATAGGGGCGCTGTGAATCATACCAACTCAATGGCACCCAACAACGATTCCTTAACTCAAAGCTCTGATGCCGAGTGGTAAGGAACTATGCCCCCAACCCAAGACACGTGCACAGTTAAAATCCACCAGCTGCTCTGCTGAAGATCGAAAAGCGATCTCTTCTCGTGCAATTTGCAACCTCTGAAAACCCATTGGAGGGTCAGCTATGAGTTGGTTTCAACTCCACAACATAGTAACCCATAGCCTGACAGCTCCTTCACGTAATCAGACAGAAATGTCTACGTTATAGTCCCGTTAGGTAATCAAAACACTAATTTAGACATTGCTGTGAAGGTATTTTGTTAGATGAGCTTGTCTATTGTCAATCAACTTTAAAAGCCACAAATAATGGAGTGATGTAGCCCCACGTGAAGGAATGCCAGCAGCCCCTCCTTAAAGAAGTGAGGAACGGATTCTCCCTAAGATTCAGTGGGAGCACGCTCCTCTCAACACCTGGAGTTCAGCCCTGGGAGGCTAAACCTGGTCGTCTGGTTTTCCGAACCATGAATACACTTCTGTTTAAGCCACCAAGTTGGTGGTGCGTCTGTTACAGCAGCCACAGGAAACAAATATACATGGTTTGAGAATCATTTGGTAATTATTTAAGTAGTTCTAATTATTTCCATTTTTCCAGACCATTCAATGGCTGTAAACTCAGAGACGTACCTGTGTTCCCGTGCTCAATTATCAACATGACCACTGTTGTTGTTGTTGTTAGGTGCCATTGAGTAGACCATGACTCACAGTGACCCTTCAAACAACAGATCAGGACCCTGCCCTCTCCTGTGCCATCCTCATCATCTCTGACACACTTGAGCCCATTGCTGCAGTCACCGTGTCAATCTATTTTGTTGAGGATCTTCCCCTCTTTCCCTGACCACCATCCACTTCTTTCCTGAAATGATGTGACTTTCCAAGGAATAGCCTCTCCTAGCAACATGCCCAAAGTAGGTGAGATGGAGCTTCCCAGTATAGTGGGATTGAAGTGGGCCCAACTGGCCTCAAGGGTTCTTTGACTTTTGTTTGAGTAAGAAATCACTTAACACAGGATGTGGACAAGTAACCTTTACTTGGAGCAAGTAAAAAGGAATGATGTTGTTATTGTTGTTGTTGTTAAGTGCTGTCGAGTCATAGACGACTCCTACCAACCCTATGAATGAAAGACCTGAATACTTGTACAATTTTCTGTTTTTCTCCAAGTTCATAGGGTTTCCAGAGGCAAGCTATTTCGGAAGGGAATGCCACTCCTGCTTCCAAAAGGAATGTTGTTGTTGTTGTTAGTGCCATCGAGTCGTTTGCGACTCATAGCAACCCTATGTACAACAGCCCTAAACTCTGTTCTGTCCTGTGCCAATTGCACCGTCTGACACACCCATCCCAATTACCCCAGTCACTGAATCAATCCACCTCATAGAGGGCCTTCCGCTCCTGCGCTGTCCCTCCACTCTCCCAAACATTCCAAAAGGAATAGGGCCTTGAAAAAATGCTGTCCCAAAAGGAAGTTTTCAGGGTGTATTTGCCCCTCAAAAAAATTAATGAAACCTAATTTCAATAATTTACTACTGGCCCTGTGTAGGTAAGACAGGATAGCAGGAAAAGTGTCCCATTAGTTAAAACATTAGTTCAGATTATTTATTTTAAAAGAATTTAAAAAAAAAAAATTAAGGGGATCTCCGTATTTTATCATTTAACAACAGGAAGGCGGTTCTCTAAAAATTCCCCATAAAATCAGGTTTCATAGCAAGTCACTAGAAGGTAATTTCGATTTTACTGTCTATCATGCATTCTTTATGACTCAATCTCAGTAGGTAAGAAATGTCAAAATTAGATTCAAGTGCTTTATGACGAATGGAAAATACAGATGAACAAATATATTTCAGTAACTAAAAAAACCTCCTGATTTAAAGACATTAGTTTAAAAGTGTTACTGCTGAACCTGAACTGAAGTTTTTCAACTCTGCCTTTAGATGAAAATCTTTTGAAAATTCACCTGGTAAGAGATTAACCTGAAACTTCATAGTAAAGTTATAATTAATGAGAAAAGTCTCATCTCAAAAAAGCTATCACTTTTATTTTTAATTAAGAAAAAAGTCAAGGTTTTAATTGACTCTATTTAAATTTGGGCACTACTCACATAGGTCTAGTTTTAACAGTTTCCTGAAAATCCAGAGGGGGAAAATACTAACTGTTGAATCCAGACAATACATGAGTGTGCATAGTGGTTTTGTCGGTATTTCTAGGCACATAAATATGGAAATGAAGATTTCCATGTTAAAAAGCTGAAAAGAAATTTGAGACTGTGAAGGGGAACGAAAATCCACAAACTGAGACGGTGGTTATCTTCTGATAAAAAAAAAAAAAAAAGACCAGTGTCTGAAATCTACTTTAAAAAAAAAAAAATTAGTAAGAAAAATAGAACCAATAAAATTTAAAAAAGGAGGGCAAGTTTTTCACAGATAGCAACCTAGTATGACCACAGTGTACATGAAGAGATGTTTGATTGTGATAGTATTTATAAAAATGCAAATTCAAACAATGATAGGATTTACCCTCCCTATCTTAAAGATCTCTCTCTCTCTCTTTCTCGCTATGAGTCGCAGGCGACTCAACGGCACATAACAACAACAACAACATCTTAAAGATAAAAATCTAGAGAAAACACATGCCAAGGGTGTTTGGACTCTAGGCAACAGTCAGGTCAGGAGGATTTGAGTGAAAGGAAACTTGGCAAGGAGCATGTTAAATTGCCCAGGCTCACTACATGCATTTTCCAGGTTTAATCATGCCCAGAACAAAGTCCAAATATACTTAAAGGTATTAAAAAAAATCCAGAATATAAACAATGTAAGAGACATAAACGTAGATTATACACATGGATTTCACCTGATGGTATGCATAGGAATCAAATCGATTACATCTGTGGAAAAAACTGTTGGAGAAGCTCAATAGCTGTGAAAACTAGGCCAGGAGCTGATTGTGGAACAGACCACCAACTACTCATATGCAAGTTCAAGCTGAAGCTGAGGAAAATTAAATCGAATCCACAGGAGCCAAAATATGACTTTAATTTCATACCACCTGAATTTCAAAATCATCTAAGGAACAGGTTTGAGGCCTTGAACACTAATGAGCGAAGACCAG
>NW_006399852.1:615817-637901 GCF_000299155.1 Elephantulus edwardii | reverse complement strand
TTAGGGCTGTTGTACATAGGGTCGCTATGAGTCGCAAGCGACTTGACGGCACATAACAACAACAATGTAAAATTCACGACTGGCATCCTAACATCAGCCCCAGTGGTGCAGTGGTTAAGTGACTGATTGCAAATCAAAAGGTCAGCGGTTTAAAGCCACCAGCTGCTCTGCAGGACAAAGATGTGGGCATCTGCCTCCATAAAGATGAATGCTGGAGACCCTCTGGGCAGTTCTACTCCACCCCGTGAAAGGAAAGAGCTCTGGTGGCCTCGTGGTAAGAAGCTTCCATCAGCGGTTCCACAGGAGAAGGATGGGCAATCTTGTCCCACGTGATTTACTCCTGGAGGGTCAGCTATGAACTGGCTCCAACTTGATGGCAAAACCACCACCACCATCACCAAGGAGTCTTTGGGTGACATAAATAGTTAAACACTTAATTACCATCAAAAAGGTTGATAGTTTGAGCCAACCCAAAGGTAACCTAAAAGAAGCATGGGGAACTACTTCCTAAGTCAGTCTTATAAAACTGCACAACATAGTCCTGCTCTGAGAAGCACGGATGTGCTCTCAAGGGTTCATTGTTCAAGACGGCTTTCCAAGCTATTGACTTTTACTGTCATATAAGTGGGAATGTTATTTATTGTGTTAAGTGCCACTGACTAACACTCATAGTGACCCTCTGAACAAGAGATCTGAACACTGTCCTATCCTGTGCCATCCTCACATGTCCTAAATTGAGTCCATTAAAGCAGTCACTGTGCCAATCCATCTGGCTGGAGGTCTCTCTTTCGCAGACCTTCCACCTTACCAAGTATCATGTCCCTCTCTAAGGAAAAGCGTTGCCCCCTAGAAACATGCCTGAAGTGAGACGAAGTTTTATCATCTTTGCCTCCAAGTCGCACTACAGCTGCAACTTCTCCAAGGCACCTGTTTTGTTCCTTTGGCAGTCCATGGGATATCCAGTACTCTTTTCTATTAACACAATTTAAAGGCATCAATTGTCTTCTGACTTTTCACTTATTGAGTGGGAAATAGGATACGTACAATCATTGTCATCTTTTCCTATACCGTCAAGTATAAAATTAGTAGATTTAGCAATGGAGGCGGGAATCTCACCACCAGCAAAGAAGAAGCACCTGTCCTTCAGAAATTCCTACACCAGAGAGACTGGAATCTACCACCAGCAAAGAGGAAGCACTTGTCCTTCAGAAATCCCTGCACCAGCAAGACTGGAATCCACACAAAAGTTACAGGAGACCACAAGAGACCGACATGGGCCAGCTAACTTGGGACTGGTGTCTCCTGGAGTCAAGGTCAAAGGCCTTCACCCAAGATTGCTGGGGGAGAAAGGGAAACTGCCATAATCACAAGACTAAGGAAACTATGTAATATTGACCTAAACCATGAAGCTGAATATCAAAGGGCTACAAGCACACTTGAGGCTGGCTGGATGGAGGAATTGTATGTTGCTGCCAACCTTAATTGTAACTGGTTAATTTCCCTAATAAATCACCTGACTGTAAGTCCGGTTCTAAGATCTGTGTGGTCACTGCAATAGACTTCGGACCCAGTAAAGTAGTAATATTGGTGTTTTAATAGTACCAGTAGGTGCAGGAGCATGGTGACCATGTCTGACTTTACAGGAATTGATTTTGTACTATGCATGTTGTTAATGGGGGCAGTTCCCTTTGAGAGAGTTGAGAGGTCAGAAGCAGTTGTCCTCGTGCTGCCTACATCATAAAAACATATGATCAAACACCTGGATTTATGACTATTACTGTAGTGTCTAACCCTTTCTTGACATCTGTAACTTTGGTTTTGAGGTCAATCTAAAACTAAAAATTTACCAACCAAAAATTACCAGCCTCCCTACACGACCCCCGCCCCCCAAATTTAAGCTGTTTAATGAGGTGGGGGGAAAAGTAATCATAAAACAGGCCAGAATGATCCAGATGCTAGAATGGACAGAGAAATGCCCTCTGCTAGCTTAATGGAGCTCTAGTGACCTTGTCCATAAAGTGTCGTGCTGCTAACTCAAAGGTCATGCCTTAGTCATGGTTCAAATCTACCAGCAGTTCTGAGGGAGAAAGATGGACAGTTTACAGACTTCACTCCTCCTGTGCAGTTTACAGCCTTGGAAATTCACTCAACGGGAGCTCAGCTATGAGTTGATTCTGACCCAAAAGCAATGTTGTTACCATGTGCTGACGAGTCAGAACTGACTCACAGCTAGCCCTCTCGCAGGTTTGCAGACTCCAAGTTGCATGAGAGATTATCCATCTTTGGAGACTAGTTACTTTAGAAGAAAAGGGCAGTGACTATGAGAACACAGTGATGAAAACTCCTAAATATAAAATAGAAAACAAATGTTAAAACATGCAAACAAAAGAGACCAGTGCAGGTGTGTATTGTGGAATAATTCCTGTGGCCTAAGACACATATAACTGGAGTCCTGGAGGCGAGGAGTTGGGGAAAGGAAGGGGAAGGACAGAAGATAATTGAAGATATGATGGCCAAAAATTTCACCATTTGGTGAAACCATAACCCACAGATCCAATAATCCCAATCAGAAGAAACACAAGAGCCCCTATGCCAAGTCCGTTAATAATGAAATTGCTTAAAATCAATGACAAACAGAAAACATTACAAGGAGGTAGGGAAAAAAATTACACATTTATACACAGAACAACAAAGGATGGCAGTGTCTTCTTGCTGGAAAATACCACTTAGCATCCATTACATTGGTAAAGTTTTAAAATTAACAAATGCTGCATATTATTAAGGTAACAAATTATTGAAACTACTTATCACATACTGCCAAAAGAGTATAAATTGGTACAGCGACTTTATCTTGTAAAGATGAAGATACCCACACAGCATCAAATAATTTCATTCCCAGACACAAAATGTTCTAGTAGTAATGTTGCAAGAGAGAGAAAAAAAACCAAAACACAAAACCCAACTTCATAAACAGAAAACTTAATAAATTGTTATATTCATACAAAACAATCAGATAGTGGTAAAAAGAAATGATTCAAAAAATACTAAAGTGAATAAATGCAGGTAACAGTGATTTTGCGTATATAAAATTATGCATACAAAACTTAACAGTCTCATTTATGGATATATTATACATTATAAAACTTCTTTAAAAATCCAATAAGCAAGAGAATGAGAAACACAAAATCCGGAATAATTACTTAAAGGAAAAACAGGAAACTTCTAAAATGCTAATTTCTAAAATACCAATTTCTTGAATTGGTTGACTACTATATATTTTTTTTATACCTTATATACACGTTTATGCATTTCTTATAGATGTAGAATACTTCACAACAAAGGAAGAGCAGAAAATGTGACTTTAAAAATTAGTGTAAAAAAAAGACCAGAACAGATACACTGTCTCCACTAATCGCAGCCCACCCTCCTGCAGAGTGCCTCTCTTTTCTCGCTCATTTTAATTTTTTGTCGCCTTTTGAGTTTTTATTTCCTCGTTTGATTTTTATCTTTGTTATCATGTGGTTTTGGTGGTGGTACTTTTTCCATTTCTTCCGCCCATCTTGTCCCTCTTAGCTCTTTTCCTTTCCCTTCTCTCTACCTTGTTCCTCTTTTCTGCCTTGTGTTTTACTAACTATGCAAAAGCATTTGATGTGTGGATTATAACAAACTGAAATAAATGAGTGAATGAAAAAAAAAATTAGTGTAAAAAAAGAGTGCAAAGAAAATGTTAAATCTTTTATTATCTTTCAGTGCCCTAAATATGAACAGCATTCTAAAAGGGCTACACTCTTGCTACGAAAAAAAAAAAAGAAAAACACACCAAAAAAACAGTAACAAGCAAAATCTTTATCTGCTTTGCAAAAAATCTGAATACCTGCTTTCCTGGCACTCTAACTTAGACAGAGTAAATAATGTTATACCACTCATCTCGGACTCTTCATCTTTCACCGGTACATCATTTTGGGGATTTCTTTGGATTTCTGTGGGCTCCTGCTCCGGTCTCTCTTTTTGCCCCTGTCATCCATGCGGTACTTGGACTTGTGACTGTTACTATAATGGCCACCACTTTCTCGAGATCGACTACGACTCTGGTTTTGAGGTCGATCCCTTTTCTCAGGCTTTTCTTTCACCCAACAGTTTTCTTCCTCTTCAAAGTAACCAAATCCCATTTCCCTGTAGATATCCTGGAAAGGAACAGAGTTACAAGTGAACCAGTAAAAAATAGTATTCTTGCTGGCAATTAAAACTTAGCTCGCAAGCCCACCCATGACAAGAAGTTGGAACAATTCAAATTTGAATACTCTCACTAATGCCAACAATCTTATAAATCAAAAAGGAAAACTAATTCAGAAAGGTTTTAACCCTTTTAAAAATTAATTTTTCCTACTATTTCAGCTGAAACTAAGGATCCCATCTAAAACTAAGAAATTAAATAGCCTAAGTGAAGTTAGAACAAGTCTCTACAACAAAACAGCAATAAGAATTTTGATTATGTATGGACACCTCTCCCTCCTCTGACTTGCCCCCCAAAATCATTGATTAGCAATGAAGTAACAAAAATTTCTGAAGAGTCTGAAGAAAGCGGCAATGGGTAAGTAACAAAACAGGGGTGTAAGAGATATATCAATTACTCTACAAAGAAAACAAATTCTGCATACTTTGTCATAATCATAATCACACTGTGGAACACAGCATTATAAACTGCCCATGATGTGATGTTCTTCTGGCATGCTCTGAAAAGTTCCAAAGGTTGGAAAAATGAGCAGGCATTTTGGTTTAGCCCTTTACCAAGTGTTCTCTAACAAAATATGACACTCCTAGATAAAAAAAGTTTGTGCTTCCTATGATGTTGTCGTGTAAGTCGACTTGGGACTGATCATTGCTGACCCTCCAGCAGGTGTTCAGAGGCAGTGAACCACACAGCAGCTAACTGCTCATTCTTCTCTCGTGGAGCAACTGGTGGGTTTGAACCACATACCTCTGTGTTGGCTGTGTGTCTGTCTGCCTGCCTGCCTATCTGTTTGTTTATCTATCTATCTATCTATCATAAATATTTACTATGCTGACTCACAGGGACCCTATAAGAGGACAGAGTATAGTAGCCCTATATGGTTTCCAAGGCTGTAGATGGCCACATCTTCCTACCCTGGAGTAGGTAGTAGGTTCAAACTATCAATCATTCAGTTCGCAGCTGAACCTTTAACCACTGTACCACTGGGGCTCTCTGGTACCAAACCCTACTCACTGCTGCCAAGTCTATTCCGATTCACAGTAACCCTCAGGAGGGTGTCATGGCTGTAAATCTTTGGAGACTGCCCGTCTTTCTTTGCCCACAGAGCTGTCATCCAGCACTCAGATAACATCACGTACTACAAGAGCTCCCTTTCTATGGGTTACGTTGTTGTTGTTCTACGGGGTGGTGGTGGCTGTTATTGTGTACTGTCAAGTTGGAACTGACCCATAGTTGACCCTTCAGGGGCAGCTAATTTCACAGGAGGAGACTGCCATTTTTTTCACAAAGAGTAGCTCGTAGATTCAAACCATGTAATGATGGGTTGCCAGTGCAACTCCTTACCACTAGGCCACCCGAGCTCCCTTCCTGTTTGTATGCACAGCAGCTTAATTACCAGCTAAAACAACACATTTCTAAAACATAAGATTTTCAGTTGGTGAATAGCTCTCTAAAATCCTTAACACATTGCCAGACAAATAGGCAGTTAAACACTTGTGGTGTTTAATATAAAAGAAAAAGGCTGGTTGTACAGTATTTGATTTTTTTAAAAAGTTGAGGAGGCCAAGAGTCAAAAATGAACTGAAATCTCAAAAGTATTCCTGCCTGACAAGGTGGCTAAGGAGGAGGAAAGAAGCTTACTATGAAAATGTTTGAAGTCAGATGTGTTAGATATGACAGTCTTCATGTCAGATCCATGCAGGAAGGTTTCACAATGAAATCAGGACTTGAGATGAACCTGAAAGGATGAGGGGGTGGGGGTCTGGGTTTGAACTGGCTATAAAAAGGCCAGTTCTTACTTAGTACAAGTGAAAACTGAAAGACATAAAGAATTAGCACTGTACAGATATAGGTGAAAAGTCTAGGTGGCTAGATTAAGCCATATTAGAACAATGCTCTAAGTATGTACTGGGGAGCTCTGGTGGCTGAGTGGTAAGGTGGCATGCTGCCAACCAAAAGGCACTCGGTTCGAATCTCTGTAAGAGAAGGATGGCAATATTCTCACATGCAATTTATGGTTTCTGAAAAATACACTGAAGGGTCAGCTATGCATCGGTTCTGACTCAACGGTACAAACAATACCTTAAGTAAAATGTGGTAGGTAGCAAGCTCGAAAGTGATTTTGTAGTACAACCTTATCTTCATTCTAAGAATAAGAAAATGGAACTTCAAGCACTGTAGCTATTATTTAACTGAGTAGTAATCTGACCTCTAAAAATGAAAATAGGAATGCTATCTAAAAATGAGGGGTGCGGGGGACCACGTACCAAAAACCCAACCCACCTGACTCAATCAAAGTAACGGGTTAGAGTTCAAGAACTTTCATCAAATAATAAATTCAACCCTAAGGACTTCTGAGGTCACTATCTTCACCTCTAAATTGAGGCTAAAGACTAAATTCTACATATTTTAAGATATAAGCACATATTCAAAAACAAGGAGGGGGGCGTCTAACCAACTGAAAGCAATCAATCCCACCTACCAAATGAAAACTGGAAAACAGTTTAAAAAGGCTTACCTAAACTATCCTGGCTTAGGTCTCTGAGACTAAATGAAAGGATCAGTTAAATCAGAATCACTACAATGACATGAAATCATTAAAATACCAGTAAAAGCAGAACCCCAAATTACGAGAACACAACACCTATAAAGACTGAGGCAGATGAACCACAACCCGCCTGCCAAATGCCCTTTATTGTCCCCTATGGCAGGCCGCCTCCAGCTGAACACTCATTTCCTGTCACCCCCATAAACCCAAACCTCAACAACACACCAATCGCCTTTGGAATCAAGACATAAGGTGGAAAAACTAAAGAGACACTCTCAAATTGAAAAGTGAGGCTGTCATTCACCAAGAACCAAAAAGTCTCAAAAAATGAGGTAAATATTCTTAGGAAGTCAAACACATCAACAAAGAAGAAAACTGCAGTTACTCTTACACAGAAAAACACTGTCATTGTATACTTCTGACACTGAAAACAGAAGGAAAATAAGCAAGATAACACAAAAATACTTGGGACTTCTGAAAAAAAAATCTTAGATTTTGGTGTTGAGTTTTATTAGAAGGGGAGAAAAAAAGAAAGTTAGTACAACTATATTATTAAATCAAAGTACAAAAAATATCTTAATGTTTTTGTTGTTAGGTGCTGTTGAGTCGAGTATGACTCATAGTGACCCTATGAAAAGATATAAACCCTGTCTATCTAGCATCGTCCTGATACTTCCTGATACACAAGGGCCCATTGAGTAGTCAAAATATAATGTAAATGAAAAACTGTATAAAACACAATGTACATACATGAAGTACAATGTATATAATCATAAAAATACTAATAAAAATATACTTTGACAGGAGAAAGTAAAAGAGACTATCATCATTCAGAATTTAATCATTTTAGAGTTGTCAGTTACCTTGAAATTTTTTTTTAATTATTTTTACTTCATATTGGTTCACATACACGAATACATATACTTTGTGTTTTGTTCATACACATTGTATTTCACACATTACTCACACTGTGTTTCATACATTCCATTCCCATATATTGTGGGGTTTGTTTTGTTTTGTTAGGAGCTATTAAATCCGTTTAATTTGCAGGGAACCCGACACACAGTGGAAGAAAATACTGCCAAGGCCTGCATGATTTTTATGATCTTTGCCAAAATTTTATTAGGTATTAACAGCATTTGACCTAAAACCACTGCTCTCCACTCTAAACAAGTGACAAAGTACATTTTTAGGCAACCACACAGCAGGACCAAAGAGTCACAAAAGAGGAAGGAATCAGAAACTCTTTGAATTTGTTTAAAACAAAATAAAACTCATTGCTTTCAACCTGGAATCAACTCATAGCTGACTCTCCATCAGGTTTTCATGGGCTATAAACTGCATGAGATACAATGCATCTTCTTCCTCCCACAGTGCAGCTGGTGAATTTGAACCACCTGCCTTTGGTTTACATATACAACTCCTTACCCATTTGGGCACCAGAGCTCCCCTAATTACCTCAAAAACACTGATGTTTATCGTGGGCCTAAATTTATTGAAGATTCCATCCCATGTTCAAGGAAAAGACAGGATAAGGAGTCACTTAAAATGGCACAAGAGAAAAAAGGAATCTAACATGATTAGTGGACAGCAGCCTTCAATATGAACTGAAGCTTAACATCAAGAAAACAAAGATTCTCACCACTGGGCTGACTGGCATCATCATGATAGATGGTGAAGAGATTGAGATTGTTAACAACTTCAGTTTCCTTATCTCCTCAATCAAAATTCTTGGTACCAGAAGCCAGGAAATTAAAAGACAAACTGCATTGGGAAAGTCTGCTGTCAGAGACCTCTCCAGTGTACTTAAGAGGAACGATGTCAGTCTGGAGACTAAGGTGCACCTGATCCAGGCCATAGTCTTTGCAATGACCTGCTATAGGTCAGAAAGCTGAACAATGATAGGAGAATTGATGCCTTAGATCTGTGGTGCTGGAGAAGAGTACTGAATTTACCATAACCTGCCAGGAGAAAAACAGGTTCATCCTGGAGAGGGTGAAACCACATTGCTCCTTGGAGGCAAGGATTCTGAAGCTCTGTCTGACATATTTTACATGTTACAAGGAGGGACCAGTTCTTGGAGAGGGATGTCAAGCTTGGGAGGGTGGACAGACAGCGTAGGAGAGGAAGACCCTTGATGAGATGGATTGATTCAGTGACTAGAGCAATGTGAGTAGCTGTTTCTGAGACAATAAGATTGGCACAGGATAGAGCAGGTTTTAGGGCTGTTGTATATAGGGTTGCTATGAGTCTCAGGCGACTCGACGGCACATAACAACAGAAAGAGCAGCATGATTAGTAAGAGGTTGGCACAAGACTGACAGTTCTCATTCTGTTGTTCACAGGGTCAGTACGAGCTGCAGTTCACTCAACGGCACATAACAACAGCAGGAGTATCCAAGAACGGATGCATTTTAATTGTGGTGCTGGCAAAGAACATCGAATATACCATGGGCTTCCAAAAGAACAAGCCAATTTGTCTTGGAAGTGTAGCCAGAAAGCTCCTTAAAAATAAGGATGCTAAGACTTCATCTCACATACTGTGGACAAGTTATCAGGAGCAGACAGTGAGTAGAGACAGACATCAGGCTTAGAATATTGTATGTATATGAATGCAGACATAGTGACATATAAAGATATGAGTGAATAAATACTACTGGACTATTCAAATTGTTGCTAATGCTTATTTCCTAGTCTACAGTGTAGATACACTACTTTATACTAATAATAATTTTTAAAAGACTTTTTTTGTTTATAATGAGGTAGCATTTTAATCCAAGTAGTCACAAAATAACCATAGCCAGCGTACAAAACAGTTTGCACACATATTTTCCCACTTAACTTTAACATGCCTATGAGGTAAGAAATGTCTCAGTTTAGCAGAAGCGGAAACCATGGCTCATAAAGTTAATTTGTCAGGTCATGTCAGTGAAATGACAGTGTAGAAATAGGAACCTAGTTCTTCAAACAATAAATCCTTCACTTTTTCCACCACACGGCCTTCTTCTGTCTGTCTTTGCTTGGCATTCTTACCATCCTGTGTTCCCACTCAGCCTCCAGGGCAAAGTTCAAATATTTTCCTATGAGATAAAGGGGCTGGCCTATAGGCAGGACATTATTTCTTCCCTTAGAGAAATTTTTATTATTGTTATTGTAAGAAAGTCTGTTGTTCAAGAAAGTCTGGAGGATAATAAAGTTAATTACTGCTGCTTCAGTTTCACAGATACACTATTTAAGAGTATAAATGTTTACAAAACCTCAAAAGCTATTAAGTACTGAACATAATTAAACAATAAAGAACTTTCTGAGCATAACTACAGCTCTTTTGATGGAAATAAATGTGGTCTACAGGCAGCATCATAATGGAGAGGAGACTGAAACTGTCAACAGCTTCATCTTGCTTGGATCCACAATTAACACCGTTGGTACAAGCAATCAGGAAATAAAGAGATGCATTGCAATGAGAAAATATGCAATTGGGGACTTTTCTAAATTACTGAGGGGTAGTGACGGCAGTTTGAGGACTAAGGTGTGTCTGATTCAGGCCACAGTCTTTTTGATTACTAACTATGCATTGGAGACGTGGACAATGAATAAGGATGACAGAAAAAGAACTGATGCCTTAAGGTGTGGTGTTGAAGAAGAGCACTGAACATCCCACGGACTGCCAAGAGTACCAACAGATGTTTTGAAGATTGTACAGCCAGAGTGCTATTTGGAGGAAAGAATGATGAGGTTTTACCTCACACACTTTGGACATGTTGCTAGGAGGTGCTCTTCCTTAGAGAAGTAGGCCATGATATTGGGAAAGGTGGAGGGTCGACAAGGGAGAGGAGACCCTCAACCAGGTGGACTGATACGGTGACTGCTGCAGTGAGCTCCTGCGTTGAGGAAGCGTGAGGATGGCATAAGATAGAACAGGGTTCAGATCTTTTGTTTATAGGGTCGCTATGAGTCATGCTCAACTCCATGTCACCTAACAATATAATTCTCCATCTAGCCTTACCACCCCTGTGAAACTATATTTTAGAGATAAGGATAAACATACCCATGTTCAAAGTTACCGTGGTGACCTTCTAAATGATATCATTCAGGTGTACATTACAAAGGGATACAATTTTTTCCCACAGTCAAGAGTAGAAAGTCTAAGTACCTGATTAGGGTTTTTGATTGCCATGTCATCCTCATCTTCCTTTTCTTCAGAACAATGATGGGTTTTCTTTTTGTGTTTCTTGCTTGTGTGAGAGTGACTTGGCACTGAGTCTTCTGCATCGTCCTCTAACACAAGATCATATTTTGCACTGCAGCAGTTAAGGACCGACAGAAGAAGTGGCCTTGACAGTACAATGGAATGTTTTTGTAAAAACACAAGACTCTGCTAAACAAAGAAGGTCATCAGGCTAAAGCTAACTTCTTAAACAAACAAAAAAAAATCCAAGTTTATTCCTAGGAAAAGTCATACTTTCTTTCATTTCATTCAGGTGAAATGGAAAGGACTCTAATTTATAAACAGTCGCCAACTGGTAAAAGGACAAAAACTATATTTATAGGGGTGGGGGGACCCCAACATCATGATACCCACAAGTGAAAATACAACTATCATAAAAAGAAAGAAAAGGCATTCCTCAGTAAAGAAAAAAAATGTAAACTTAGAAAGCTCAGGCACTAACTCATATAGAAAACTAAAAGTATTACAACCCCCCCAACTTTCCATCCCCAGAAATAAAGATAAGAACACAGCACAATCATAAGGTTCTTTTTCTTAAAAAACAGACATTAGTTCAGTTCCATATGAGAGAATGTGCTAATACAGAACAACAGTTATCAAGGTTTTATAAAATTCTCACCTAATATTAAAAATTAAAACAATAAGTAACTAAGTAAAAAAATAAAAGTGAGTAGGATTACTTTTAAGATAAGAAATTGAAAATAACAAAATGCTCTATAATAAAAGATATATGTAAGCACTTTTCGGTACTTATAAGGAAGGTATTTTGGGTTTGTTTGTTTTTTTTAATTGAGATTTTAATTAAAGTTTATAGACCACTTGGATTTTCATTTATTCATTGTTGCACATTTTTCTCCCTGCCCACCCCTCCTCCCCCAGTTCACTGTTGTCTTTGAAAAGAAAAAAAAAAATTCTTTCATTGTTATACAATCCTCTCCCAGTCCATTTTACTGTACAACTCTCATTCTGGACTCTGTCATGAAAATACCTAATCATATATTCCTTTTAAACTGTTCTCTCCAACTATTTCAATGCAGTCTACATTATTTATCCCCTCTTTTTTAAATGTTAAATGAGTGCTATGGAATAAAATCTGGAAAAGTATTTATAAAAAATTGGAACTGAAGACAGCTTAAGTTAAAACTGTATTATCATATATAATTTACAAAACTTTATAAAGAAAAAAAGACTCAAAAGGAACAAGAGACAGAAATGCATAATCTATCTAGGTGGGAGAACTTAGTGATGCTCTAGCCTCATTTATTTCATCAAAAGGTGCTATAAATAATGTATATTTAATTCAGAAGTATGCATTCTCCATAAAGTAATACAATGTTTAGAAAAAAGGACAATGTGCAACTACTAAAGCCCCTGCTGAAACTATCTCAAAGACTAAAAGAGACTTTGTGGAAGGCTGGCATAGAAAGCCTATGAGAACACTCAGTACACAAGGCTGTTCCAGTCGGGTAGGGGGAGCGCAGGGAAGGCTTCCTCAGAGGGGTCCCACTTCTAAGGGAAATCAAATAGGAAAGCATCATTCCTTTTAGCTTTACACAATTAGGTCAAAGACAGCTAGTCAGTCCTGCCATCCTATTACTCTTCCAGCATCGCCCATTTCTTCTCTCCTTTATAGGATGTTACTCTACTTCCAAAGTTTCAACCAGATCTTCCTCCTTCCTCAGACACGACTCTACAGGCCTGTTTACATGTTCATCCTAATGAGCCCCAAATGCTTTACAACAGTGTTTTCCAGCTGAGGAACAGAATGCATCAATGGCTGAAAGCTCCTTCAGTTATAGCTACTATTTTTTTTTTATTCATTGTCACACACAGCTAGTATTTTTTTTAAAAAAAATATTGAACAGAAAATAAAGTACATGGGACCTAAGATTTTATTCTTTGAATTTCTGTTAGTTTCTATGTGTGTACTGTCTGATTGTACTGATTCTGCACTGAGTTCAGAACAAACTGGTTCTTAGATAAAGGTTCATAGTTGGGCTTTTTTAAAATAAAGGCAACACACCCCCTCAGGCTTTCTGCTTCTACATTCAGGTCTGAGCTTCAGGGTCAGTTCTGTGTTATTTTAGGGCTTTCCTGGGATCCCTACTCCTATAATAACGTTAACATATCACCATGTATTTCTTTTTTAATAATTGACAAATATGTTAATTAATGTGAGTGTTATTTTAGGGTTTTCCTGGGATCTCTACTCCTATAATAACATAACATATCACCATGTATTTCTTTTTCATAATTGACAAATATGTTAATTAATGCAATTACATAATACTTGTACATTCTAACCCCACCCTCACAAGCATATACTGTAAGCTCCATGTGGGCTAGGGGTTAATGTCACCGATAATTGGCTAAGCAAAAGATATTAAATAAGTGGTGATTATTTCCTCTATCACCCAGATGCTATATCTCTTCCATATTTATCTTCTCACCACTACAAGCAGCCTTTATTAAAAAGATGCCAAATCCCTCCAAACTTCTTGGGATAAAACATTAGTTCTGATCTTACTGACCTCTTTTGCCCAACTCTGTCTCTAAATTTTATGCAGTATTACCATGTTAAATTTCCCTCTCCTACTTTCACCCTCTCAAGACAGACCTATTTGTTTTCTTGGTGGTCCATGGTATGTTCAAGACTCTTCTCCAGCACCAGAATTCAAAGGCATCAATTCTTTTTCTATCATCCTTCATTATTGTCCAGTTCTCTGATGCACAGCAAGTAACAGTGAAGACTATGTCCTGGGTCAGGTCCATCTTGGTCTCCAGACTGACATCGTTGCTCTTCAGCATTCTGGAGGGGTCACTGACAGCAGAGTTTCCCAATGCAATTCATCTTTTGATCTCCTGACTGCTGGTGCCAAGAATGTTGTTTGTGGAGCCGAGCAAGCTATAACTATTAACAACCTCAGTCTCTTCTCCATTTGTCATGGTGCTGCCAGTTGGCCTGGTGGTGAGAATCTTTGTCTTCTTGATGTTGTGTTTCCATCCATGTTGCAGACTACAGTCCTTGACCTAATAAGGCTTATGTTCTCTTTTCAGCCTATCCTTCCTCTGAAGGAAAAGCTGCTGCTGTTTGACCCAACACAACTGCACTTTCTTGCATTTGTATTTCCTCTTCTTCAGCTGCTGTGACTTGTGGCTGGGCCAAGTTTAATGTCAGAGATTTGGTAAATAAATCTCCACAATGTATTCTACACATATGCCTTATAATTTTGAGATTCTAATCCTATCTCCTCAAATGTGCATCTTTTCAGACCGAGTCTTAGCTTGTCTGCAAGTGGAAGCTGGTCCCTCAGGCTGATTACATCGGTGTACTCTGAATTTTACCAGCTCTAGCCACTCAAAATGCTTCATGCACAGTGGAAAGTCAACACACATTTTTAACTGAAAATATAACAGGTCAACCTGATATTCATCTTTCCCTGATGAGTTATTTGGAAAAGAAATGTCTACAGAGTACAGGGGAAATACAACCTCTGACACATGAACAGAAACTTGGAAACAAAGAAACCATTTATCAGGAAAAAAAATCACAAAAGAAATAACCTTTGCAATGTGTGGAGAGATATTCTTCTATTGAGAATATCAGTGAGTAAGTGTAAAGTGACATAATAGGAACAGGATGTTTTAGTGCCTCTTACTTGTCTCAACCTAAAACTTGGAAGGACCTGAGCTGGTCAAGGCAATGAATTTCGTTTTCATCTCATGAAAGTTGATTCTCGCACACAAGAGGAACCTGATAAGTATCTGGTGCAGACCGCTAACAACGAACTCTGAGGAGAAACACAGTCCAGGCTTGTAAGAACGGCAGGCCTTTGGTATCTGGATATCTACCATCTCCAAGGAAGTTAAACAGGAGGGCAGAGGGAGCACGAGGGCCTTAATCAGCTTAGCAAGCAAGGAATTGGCTTTATGGACTCTAAACTATTATAATTATACACAGAAAATACAAATCATTTTTTTATTATTTGTGTGTGTGCATGTACCGTCAAATCAGATCTGACTGGTACAGGAGGAGATTGTCCCTCCTCCCCCGGCAGAGCATCTGGTGGATTTGAACCACGCACCTCTGGGATTGCAGCGCAGCTTCTTGATTTTTTTGAGTACGATAAAATGTTCACCTATAACCTTAAGAGTTGTTGCCAGGGGTGAGCAGGGAGAAAAGTGCAACAATGAGTGAATGGAAATCCAAAGTCTCTGTAAATTTTCATTAAAATTAATAAGAATAAAATAATTTTTTAAAAAAGTTGTTGTCGTGAGCCTTTGAGTCAGAACAGACCCACAGCTGCCCCTCCCGGGGGTTGGCAGAGGCAGCTAATCACATGGGAGGAGACTGTCCACTCTTCTCCCATGAAGCAGCTGGTGGGTTTGAACCGCGTGTCTTTTGGGATTGCAGTGCAGCTCCGTACCACAAGGTCACCAGTGAATTAAGCACAACTTTTCTTTCAGCTTTCTCCAAATAGAAAATGAAAAAAATGAAAGCACATGTAAAACACCAAAACGTATTAACACGATAGGCTGTCTCTTGGGTTACTGAGCCCTGACTTACAGACAACTCCTATTGTGCTTTAATGTGATGCTAATTTACCTTCAGTCTGAAATGATTAAAACAATCCTACTCACAATTCTTCATCACAATCACTTGCTGCAAATGCAACTTTTAAATCACTGAAAAGGCTTCCAGTCTTTTCTAGCACTAAAGCAAGGCTGCATTAAGAATCATATGCACTTAAAAAAAAAAAACAAACCCATATGCACGGTCCCATTGATGTAGATGTTTCTAAAGACTTGGTTAGGAACAGATTTCACTCAACACTCAGGTCCTGCCTATAAATGAAATAATTTCTTCACAAATAGCCTTGAATGCAGACCTCATCTCCTCTAGCCTTGGTAACTTTTTAAAGTTATCTCATAATACTCAACATGTTGACTAACTCGTTTTTTAAAAGGATACTCCTGTTTGGGCTTGGCTTTATCTTTCAGGACCAAATTTGATGGTTTATTCTGTTCCTTTTCATATTCCTTGAAATCACTCTTGGTGTATTTCCCACCTATTATTAAGAAAAGAAAAAAAGAACTTGGTAAGAACAACTACCCAATCAATCAAAAATAACTATCATAAGTACAATATATGAGCCTACTTTATAAACAATATATATTAAATCATAAATATGTCAAGAGACAGAACAGGCTGGGAAGAGAACAAATATAATTAGAACAATTCATGCTCCATTATTCATTTATGAAATAGGCCATCTATTTTGCTAGCTAGCCATATGCTGCCACCTAATGACATAAATGAGTATTACAACATCCATTATCAAATTCCAAATTCACACATTGAACACATTTACTAAAAAATAACAGCATTTAAGTAGAGAACATTAAAAGTTACAGAAAACTGAGGGACTGGACTCTGAGTGTGAGACCTAAAAGACTGAACATTAAGGAAGATGTAATGTTTTAACTCTGCCCCTAAATCTCAATAGAACATCAAGCAGGCAGGGACAATTAAGGACATGGCCAGTTCACCAAACAGATGGGAATGGAAAGGGCCAGCAACAGCCTCAAAGATAAGCTGTCTCTGCTTTAAATTCTGGTTTATGAGCACTTTCATTCCTTCCAAGAGCCAAAAACCAAATGGACAAAGAATAGGTCTTAAAAAAGAGGGCCCAGTATCACTACCTGGCTGGCCTCCACTGTGCTAGCCTGGCTGGCCTCCAGGAGCAGGGCCAGCAGGGCAGAGCTTCATCTACCCACAAGTCTAGCCGACAGGAAGAGGACTGTGTTCTTAACCACACACCAGCCCTGTAGGCCTCCTCTTCCCATCCTTCACCTACCACTAGGAAATGTCTTTTGTGCAAAGGCTTCTAGTAGAAGAACCAAGATTAAATAAAAGTCTAAGTAAGGTAAACCAGAGGGATACAAAGAGTTATTCTGCTGTGAATCCCATACATATTCTGGCACTGCCCTGTAATCTCAAAGGACCACAGTTCAAATCCACCAGCTGCTCTGCAAGAGAAAGATGGGCAGTCTCCTCTCCTGTGATTAACTGTCTGAAAACCATCTGGAGGGTCAGCTATGGGTGAGTTCCACACTGTGGTACCATAACAACATATACATCTTCATTACGGTCAGGGTCTTCTAAGGAAGAGGAAAACAAAAACAAAAAAAGGGAAGGAGCAAGTATCAAAGAGGAGATTTATATACTTGGCAACTGTAGAGGCTTTGGAATTAAAAAAAGGAGTCAGTAGTCAATGTTTCTTATAGAAGTGAAACAGACCACTGTGAGAATTAAAATATTAAACAAGCTTCATTTTATCATTGTAAAAAACATTTACCAAGTACTTGTCATTTGGTATCTTGCTGTGGATAAGAGATTTAAGGACTACAGATTAAAGTGAGTAGGTCTGGTTTCAACTCCTAACTAGTTCACATCTCTGAAACCGGTTTTGTTTACTAAAAATAGTATCTGTGCATCACAGGGTTGTTGCAATAATTAAAGAAGCCTACCAGGGGATGCTTTCTGGGTCATTCAATATATTACCCATAGCATCTTTCAAAATTGAGACTCGAGGTTTAAATTTGTTTTTTAGTTCTCTCAGCTTGAGAAATGTACAGTTAAGTTCTTCCCTTTTCATTCTCCAAGTCCAGCTCTCTGCACATTCCATTACAATACTCTGCCATGTCTTCTTGAGCTGCCCTTTGAAATCTATTCAGCTATTTTATTTTGGTATGTTTCCCTTTTGTTTTGGCTTTGCAACATTCTAGTGCAATTTTTAGGGTCTCTTCTGACCTCCATTTCAGAGTTGTTGTTTTTCTTCTCTGTATTTTCATGATCTTTTGCTCTCTTCATGGATGATATCCTTATCATCCTATAACTCAGCTGGTATTCGATCACTGGTGTTCAACACTTCATACCTATTCTTATCATAATCTTGACATTCAGATGGAACAGATTCAAGATCTTATCTTGGTTCTCGTGGACTTACTTTTCTTTGGCCTCAATTTGAACTTGCACATAAGTAACTGATGGTCTGACCCACAATCTGCCCCTGGTCTAGTTTTGACTGCCAATATTGAGCTTCTCCAGTGATTCCTTCCACAGATGTAGTGAATCTGATTCCTAGGCAACCCATCAGGTGAGGTATACCTGTGAAGTCGCTATTGGTATCTTTTAAAAAATGTATTTGTCATTAATAAATTCTTGAAAACACAAAATTCAACCATTCTCCAAGCCTGTATTTTCCAACTTCTATTCCTTCATTGTTTCCAGATTTTACATTCCAGTCACCAATTATCATTAATGTATCTTGACTGCATGTTCAGTCAATTTCAGACTGCAAGATTTGGTAAACATTTCAATTTCTTTCTCTTTGGTTCTAGATGAAGGAGCATATATTTGAATAATAGTCATATTAAGGGTCTTCCTTGTATGCATATGGATAGTATCCCTTCATTCATAACACTGTACTTCAGGATAGAACTTGAAATTGACTTCTTTTACTATGAATGAAACACCATTCTTCCTTTCTCATAAAAAAGAAATAAAATTCCCTATGGCTAGACCAGGAGACTGTTGTGCGAACAGAGCAAGGGAACATTATATGGTTTAAAATTAAGAAGGGAGTGTGTCAGGGTTGTATTCTTTCTCCACACGTATTCAATCTGTATGCTGAGCAAATTATACGAGAAGTCAGACTCTATTAAGAAGAGTGCAACATCAAGATTGGAAAGAGACTCGTCAATAATTTGCATTATGCAGATAACACAACTTTGCTTGCTGAAATGAGGAAGACTTGAAGCACTTGTTGCAGAAGATCAAAGAACAGACCCTTCAATATGGACTGCATATAACATGAAGAAAACAGTGCTTCTAACCACTGGACCTATAAGCAGCATCATGATGGATGGAGAAAAGACTGAAACTGTCACCAACTTCATCTTACTTGAATCCATAGTTAACACTCTTGGTACCAGCAGTCAGGAAATCAGGACACGTATTGCATGGGGGAACGTCTACAGTTAGGGACCTCTCCATATTACTGAGGAGTGGTGATGTCAGTTTGAGAAGTAAGGTGCATCTGATTCAGGCTATGGTCTTTTTGATCACTTCTATGCATCTGAGAGCTGGACAATGAATAAGGATGACTGAACAATTATTGATGTCTCTGAGCCACAGTGTTAAGAGGAGAGTGCTAAACAGCCCATGGACTGCTAAAAAACAAACAAATATATCTTGGAGAAAGTACAGCCAGATTGCTCTTTGGAGGCAAGGATGAGGCTTCAGCTCACATCCTACAGGTATGCTGCATGGAAAGGGACATGATGTTTGGAAAGGCAAAGGGTCGGTGAAAGATAGGAAGACCCTCGGTCAGGTGGATTTGCAGTGACTTCCACAGTGGGCTCTAATTTGTCAGGAAGTGTGAGGATGGCACAGGAAAGGACAGGCTTCAGCTCTGTTGTTCATCGGGTCTAGGGGTTGTACTCGACTCGCTGGCACCTAACAACAACTAGGAGAAGGGACATCATGCTTGGAGAGGTGGAAGATCAGCAAGAGAGGAAGACCTTCAGCCGATGGACAGACACACTGACTGTAGCCACGGGCTCAGCGGTGTCAGGGATGGTAAGGATGGCACAGCATAGGACAGGGTGCAGGTGTGTTGTTCACAGGATCACTAGGAGTCATGTGTGACTGCACAGCAAGGGGAAGGAGCTGCTCTTAAAAATGGCATAGTACACATTCCAGTTTCAACTGCGATGAGCAATAAAACATGTGTTTGTGACGGCACATGAACCTGGAGCATCTCCTACTCGACATTTTACTGTAGATAAAAACATGAAGAATTCATTAAAAAGTCATCCTGTAAATAAGTTACGTAAGCAAGTCATATCATTTCTTCAGTGGAAAGACTGAAGGAACACACACACACACACACACACACACACGCGCGCGCGCGCGCGCGCGCGCTCGCGAATGGAAATAAAAGAAGATAAAGCAGCATACCTTTTCCTTTCCATTTAACCTTAGCCACCGACTGGCTAAAATCCACATGTATTCTTCTGTCATCAATCAGCACATTGTCCATCTTGAAAAAGGCTTTCTCACAATCTTCCTCCTGGTAAAATGAAATGAATGAACAAACCAAACCCAATGCCATCAAATCGCTTCCAGTTCATGGTGACCCGCCGGAACAGAGCAGAACTGCCCCAGAGAGTCGGCAAGCCCATGCTCTTCACCAGAGCAGGCGGTCAGAGACCCCTCCTGTGGAGTAGCTGGCTAAGGTCAGGTGCCCACCTTTCAGTCAGCAGCTCCTTGGTTACCCACCAGGGCTCTACCTCAGTTTCTCATCTCTAAAACTTGTAACTATCACATGTCAACCTTCCAATAATCAATTGACTTCTGTATTCTTGGAAACTGATTTTTCAAGTCTACTCACAACTTGCTAGAGTCAGCTCAAAGAGCAGATAGAAGAATGAGTTATAATCACATTTACGTACCATCCCTCAAAAAAGAAAAAAAATTCTTATTGCCATTGAGTCTAAACTGACTCACTGACCATCCAGTGGATTTTCACAGGCTCTAAGTCACAAAGGAAGAGATGGCTCATCTTTCTTCCACTGAACTGCTGATGGATTCGAACCATGCACCTTTCAGTTGGCAGCACAATTCCTTACTACTAGGCTACTAAGGCTCCGTTATGTTCTACAGTTTTTTAAAAATTTTCAGATTTTACTTGCATGTGATATTAATGATACTGAGTGATGATTTCAGCACTCTGCTGGATCATTTTTTGGAATGGAAACCAATATGCACCTCTTCCAATCAGTTAGCCAGGTAGCAGTAACATGGATAAATCACATTAATAATACGTTAACATGTATAAATCAAGCATTACCCTGAGCAAAAGATGCAAAAGAACATTCTTTGTGCTTGAATTAATATCAAATTAGAAATCAGGCAAAATTAGAGTCTGAGAAGCAGCAGGATGGGAAAATGCTTGCGGCAGTCTCTGGGACCATGGTTTTTTGGGTGTTGGGTTTTTTGGCTGAGGTTTTCGTTCTTGCCTGGGTCTTGGTTTTCACAAGCATGTCAAGTCTGTAATATGTCACCAAACTAATCAGTTATGACTTTGACACTTTCCATATGAATTTTATTCAGAAGCTTTTCAAAAGTTTAGATCAGATTGTATAAAGCATAGTGAAGCTGCCTCATGTGCAACTCTTCAATGATGAAGATTCATAAAAAGAAGCATGAACCAGAATAATGTAGCTTAATCTGATTTTTAAGAGAAGAAAAAGACTGTAAAAGATCCATCTCAATATCTAAAATGTTGAAACATGATCAAGAATTCATAAAGGTCATAATCACTCTCTTCCCTAAAGTTGAACTGAACTTCAAAGCAGACTGAGTGGCTGCCAAAAAACTGAGAAACACTGGTAATCATTAATCTAGAAGCCACAATCAAAATTAAATTATTCTCCTGAGCAACAGAGCAAGACAACACTGAATGGTTCAAAATCAGGAAGAGTGTATCAGGGCTACATCCTGTCTCAATACCTTTTCCATTTATATGCAGAATAGCTCATGTGGGAAGCTGAATTTTATGAGGAAGAATGAGGCATCAGAACTGGAGGAAGAGTCATGAACAAACTGCATTATACATATGACACATCCTTGCTTGCCAAGACTGAGGAGGATCTAAAGCATCTGTTGCAGAAGGTCAAGGACTGCAATCTCCATATAAATTGAAGTTCAGTATCAAGAAAACAAAGATTCTCACCACTGGGCCAATTGGCAGCACCATGATCAATAGAGAAGAGATTGAGATTGCTAATAATTTCAAGTTGCCTGGCTTCACAATCAACACTCTTGGCATTAATAGTTAGAAAATAAAAAGATGAATTGCGGGGGAGCCCTGGTAGCCTAGTGGCAAGGAGCTGCAACTACAATCCCAGAGGCGAACGGTTCAAATCCACCAGATGCTCTGCCGGGGAAGGAAGGACAATCTCCTCCTGTACCAGTCAGATCTGATTTGATGGTACACACACACAAAAA
>NW_006399852.1:577155-615717 GCF_000299155.1 Elephantulus edwardii | reverse complement strand
TAAAATAAAATTTAAAAAAAAATTTAAAAAAAAAAGATGAATTGCATTGGGAAAATCTGCTATCAGGGACCTCAGAATCCTAAAGAGCAATGATGTCAATATAGAGACTAAGGTGTGCCTTATCCAGGACATGGTCTTCACAATTACTTGCTATGCATTAGAGAGCTGGACAATGACTCAGGATGCTAGAAGAAGAACTGATACCGTTACCCTGTGGTGCTGAAAAAGAGTACTGAATACACCATGGACTGCCAAGAGTACAAACAGGCCTGTCCTGAAGAAGGTGAAAACAAGTTGCTCCTTGGAGGCAAGGATTTTAAAGTTCTATCTCACAGACTTTGGGCATGTTGCCCAAGGGGACTGATCCTTAGAGAAGAATATTATGCTTAGAAGGCTGGAAGGATGGCCCAGGAGACGAAGACCTTGGATGAGATGGATTGACACAGTGTCTAGGGTGCTGTGTGTCAGAGACAGTGAGCTTGGCTCAGGATAGGGCCAGGTTCAGAACTATTGTGCAGAGGGTCATCGTGAGTCAGTCACAAGTGAATCAATGGCACATAACAACAATAACAATTTAATGTAGAAGAAAGGTTAAGATAGAGGAGAAAAGTTACATAGTAGCCAACCATTGTCGAATAGCTGGTCAGTGATAGCATTTAAATTAATATCTAGATCTTAATACTCAGTCTAGTTCTCCACTCCATTATTGCTGTTGTTGTGTTATGTGCCTTCTAGTCTCCTGCAACTCATAGCAACCCTATGTACAATAGCACTGACCTCTGCCCTATCCTGAGCCAGTTTCCCTGTCTCCTATGTCAGTCCATCTCATCCAGGGTCTTCCTCTCCTGTGCAGGAGAGGAAGATCACTCCATTATATCTCTACCAAAATAACATAGAAAATTACTACTGGAATGTAAATGACTTATTCAAAACTTGAAAAGTTCTAAAGCTACATTCCTACAGACCACTTCTGAACCTAAAGTAAAGATCTATGCATTAACATCAAGAGGTATTGCATCGTGGAACACTATTCAGCATGCAGGAGCAATGATTCTATGAATTATTACCTAACTTGGGAGGGACTGGAAAACTTCATGCTGAGTGAACTAACTCAGTCCAACAAGGATAAATATTGTATAAAACCATTATTGTAGAAGGAGTATAATGATCCAGGAGGGGTGGGAGAGGGTAGAAGCAGAGGGATGAGGATGTGCAGGGGGAGGGAGGATTAATCACGGGGTTGTACAATTTGATGAGGGCAGAGTAAGGAAAATGGAAAGAATGTGTTCGTAAAAACAATGTATTATTTGAATTTTGTAAATAAACAAGTAGAAAATCTTAAAAAAAGAGAGAGACTTGAGAAGACAGAGTGACAGAGACACTGTGAAGACAGGGACAGAAAATAAAATACCAGTGCAAAGAGAAGGACAAAAAAATTAGATTGCATGTGCCTCCTCTTCAACAGAATCCAATCACTGTTCTCAAGCGCCTAAAGGAGCTCTGGTGGCCTGGTGGTAAGAAGCTGCACTGCAATCCCTGAGACATGCTATTTGAATCCACCAGGTGCTCTGCGGGAGAGGAGGGGCAGTCTCCTCCTGTACCAGTCAGATCTGACCTGACGGTACACGCATACACAAAATAATAAAATAAAATTAATTTTTTTAAAAAAATGTGTATGTATCATGCGGATCCTGACTGATGGCCAGCTCACATGCTACAGAGAAGTGCTCTGGGCTTTTCTTCACAGAAGCAGGTCCCCAAGCCTTTCTTCTGTGGCGCTGCTGGGTGGACTGGGACCACCAACCTACAGGCCAGTGGTCTGAGTGCAATACATCTGCTCCACCTACAGAGGGCAAGCTCATGTTACAGGAGTCACAGTGGAGAAAGCGCTATAACTTAACATGCTTTAAAGGAGCATGTTGATAGGAGACATTATTCTTTGGAGAAGGCCATCACGCTTGGGAAGGTGGAGAGACGGCAGAGCAGAAGACGACCCTCAGCCAGGTGACTGACACAGTGCTGCAATGGGCTGAGGGTATCAGAAACTATGGGATGGCACGGGATAGTGCAGGGGTCAGATCAGTTGTTCACAGGGTTGCTGTGAGTCATACTCGACTTGATGGCACCCAACACCAACAATAATGCAATATATGAACAAAATAAACGCCAACTTCATACAGCCATGTTAGCACATACCTTTTCAAATTCAATGAAAGCATAACAGAGGGATTCTCCTGTCTTCCAATCCCGGATAACTTCACAACTGCAAGAAAGTTTTCAAAAACAGTGACTTTTTTTTTCTTTTAAAGCAAATAGCATTCATTCTCACTTCTTCAAAGGGAAGAATAAAAGAAGCCAGTTATTAAAAGTCAAAGTGAAACTCATGAAATCTTTATTTCTTCAGTTTTAAAAAAATATTTCACCAGCCTAGTGATTAAATTTCTACTCTAAATGTCTTATAGTCTTTAATTCCTACACACTAAAAAGAATAAAAAAAATATAAGGACTTAATTTTCCTATTGCTAAATATTTTTAAAATTATATTTTATTAATTTTCATGAACATTTACAGAGATTTTGGATTTTCATTCATTCGTTGTTGCATTTTTCTCCCTGATCACCCCTGCCCTCCCCCCAGTTCGCTCTTCTCCTTGAAAAGTGAAAGAAAAATTCCTTCATTGGTATACAATCCCCCCACCCCCCCACCCCCCGTCCGGAGTATAGTAAACCTTTAAAAAAAATTATAACATTCTCAGTGAAAATACAAATCGTGAGCTCTGGCAGCTTGGTGGTAAGGAGCCGCACTGCCAATCCAAAAGCATGTGATTTGAATTCACCAGCTGCTTCGCGGGAGAAAGGTAATGTTCTCCTGTGCAATTTACTGTCTCTGAAAACCAGCTAGAGCGTCAGCTATTAGTTCTGGCTCAACAGTAAACAAGAGTGAAAATATAGACGAATTACTGAGTATCTAACGTACTGTAGGATGAGCACACTTGTACACACACACATTTGTGCTTTGGAAATTTTGAATTTTAAAACAAGCCACGCTCAAATTTAACCCTCTAAGTTTAGCTATTGAATCCACTGCAGTTGTGTCATTTCTGACTCACAGTGACCTTGCAAGACAGAACAGACACTAACAGCTTCGTAGTTCCCAAAGATAAAATCTTTACAGAGGGATCTCTGGTGGCTCAGGGGTAAGGAGTTGTACCACCAGCCCAAAGGACTGCAGTTCAAATTTAGCAGCTTGTCTGAAGGAGAAAGACTTCTGCCTCTGAAAACGTGCTGGAGGGTCAGCTATCAGTTGGCTCCAACCAGATGGAATTTAACAACCACCTCTTTTCTCTTCCTTTTTAAAACAATAACACTCTTTACAGAAGCAGACTGCATAGAGTGGCTGCTAAGTTCAAACCGCCAACATTTCAACAGTAGTCAAGCACTTCACCACTGTATTACCAGGGCTCCTTAAGTGTAACAATTACATAGACTTAACCATTTGATAATTAAAGGAAAGGGCCAGTAAGATAGAGTGGAAAGCACCTCGCTTATCCTTTCTGCATGCATCATAAGTCTCATTTTAAAAATATGAAATGTAAGGGCATTCTAAAGACAAAAAAATGGTTTTAATTAATTATAAAAATCTCCTTTCTCACAGAAATATTACTTTTATAAACTTCTGCATTAATAACATAAGGAAAATTCAGCCAAAAGAAAAATTTTGGAAAATTGAGATTCAAATTAATTTTAATGACTACTAACAATTCTAGAAAATTAAATGAGGTAAATATTTTCTATATGAAAAATGCTTGATAAAATACTATAGAACTAGCCTTCAGTTATTCCATTCATTGTTTTTGTTCTGAGAGTAGGAAAATCAATTGCTTATATATACAGATTTTTCTTTCAATGGTCCAGTCACTTACCTATAAATGATTCACCAGCAAAAATCTCACCCACAGTTAACTGATCAAAAAATATGTTCTTTAAAAATAGCCAATTAATATCTAGGTCTTCTAAACATCTTACTAACAAAAGAGATTAATTACCTTCTGATTGGCCCAAATCTCGAGAATATTATCTCCAGATCCTCATCTGTGGTCACTGGATTCAGCTTGCAAACAAACAACACATTTTCTGGAGGCTTAATGTCTGCATCAGGCAGGTCTCCCACCTAAATGATAAATAACAACATAAATTATATCATTTCATTTCTATTCTAAACAGCCAATTCAAGCCCATGATGCTAATTTGCCTAAAACACCAAGCCTACACTATACAAACTGCAAGCTCAGGAAAAAGAATCTGTGTAAGATTTCAAAATCTAATATGTAAATAAACTGGGTGAGAGGAAGCACAATATACAATAAGGGTTAATGAGACACTGTCATAAATTACATTAATGACTTGCAATGAGTGTTATAAAACAAAATATGTATGAATGATTGAGTAAAAACTAATATGATTTATAAACTTTTACTCAAAAAAAAAGTATTGAAGAGAGACATCATGCTTGAAAGGGTGGAGGGACGGTGAAGGAGGGGAAGACCCTCAACCAGGCAGACTGACACAGTGCTGTGGCAAGGACCTTGAGTGTGTCTGAGATGGTGAGGATGGCACAAGATAGGGCAGGGTTCAGATCTGTTGTTCACAGGGACAGTATGAGTTGTACTTGACTCAATGGCACCTAACCTCCACCACAACACATTGTTCCTGGTAGTTAAAATAAAAGGCCCTAATATTCACCTGGCACCTGCTTTGTGTGACTACTGCACTTAACACTTTATACACATGACCACTAATTCTTCAAACTTTACAATTCCCAATGTAACCAAGTTTCTCCTTGGAGGCAGGATTTTGAAGCTCTGCCTCACATACTCTGGGCCCGTGGCCAGGAAGGACCAGGTCTTGGAGAAGAACATCATGCTCCAAAGGGTGGAGTGACAGCACAGAAGACGAAGATCCCCGTTGAGATGGAGGATACAATAACTGGAGTATGTGCTTCAGAGAGAATGAGACTGGCTCAGAGCTATTATACATGGGCTCTCTATGAGTCACAGGCGACGTGACAGCACAAACAACGAAAAGAAAGAAAACAGAAAAACAGGGATTTCTGAAGGCCTAGACTATAGGGAGTGGTGCAGCTAACCCAGAGGCCACGCCTCTCCAGCAGTTCAATCGACCAGCAGCCCCAAGGCAGAAAGAGGAACACTCTCCTCCTATGCAACACAATTTAGTGTCTTTGAAATCTGTTAGAGGGTCAACGATGAGTTGGTTCCAACTCCACAGCAATGAGCTGAGTTCAACTGAAAGTGAAATTCAGAAAGCTTAAATAAGTTACTTGCCCAAGGCAGGTGCCAAGACTAAAGTTGGGACTTGAATCTATGCCTATATGGCTTCAAGGTATCTGTCTCATTTCTCTTTTCTTCTTTATATTAAAAGAAAGGAAAAGGAGGATTTATGTACAGTTTAACTAATGAAGAATGAAAAAGCCTTTGCTGCCAACCATCTAGCTTAAGAACTGAAATATTCCCTTATCCCCTCATCCCTCAGCCAGAAATAACTAATATCCTGCATTTCCATTTGGCTTTTAACTAGTGTTTTGCATAACCCTATTATCATCAGTGCATATGCGGTGCCCAATTTTTTCACATTACTATTCAAAATGGAGCAACAGTAATCCCTAGATATTATTTCTAGCTTTGATTTCAGACTCAAGACTCAATCAGCTACACGTATCAGACTCAAGACTGAATTAGCTACACGTAAAGTTAACCAACCACAGCACTGAACAGGCTATACAACTTCCTGAAAAACCAGCGAGGTAGACAGTAAGAGAGAATTATGATGACAGACGGCTTTGATTTCACTGTGGAGAAACTCTTTCTCTTCAATCTTTAGATAGATCAGCAATACTCCTTTCTACACACTGTACCTTACACATACATTCCAAAACTCTAAGGAGTGATTTCTGCTAAGATTGTCACATTGTGTCTCCACCTAGGTAAACACATGGAAAACCTAAGTCAGGCAGTAAGAAGCAGTGGCAGCCAGTCTATCAAAAGATAGCAACAATAATAAAAAAAAAAATGATAGCAACAATAATAAAAAATAATAGCATTAATCTCTATTCAATTAAAAAGTATCAAACATTTAAGTTTGATGAACATCAGTGGAATGTTTAAGTATCAAACATTCCTGATGCTCAAATAAGGAAAAAAATATCCAAAAGGCATCTGCAATGACTGAAATACCGCAGGAAGCAGAAGTGAAAAAAAAAGTTAGTAGGTTTAAAAAAATTTACTGTACAGTCAAATCTAACTCTGAAATAGTATAAGAAACTTTAAAATAGTCTTAACAGTTACCAAACTCAAACTAATAATGCAAAATATCTAGTTGAATTAGCATATTATATACAAATCAGAATAAAATAAGATATTTTCCGGAAAGAGAAGATGAAATCTGTTAATTTAAAGAATCAAAAGGGCACACAATTTAGCTTGAAAGAGTTCCTACTAGTCAAATCTTAGACAATTTGAGCACCAAAACAAAGAGTTGTTGTTAGGTGTCACTGAGTCAAGT
This sequence comes from Elephantulus edwardii, assembly GCF_000299155.1. NCBI lineage: Eukaryota > Metazoa > Chordata > Mammalia > Macroscelidea > Macroscelididae > Elephantulus > Elephantulus edwardii. The sequence continues at coordinate 609,139 of NW_006399852.1, read as the reverse complement.
ACGACTCATACTGACCCTGTGAACAAAAGATCTGAACCCTCTATCCTGCGCCATCCTCACACTTCCTGACACACGAGAGCTCACTGCAGTAGTCACCGTGTCAGTCCACCTGGTTGAAGGTCTTCCTCGCCTCTGTTGCCCTTCCAAACAGAAATTCATAAAACCATAGTGATAATGAGTAGATCAATAGGTATGAAAGGGAGTGCTTCACAGTAGAACAGTGACTTACAAATGAGGGAAGAGCAAAAGCATTGGAAAAGCATCCTTTGCAAAATCACTGGAGTTAAGACCAGAACAGACAAGAATAGTGAGTGACTAAAAAAATCTAGAGTGAGAGTTTGATAAGGAATAAAGTGTTTGGAAGATTTCAAAGTGCTTTGTCACAGACTGCTTGTAAGTTGGTAGGGGGGAAATGCCCTGTGCAACGGAGGCATGAGGTAGCAGATTACCTTGACCCAATGATCAAAGTTATCTTTCAGTAAGGGGCATCTGGACATTGTACGCCTCAAGATGGGACACGTGAGAAGGACACATTATTTGTGTGGTATTCTGGCTGGGGATGGATAACCTGAGTCTCGGGAACCAACAGTAGACAAAATTAAATTGAGGAATAGTTTATAAAATAAATGAACTCAATTTTTAAAAAAATGTCAGTGTCATAGTAGAGGAAAACAGGTTAAGGAATTCTTCAAGATTAAAGAAAACCAAGAACTAGAGTCTTCAATGCCGACTGAAGTTCAACATCAAGAAGACAAAGATTCTCAGCATGGGCCAAATGGCAGCATCACAACAGATAAGATATTGAGATTGTTAATAATTTCAGCTTGCTCGGTCCACAATCAACACTCTTGGCACCAGCAATAAGGAAACCAAAAGATGAACTGCACTGGGGAAGTGTGTTGTCAGAGACCTTTCCAAAGTGCTAAAGAGCAATGATGTCAGTCTAAGACTAAGTTGCACCTGATCCAGGCCATGGCCTTCACAATTACTTTCTATGCATCAGAGAACTGGACAGTAACTAAGGATGATAGAAGAACTGATGCCTTGGAGTTGTGGTGCTGGAGAAGAGTACCGAACATACCATGGACTGCCAAGAGAACAAACAGTTCTGTCCAGGAGAGGGTGAAACCAAGTTGCACCTTGGAAGCTAGGATTTTGAAGCTCCATCTCACATACTTTGGGCATGTTGCCAGGAGGGACCAGTCCCTAGAAGGACAACTTGCTTGGAAAGGTAGCAGGACAACACAGGAGAGGAAGACCCGAATAAGAAGGATTGACACAATAACTGGGGTAACAGGCATAGGTGTGTCAAAGTCAGTGAGACTAGCTGAGTACAGGGCAGAGTTCAGAGCTAATGTACATAGGGTCACTATGCGTCACAGGCAACTCGAGGAAACATAACAGTAACAACAACAAAGTGACATTACAATTCAAGAGAGATGATGAACTATATACTAGACTGAAAAAAGGCAAAATTATAAAGAATATTACTAAAACAACAAACACAACCAGGACATGGACTATAATTCTTATCAATTTCCTGCTCTTGAGAACTACATTGTGGAAAGATAATTTTGTTGCTCTTAGGAAATTGATATAAAAGGTAAAGGTGAATGACTTAACTTCAAATGGTACAGAAAAAAAAATGTGTGCATAAATGTGCATGTATAAACAGAGGGGTGACAAAATGTTCACAATTGGTAATTCTAGGTAATAGATATAAAGAATTTGTACAATATTTGAAAAGTAAATCTGTGTAAAGGAGATACAGATTTTGTCTGCACTATTTTTGAGAGGTTATTTGAAATAAGAACTGCTGATAATATGTTGACCATTTTCTTCTGACAGAGTGTTCCTAATAAAAAATCTGATGATCCAATGTTCTTCTCGTTAAAAGCCACTTACTTTGCCAAGTTACTCAAAGCAATTCTTTTACGATCAGTAATTTTCATTTAATAGAATGTCCTCAGTGTTTGCTGTCCTGGGTCAGTAATCTCGGGCACAGAGTGTGCGAAGGAAAATGAGTACTCTGAAATGGGTTTATTTTTTTAACATCAGGAAAACTTTCTGAGATGCAGCTTTTAGTCTTTGCTCTTTCAGAAGGGTGATACTAATGGGATTTTTAAAAAAATATCCTAGATATGAAAATTCTACCATACAAAATAATGTTTATATTAATTTCCAAAGCTGTGACCTTTCAGAAGCAGATCAGCAGCCCTGCTTCCAAGGTGCCTTGGGATGGTTTAGCCACCAACTTTCCAATTAACTGTGGAGTGCTTAACCAACCAGAGACTACTATTTAACAGGTAAACTCATTTCACAAAAATAAGGAATGGAAAAAATGCAAAGTATCACTTAAAAATCCCTGAATGACTTCATGTTAGCAACAGAGCTTTAATGTTTGTAAATTTTAGTTTTATAATTCGAGTAAGAGTATATTTGGAGTACTCAATTTCCAATCATATTTCTTTTATCTTGTGACTACTATTCTATCTACTCTTAATACAAAAAACCTGAAGAATTATTCCTTAATATATATAAAGCTCAATCTAGTAATTATTATTTAAAAGTGAGAGGAAAACAGTTAAAATCTTATTATGATATTCAGCTTTTCCTATTTTTTTAAAAGGCATTTGGTGTAATACAACAAATCAAATTTACTTTCATATGCACTATGCCATATATTATGTGCTCTGGTGGCCTAATGGTAAAGAGATGTGCTACCAACCTAAAGTCACATGGTTCAAACCCACCAGATGCTCTACACAAGAAAGATGCGAAATCTCCTCCCATGTAATTTAGCCTTTGAAAATCTACTGGAGGTATAGCTATGAGTCAGATCCTACTCCATGGTACACAATAATCACAATTATGTTATATTAACATTTAATCCAGAAAATAAATCTTTACATTTTTAATAGATTAAGACTACAAAAAAGAATTGATACAGAAACAGATAAATCCACAGTGAATATTTATTAGATAAACTGAAGAACAATTACCAAAGATAATTATCTTACCATTTCCAACAGAATAGCTTGTGTTTTAGCCTCTTTTTCTGCTTTTATTTCTTCTACTTCTTCAGCAGACCTTCCTTTGAAATCATCGATTTCTTCATCTGCTCCGATTCGACCACTCTGTAAGAGAGAAGTACCATTTTATATACTTAAGGAATAAAAAAATCTGAGAAACATAGAAGACATTATGCTTCATTCTTGGTTTCAAAAGAATATTCAAACAGTAACTGATTAGGTCTGTGAAAATTTATTTAAATTGATTTTATATTAGCCAATTTATATTTACAATTTACAGCAAAAGCAAGATGCTCTAATGGTGGCCTAGTAGTAAGGAGCAGAGCTGCAATCCCAAAGGCACATAGTTCAAATCCACCAGTTCTTCTCTGGGAGGAGAATGAGCAATCTCTTCCCATGAGAGTAAGCCACCTCTGAAAACTCACGGAAGGGTCAGCTATGGGTTGGTTCCAATGGTACACAGCAATAATAACAACAAACTTATCTGGTGTCTAATTACGTGCTGAATGCAGAAGATAAAGATCTTAGAAACTAAGCACCAAATGCCGACTCAAAGAGACTAATTCAACTTTGAGAAAGCTTCATGGCAGCCCCTTGAGCTTTCAAATAGCTACAGAAAAATCTGCCATGTTCCACAGAAATTTCTGGGCTTTAATCTAGCTTCAGATTTTCTCTACCAGCACACAGGAGCAATGATTTTGTAAATTATGACCTAATTTGAGAGGGACTGGAAAGCATTATGCTGAGTGAACTAACTCAGTCCCACAAGGACAAACATTGCATAAAACCATTATGGTAGAATGAGTATAAGGATCCGGGGGAGGGGGTGGAAGCAGAGGGATGAAGATGTGCAGGGGGGATTAATTATGGGGTTGTACAATTTGATGGGTGGGGAGGGGTGGGAAACTGGAAGAATCTTTTCTGGAAAACAGTGTATTCAAATTTTGTAAATAAACTAGTATAATAATTTTTTTTAAAAAGTCCTCCACAGGACAAAGTCTAATTAAGCCTGGAACCTTATCTCTTAACTGATGTTTAAGAGATAAGACAATTCTAAGTTGTTCATGTAATTTTCCAGAACTAAGGCTGTTCCAACAGAATAAAAACTTAAGTATGGAGGGACAGCACAAGAGAGGAAAGACCCTCGATGTGACAGACTGATTCAGTGACTGGGGTAATGGGGGCAGGTGTGTCAGAGACAAGAATAGCACAGGATAGAGCAGGGTTTAGGGCTGTTGTACATAGGATCACTATGAGTGGCAGGTGACAGCACATAACACAACAATACAGAAATCTGGTTTGAATCAGAAAAGACAGCTAGAAAAATAAGTATACCTATGAGGACACAAAAGTACTCTTAAGCATTTTTAGATTGATCAATCAACTCAAGACAGTAATTCTTAAGAACTAAATTTGAAGAGACTTCAAAGATAAACCTATATAAAGTGTTACTATAATGTACACTCAGTAACAAAAAAGTTCTTCTTACATCGAGTTGTTCCCTTGTAGGTTCTGGGGATCGATCAGGAATTAGCAAGTCAGGAGGATCATCAAATGGATCATCCAAAATCACTGCATGATTTATCCTTACAAAATAAATCCAAAACAAACGTGATATTTATTTCAGAACTTTGTGTTTTGTTTATAAAAATTAAAAGTATCTTAAGTATGTCATGCCAGAAAGAGCCATAAGCTTTAAATCTTACTACATAAATATATTACTAGATATACTTTTTTTTTTCTTTTTACTAGATACACTTTGAAAATTAGTGTTATTATCTTTCATTTCATTGCCTGGAATTATATTAATTATTCTATATTACTCTTACATATACACAAATCTTAGTACCTTTTCCCTCTAATTCTAGTAATTTGCATTTTTAAAAGCTAAGTTGTTTGTTGTTAAGTGCCATGGAGTCAGCCGCAACTCTGTGAACAACAAATGTGACCCTCGCCCTATCCTGCATCATCCTCACAATCCCTTCAAGTATGGTTCTGGTGGCCTAGTGGTAAGGAACTGCACTGCCAACCTGAAGGCACACAGTTCAAATTCACCAGCTGATCCGCAGGAAAAAGATGGGCAATCTCCTCCTGTGCAGCCATTGCCCCTGAAAACCTGCTGGAGGGTTCTGGTCATTTCCAACGTGATGGTACCACCAACAACAAACAATAATTCATCTCAACATAAGCAGTTATAGTACAAGTGTAAAAATGCAAAAGATCTTTTCTGTGAAATAGATTCTACTTTTTATTTCATTTCTATTTGCCGTATCAAGTTTATTTTTTCTTTTATTCTGTTTAATAGATTCTACATTTTTATATTCATTCACATTTTAGAACTACCGCAAATCAGGTCTATCCATCATTTCCTGTCAAATATCACAAAGTTAAAGCATTCTAATGCATTCAGATTGTAAATTGTAACCATACCTGATATCCTGATAAGGTACAAAGTCCTTGTCAACAAATGTTTCATTAATTTTCTTAATTACATCCATGCCTTCTGTTACTTCACCAAACACTGTATGAACACCATCAAGGTAATCAAGATTTTCCCCTGTAGTAATAAGAAACTACAGAGAAAGATAAAAACAAAAACAAAACCATATATGTCATTCAAACTGAAATTAAATTAACAACAAAAAAAAAATACCGAAGGCATTAACTGCACCTGTTCTTATACACTTGTTACTAGTACTAAGTTCAAAGCACAAGCTTGAAAGGTGCAACAATGAATGAATGGAAATCCTCAGTCTATGTAAACTTTTATTAAAATTAATAATAAAAAAATTAAAAATAAATAAATAAAGCACAAAGCTTATACCTAAATTACTAGGTATGAACACAGACGTTCCACTGATTGCTCAAAATACTTGGACAAATCAAAATTTAGACTTTTTACATGTAAACCTAAAAATAAAAGAACCTACTCTAAGGGGGTAAATGTGAGGATTAAATAAAACAATTAATGAAAGGTACGCAACATGACTGATTGCATACTCTATAATAAATACTGAAACAAAAGAAGGCACAAGGTAAACAGTGGTGATTTCTAGATGCTGGGGTTGGAGGGAATGTTTTTATGTCTTTATAATTTCTGTATCTAAATTTCTCACAATAGATATGTTTAAATTTGAGAAAAACAAGAAAAAGAAGGGTTTTCTTTTTAAAAAGACACTGCAGCAGGCTGCAAGGCAGGACTCACTTTCTCAAAGAACTACAGGTGGTAACCCCAGTGTGCCTGATAAGGACAGGGCACCAACAGCTTCTGCTGCAACAGACTTCCCAGAAGTAAAGCTGCAATCCCTGTGTCCTTGGTACAGGGCAGGAGGCAGTTGATTACGTTTTAAAAGGCCAAGCTTACCTCAGCTAAGGGCACAGTGAAAATGCTCAGAAATCACCCTCAATCATCCATGCAGAAGTGTGTGCATCTGCTTCATTTCAACAATGTTTTCTGGTAATGGCTTTGCTCTACATCTGGCTGAACTGAAAAGCATTATCTGAAGTACATTCGACAATCAGGCCTGTTCTCTGGAATTACATGGTGATGGTATAAGTGGAAATAAACTCATGATACTTCAAAAATGGGAACCGTCTGCTCCATCGAAGAGTAAACGAGCTGTTGAAGAGAGTAAAGCAAAAGATTTCTTGGGCAGCCTCAAACGCCAGAAACGGCAGGGCTGTGGGCCCGGTCTCAGCCAGAGTTGCAGCAGTGGTACCAGCGGTTCCTCTACGTGGGATTCGATGAAGCAAAATTTGAAGATGATGTCACCTACTGGCTAAATAAACAGAAATCGAGATGGGCATGACTATTGCGGAGAGTACTACCACCGTCACTATGATGAAGCTGTAGCAATTGGTCCCCCGAACCCTTACAGCTTCAGCCATGGAGCCAGTGTCAACTATGACGACTACCAAGCTTCACTTACGACACTGTGTACATGGAACCAAGACTGAGTTTCTTATATATCCCAGAGATGAACGTCATGCTTGGAAGGGGGGAGGGACAAGGTAAGAGAGGAAGACCCTGGATGAGATGAACTGATTCAGTGACTGGGGTAATGGGGGCAAGGTGTGTCAGAGACAATAAGATTGGCACAGGATAGAGCAGGGTTCAGGGCTGTTGTAATAGGGTCACTAGAGTTGTAGATGACTCAATGGCACCTAACAACAACAACAACTCTCAAACTGGCTTCTGTTTCACTTTATTGCAGCTAATCTTTCCTATCTACTTCTTTCTCCTCTATCTACTCCTATAGATTCTTCTACGACCAAAAAAAAAGAGCTAACTGAAGAATTGACATGCCTTTTCATATTTCATCTAGGCAATCTAACAATGCTATCCATTTTAAAAAATAGGAATAAATGCATTATGGGGGGAAAGATAGTGCAAGTCTTTCTTCTAGAAGTATCTATAGTTGAAATTCTCTTACTGGACAGTTTCAAAATATAATCTTGTTGAGTCCTTTCAGCCCTTCATTTTAAGTAAAATGCATCCTCTTCTCCGTGTCCTCACCTGAGAGCCGTGCTGATCACTGCCATTGTTCACCATGGACACTGTGCCTTTCTTCTTGTGTTTAATTCTTGGCACTTTCTCTGCATCAAAAAACCTTGCCTGATCACCATACAGCTGACTGAAAATACACAAAGTAAGGTTATTATATATAAGTACACTCATAATAAAACATAGTAATACTACTAACCAAAAGATTATCACATAGCTCTTTACAGAAATGTCATTACAGTTAAAAACGTTCCTCTTTTTTGCTATCGACATTTAGGGAAGTTAGAAAAAAACTCATTATTTGAACTGTATTTTAGAATGCAGACTGAGGCCTGCAAGTTAACACTGTTAAGAGGAAATTCCATTTTACCTATTTAAAAAATAACAAAACTCACCCAAAAACAGACTCTCCTCCACGGCCAGTCCCCGTAGGGTCACCAGTTTGTATGATAAAATCTCTCTAAAACACACAAGATACTTTTATTTATTAATAAGATATGTCAGGTGGCCTCAACAGGAAAAGGACATAACTAATATCCACAACTCACCTGTACATTGTGAATAAGGCAATAATTATAATATTTTATCTTGCACAGCTTCAGGAAATTCAAGCAGGCTGAAAAAAAAATAAATAAATATTAAATTTACCACAATAATCCACGCTAACATTTTTAAATAATAAAAGCATAGTTGGTGTAATTAAATTTCTACATTAGCATGAAAGAAAAAGATCAAATGTCTAAAGCCATTAAAAAAATAAAAACTAGTAAGCCTGGAAAAAGGCAACATATCTTAAATTATATATTTACTGTTCTTTTCTTAGGACTTTTTGGGTATTGAATTAATGCAGGAAACCAAACTTACCATAAGCAATTATTTACTGATATGCTGGTTTTGTAAGAAAAAATTAACAAAGATACTGTGATGGGAATCATAGAAGACTAGTGAAAATGGGTGCAGATTATATAAATTTGGAAAAATTAAACACTCAGGCTGTAGTTTTTAAAAAATACTGCATAACTCTTCACAAAAAGTCATCTATGTATCTGCAACTCTTAGGGACTCTATGTACAATAGCTCTGAAGCCTGCCCTGTCATGAGTCAGTCTCACTGGTCTCTGACACACCTACCCTCATTACCCCAGTTACTGTATCAATACATTTCATCCAGGGTCTTTCTCTCCTATGCTCTCCCTCCACCCTTCCGAGCATGATGTCCTTCAAGGATCAGTTTCTCCTGGCAACATGCCCAAAGTATATGAGAGGAAGCTTCAAAATTCTTGCCTCCAAGGAGAAAGCTGGTTTGACCCTCTGTAAGACAGATCTGTTTTCTTGGTGGTCCATGGTGTATGTTCAAGACTCTTCTCCAGTACCACAACTCAAAGGCATCAATCAATTCTTTTGTCATCCTTAGTCATTATCTAGCTCTTTGATTCATATCAAGTAACTACGAAGACCATAGCCTGGATCAGGTGAACCTTAGTCTATAAACTGACATCGTTGCTTCTCAGAACTCTTGAGAAGTCCCTCACAGCAGATGTTCTCTTAAAGTTTAATCAATATACATTTCCTGAATACTTCCTAGGGACCTGGCACAGACCTTTTGATAGCACATAAATGACATTAAACCACACAGCCATTTCCCTCAACAGATTCACAGTCTAGTAGTAGAGAGACAGTTAACAAGTTTTCAAGTACCACACTAGAAACTAGAAGGGGGCTTTGGTGGCTTCCTATCTTATCTTGCATACTGATCCTCCTGAGGGTTTGCTGAGGCAGTTAATCACAGGGAAAGAGACTGTCCATCTTTCTCCCTTGGAGCAACTGGTAGATTTGAACTATGTACCTTTGGGATTGCAGTGCAGCCACCCACAGGTATACAGTTGGATCTACCAGCTGCTCTGTGGGAAAAGATGGGCAATCTCCTCCCATAAGACTTACTGATTTTGAAAACCCACTGGAGGGCCAGCTATGGTTCGGTTCCCACTCAACAGCACGCACAACTACCACCACTAAAAACGAGGGAGGTCGGGTGGCCTTAAGAAACTGCACTGCTAACCCAAAGGTGATACCGCTCTGATGGTTAGAATTCACCCACAGCTCCAAGGAAGAAAGTTGGGCAATCTCCTGCTGGGGTGCCTTGGAAAATCCACCGGAGTGTCTGATATGAGTCAGTTCTGACTTGATAGAAACGAATTTGAGTTCTGAAACCATAGACTGAACAGTGAAACATTAAAAGTTTACACTAAAGCAAGGCACTTAAACATGAACACAAATAGTAATCATAGCTCACTTGTGTGTGCTTACTAATCCATGCTGGGTAATTTCACATTTTCCCACCATATCAAAGATTTGACTTCCAAGTATGGCTGGCACCTTCCCACAGAATTTGTCTTTCTTCAAATGTACAATCCCAAACAAGAAATCAATATGCATGGTAACAGCAGTCAAGATGTGCTGCATTAGGAAAATCTGTTGTCAAAGACCTCTCCAAAGTGTTAAAGAGCAATGATGTTAGTTTAAAGACTAAGGTGCAGCCCATAAAGTCATTATTGTTGTTGCTCTGTGCCAGTGAGCTGGACCCAACCCACAGCTGACCCACCAGCACGTATTCAGTGGCAGTAAATAGTGCAGGAGAAGACTATGTATGTATCCTTCTCCCATGGAGCAGCGGTGGATTCCAATCACATAGGATTGTAGCACAGCCTCTCACCACTAGGCCACCAAAGCTCCAAGACATAGTCTTTTCAATTATTTCCTAAACATTTGAAAGTTGGATAATCATAAGAACAGAAGAAAAAGAATGGATGCCTTTGGATTGTGGTGCTGGAGAAAAGCACTGAATATTCTATGAACTGTCAAAAGAACAAGTCTCTCTTGGAGAAAGTGCAACCAGGGTACTTCTTACCAGCAAAGGTGGTGAAACTCTGACTCACGTACTATGGCCATGTGGTCAGGAGGAGTGGCCAGTCCTTGGAAGAGGCAATCATGCTGGAAAAGGTGGAGGGTGAGACAGAGAAAGGAAGGCCTCCAACAAGGACTGACACAGTGACCGTAACAAAGGGCTCCAGCATAACAGGCATGGTAAGGATGGAGCAGGATGGACGAAGCTCAGATCTGTTGTTCACAGGGTCACTGTGAGTCATAGGTGAGTCAATGGCACTTAACAACAATATTACCCCTATGGAGCTTGTCTTTCAATATGGCTTTTCTTTTTTTTAATGATTAATAGATTTATTTAAGTAACAATACATTTATAGTCATCACTGTGAAACTTAGATGTTAAATGTTTAATCCAATTTTCCTTCCTGGATAAGTTTTTCTTAGCAATCTCTGTCGGTGTTGAAAACAAAATACCAGAAGAACAGGCGTCCAATGCCAAGCACAGCTCCCATGAGGGAGAGCTTGCAAGTGAGCCTGAAATTGGGGTAGACATTCGCTGATCTTGCACAGGTTCAACGAGTGAAGGCAGGATCTTCAGTGACTGACTGATGGTTGGAGGTCACTGAGCTGAAGCAGATACTCCTGTTTAAACCGGGATCTTATGGCCAGCTGTTCAGTTTGAGCCCGCCGGGCCTCTGGAGATATGTCTGTCGTATTTGGCTGGGTCAAGAGTAGCAGGTAGGGTGACCAGGTGTGATGGCTTATACTTTGGGAATGACATCTTGGCTACCCTTAATATGGCTTTTCTGTGGAACTGAATGTGGATGACCAACCACGTGGAAGGGCAGGACTATGTGAATGAGGTATCTTGTCTTATCCACAAGACTGGCTGTCTACCATTCCACAAGGGGGTTGGTCAGTCTCAACAATCTACAAGAAGATTGGCTAGTCTCACTAATAAATGGAATAGCTCTAGCTGGAAGAATCAGAATTCTCCCCCGCCAGAGAAGAGGAAAGAGACCTTCCCCACCCCAGTTAAGGGGAGCCAGGAAAATGTAGGATACACTTTGGGAAGGCCGCAGCAGCCATGGCTGAACTAGAGAATTGATATGAGATGGGAGTTGGGGGCGTTGGGGAAGCCAATATTGGCAGGATTGAGAACTTTTTTACACTACTGGGTAGAGAGCCAATACTGGCAGGACTGAAAACTTTGTTGGACAACTGGGAAGGGAAGCAGATATTGGCAGAACTGAGAACTTAAGTTCTCTCTGCAAGCTGCAAGGCTCGAGGCTGAAGTGCCTGCTTGCACATTTGAGAGCTGTCTTAATTGTAGTATGTAATTAATCTGGATTACAAACTTTTGACTTCTCTAATATGGTTCTGTGTGGTCTGGAGTTATCACATTGGATTCCGTACCTAGCAAAGTAGTAAGATTGGTGTTGAGATGAGTAGAAGGAGGCATGGGAACGAGGGGGACATGTCTGGCCGTATGAGAATTGTTTTGTGTTATTGATGTTACGGACAAGGATCATTCCCCCCTGTGAAGCTGGTAAAGGTCAGATATGATGAACCTCACATGGCCCTTACTCTTTTTACAATCCCTAAAAGGGCGCTCATGTGACCTAATGGGAAGTAGCTGCAATGTAATTCCCAAGGCCTGTGGTTCAAGGGCACCTGCTACTCCATGGGAGAGGGATAGGCAATCATGTCCTGTGCAATTAACTTCCTCTGAAAACCCACCAGAGGGTCATCCATGGGTCGGTTCCACAACAACAACAACAACAACAGAAACATGTTGTTGTTGTTGTTGTTGTTATGTGCCGTCGAGTTGCCTGCGACTCATAGCAACCCTATGTACAGAAACATAGTCTTTCCAATTATTTGCTATGTATCTGAGAGCTGGAAAATAAATTAAGGATGACGGGGAAAATTTGACGCCTTTGAGCTATGGTGTTGGAGAAGGGCACTGAACATCCCATGGATGGCCAAGAGAACGAACAGATATGCCATGGAGGAAGTAGAGTCAAAGTGGCTCCTGGGAGGCAAGAATGATGAGGCTTCCCCTCATATACTTTGGGCATTTTGCTAGGAGGGGCTATTCCTTGGAGAGGGACATGATGCTGGGAAAGGTGGAGGGTCGACAAAGAAGAGGAAGACTCTCAACGAGGTAGATTGACATGGTGACTGCTGCAATGGGCTCTTGTGTATCAGGACGTGTGAGGATGGCACAGGATAGAGCAGGGTTCAGATCTTTTGATCATAGGGTCACTATGAGTAGTACTATGAGTACTTGATTCAACGACACCTAACAACAATAGGAACAGATTGTCCCCTAGGCAAGTTAAGTTCCCTTGGAGCTATTTTCCTGAAGGAAGACAAGACTTTCAAATAATTCCAGGACAACACATAAATGTTAGCGTAAGACATGCACCATGTGTTAAAAGAGGCCTGTGACATAAAAATCATGACCAAATACTTCTTAAATCCAGGAAAATGCCACAAAGAGACTGAAAATCTGTTCAAGGAGTTCACCAGAAGGAAGCAAGTCTCTGGAGGCTCATAAACTTTGGGAGAGAGTACACTGTTTGAGACAGTTGAGTGTGGGGGAAGGCACAGTACAATATGTTCCTTTATCTTCTTTTATAGAATCTGTTTCCCATGATATAAGATCATGAATGTAACTACTTACTTTTACACAAACAGATACTGTTACATCCTTATCTAATGTTTTGCTTTCCCAAACAGCACAGCGTTCTTATTATCACAACTGCTCCTCCAATTTATGAAAAAATATTATGGCCTCATTTCTCCCTAAATTGATACAGTCTCCAAACTGCTGCACGTTATCTTCCTAAAACAACAATTTTTCCCTGTCTGGATCCTACTTTTAAAAATTCACTGAGGGGTGACCTCAGTACCACCAAGAAATCATCACAGATACTCTGAACCCCTGAACCGATCTAAATTGCATGACAATCTAAAATGCTAAAGTTTCTCCCAGAGGTATGCAGTTCAAATCCACCAATGCTCTGCTGGAGAAGGAGGGGGCAATCTCCTCCTGTACCAGTCAGATCTAATTTGACGGTACACGTAAAAATAATACAATAAAATTTTTTAAAAAAATAAATAAAATGCTAAAGTTTCAAGAGCAAGGAGTCTCTCCTTAGAAAGTGAAACTAATATTTAGCAAGAATCACAACAATAAAGCTTTCACTGAGCTTTAGAGTGCTAGAAAAAAATTGGAAACAGGCAGTGGTGATGGGTACACGGCAGGACAATGTGATTAATGCCACCTAATTGTACACTAAAAAACTGTTGAAATGGCAGATGCTTGTGAGATACAGATATATACATATATAAATATATATAGAGAGATCTGTTATGTGTGTACATATACACATCTATGTACACCTACACATACAAGTATACATGTACGTACATTACAATTTTAAAAACAAGACATCTTCAAAGCTTTGATTATCAGTATGGCTCTCAAGACTAGGTAGGAGCTAGCCAAACTCATAGGACCAGATTCACAGTTTAAAATCTCACTTCTCACACCACTCCCTCTAGCCAGGCCAAGCTACTTGCTGTCTCCAGACAAGGCCAAGCAAGAGGTATAGAAAACTCTCCTCCCCCCACTCCTCTCTGAATGAGTCAGTTCAAGTGCTTTGAATTCCTGTTGCTCTTATCTCCAGTCCAACCGGGAAAGACTCCTTCCTCAGGTTTCCATAGAAATTCACACATCCGAACACTACTTAACAAAATTAAATGGGTTCCCGTGGCTAGTATCTCGGAGGAAAAAGTAAACCCCGGTGCACCAGCCGATTATCCCAAAGTTTTAAGAGCTGGCTCTCGCAGGTCTGGCGGTCCATAAAGGTTGGCTCTGGTTCTGTGCGCATCTCGCTGTGCGCAAAGGCCGTTCTGCGCACTCACTGTTTGTGCACTAGCCACAAGCTGCTTCTCATCAAGAACTGACACACCAGATAATATCTGTAATACCACCCAAGCTGTAAGTCGTGCAAATATTCCATATTTGGTGTGCATTCAGATGCCCTGTCTCTCTCTCACACACGGACTGCCTCCGTGGAGAAAGGCCAGCCAGAGTGCTCCTTGGAAGCAAGAAGGATAAGGTTTCAGCTCACATACTTTGGGCATGTTGTTAAGAGGGGCTATTGCTTGAAGAGGACCATCACGCTTGGAAAGGTGGAGGGGCGACGAAAGAAAGGAAGACCCTCAACCAAGTGGTTTGACATAGTGACTGCTGCATTGGACTCGAGTGTGTCACAAAGTGTGAAGATGGAGAGGGTTCAGATTTGTTGTGCACAGGGTCGCTATGAGTCTTACTTGATGGAATCTAAGAACAACACTAACATGCTCTCTCTCTTACACAGATACACACCCCCCTTATAACTAACACTCTCTCTCTCTCTCTCTCTCACACACACACACACACACACAAACACAAAGACATCTTTCCACCACCAGCTAAGCGAACATGGAAACGGGGAAAAAGTTGTGAAAAGGCAAACAAATTTTCCATGCAAAACCTACTGCAAACAAGACCCGCTTAAAAATCAGGCCCAAGGCGGACACCAAAAGCCCAAGAGATGGACTCGATCGCTGGAACAGAGAATGGATCAATGGAAGAGCGGAGAAGGACAATATGGGAAACCCGGCAGGAAGGAGGAAGACCCGGGCTCACCGCGCGGCCGCTCCTCGGTGTACAGGTCGATGACGACGTCGCCCAAAGTGGTCTCCAGGAGAACCGCCATGGCGCCTGCTCCGCTGCAGCAAAGCCGGGAACTGACAGCCGAGTCCCTTCCTCCCCGTTGCCACGCGTCACTCTGGGCGCGGCGTCATTACGTCACTCACCCAGAGACCCGCCCCTTCCAGCAGCTCCTTCCGGTGGGCCGTCTCACGGCCGTTTCCGGTTCCGCTGTTGGCGTGAGGCCGAGTGCTGGGCGGCATGTTTGAAAATGCCTTTCGAAAAGGCCTCTATGCGAAGTACTGTGCCTGGCTTTCGTTTTGGGACTCTTTTCTGGGTTTCCTCAACAGTCATTCCTAAGCTACGAGCTGAGAACATCAGGAACCACGCCCACACGTTGTTGTTGTTGTTGTTGTTAGGTGCCATCGAGTCCTAGACGACTCATAGCGACCGTATGAACGAACGGCCTGAGCACTGATCATGAAGTTTCCGGAGGCAAGCCATTTCAGAAGTGGATGCCACTCCTGCTTCCAGGCTTGTTTTAATCGGGAAGCTCCAGCACTACCCAAAAACGTAGTCACTTTTTTGGAATGCTTTCCTCGCTAATTGTGCCTATCCTGTGAAGAGTTGCATCGCTCATCGTAGTTCCTTTTACCAGAGCTGCAGAATATCAAAGACTAACGTTTTCAACATGGATTACATCTCAGCATCAAGAAAACAAAAATCCTTACCACTGACCCATTAAGATAGACGGAGAAAATACTGAGACTGTCAACAACTGGATTACATCTCAGCATCAAGAAAACAAAAATCCTTACCACTGACCCATTAAGATAGACGGAGAAAATACTGAGACTGTCAACAACTTCATCTTCCTTGGATCCACAATCAAAACGTTGAGTACAAGCAGTCAGGAAGTATGACGTATTGCATTGAGCAGGTCTGCTTTCAGGGATCTCCTGTCCAAATTACTGACAAGCAGTAATGACAGTTTAAAGATTAAAGTGCACCTGATTCAGGCCATGTTCTTTCCAGTCAAATACTATGCATCTGACTGCTGGACAATGAATAAGGATGACAGAAGTGATGCCTTTGATCTGTAATGTTGGTGAAGAGTACTGACTATCCCATGGACTGCCAAAAGAATAAACAGGTAGGTCTTGGGAAAAGTACAGCCAGAGTGCTCTTGGAGGCAAAGATGACAAAGCTTCGTCTCATATTCTTTGGACATGTTGTTAGGACAGGCTGTACCTTGGAGAGGGACATCATGCTTGGGAAGGTAGCAAGTATGAAAAAGAGGAAGACCCTCAATGAAATGGATTGATACACTGACGGGACTTAAGTGTGTTAGAACTTATGAGGATGGCACCGGATAGAAGGTTCAGATCTTTTCGTAGGGTTGATATTCAATAGTACATAACATTCCTGTGACAGGGCAGATGCATAAGGCAGGTCCCTAGGTCAACAAGGTTGTTGAGCCTGTGACTCATAGCAATCCTATGTACAACAGCTCTGAACCCTGCCCTGTCCTAAGCCAGTCTCACTGATACACCTAATCCCATTGCCCCAGGTATCACGTGAATACATCTCATCCTCTCCTGCGGTGTCCCTCCTTCACTCTTTTTTTTTTTTTTAATTATTTTGTGATTTTGTGTGCATGTACCGTCAAATCAGATCTGACTGGTACAGGAGGATATTGCGCCTCCTTCTCCGGCAGAGCGTCTGGTGGATTCGAACCGTGTTCCTCTGGGATTGCAGTGCAGCTTCTTGCCACTAGGCCACCAGAGCTCCCCTCCTTCACTCTTCTAAGCATGATGTCCTTCTCCAAGGACTGGCCATGTGCCCAACTTATGTGAGACATACCTTAGTCTCTAGACTGACATTGCTCTTTAGCATTTTGGAGATGTCCCTGACAACAGACTTCCCCAAAGCAATTAGTCTTTTGATTTCTTGATTGTTGAGCCGAGCAAGTTATAATTGTTAATAACATCAATCTCTTCATCCATCATGAAGTTGCCAGTTGGCCCAGGGGTGAAAATCTTTGTCTTCTTGCTGTTAAGCTTTAATCTATATTGCAGACTACAGCCCTTGACCTGCAGCACACACTTCAGGTCCTCCTCAGTTTCAGCAAGCAAGATTGTGTCATCTGCATAAGGTAGGTTGTTGATGAGTCTTCCTCCAGTCCTGATACTTCATTCCTCCTCATAGAGCCCAGCCTCCCAAGTGATCTCTTTGCATACAGATTGAAAAGAAAGGACACATCCCTAGTGCAATCCGAACCATGCAGTGTTTCTTTGCTCTTATCTGATGACTTAAACAGGGTTAGAAAAAAAAATAATCATCAACCTTAAGTTTTTGCTGGTTTTATTAATTTTCTTTTGTATAAAAGATCTACAAAACTGATTATGGTGCCAGGGAGATTTAATAGTAATAGAAAAATCTAATTGATAAGAGTATGGTTGCAAGGTGCAGGTCAGATAGTTTCGTTTCACATGCTGTCACTAAGTTGTACACCTGTGAAAGTCAAATTGGCAGAAGTTTTGTGATGTTAGGTGCCACTGAGTCAACTACAACTCACAGTGACCTTGTGAACAATAGATCTGAGCCTTGACAGCCTTTACATACTCGCCATCTCCACCATGCTCAAGCCCGGGGTTGTTGTCACTGTGTTAATCCATCTCCTAGAGGGTCTTCCTCTCACTAACCCTCCTCTTTTCCCAGCATGATGATAATGTCTTTCCAAGGACTGGTGCCTTCGGACAACATGGCCAAAGCATGTAGGAGGAAGTTTCAGCACCCTTTCCTTTAAGGAGCACCATGGTACACTTCCTCCAAGACAGATTTGTTTATTCTTTAAACAGTTCATGAGATGTTCAATATGCTTTGCCAACACCATAATTAACAGGCATCTTCTTTAGCTTTCCTTTTTATTATCCAACTTTCTGGTCCAACTGGTGAATCCAAACTGCTGACCTTTCCTTTGGGTTTGCAGCCTGACACATCACAAACTATGCCCCCAAGATTCTTGGAAACAGAGCATACTCAAAAGGAAGTAGCCCTTTTTAACCAAGTGGTTAACCACATCAAGTCATGTCACAGAAAGTTACTACTTTATTTATATGATAGCAACCAGTCATATGTCTGGTCTAACCTTTGAGAATCACAGGCCAGGCAAATAGACCCATAAAGCTGACCATTGCAAGAAACAACCAGAATAGCTCACTGATGGTAGAGACAAGACAACTTGCACTTTGCTTTTCTTCCACATGGGGGCCTTTACCATCTAAACAAGTGTTAAAGGGCAAAGAAGATGTGATTCCTTCCAACACACACACACAAATAATACCTACTCATCTGAGCGGCTGAATATGTGACTATCCCCAAACACACCTTAAACATTCTTTACCTCTATCATTTAATAAATATTTGGCACAGATATCCTGTATATTTTTGTTTTTATTGTTGCTTTTGTTTTTTGAACTCTTACATCTGGGAAACTCCATGAAATAGACTCTGAGGACGGTGCAGGATAAGATAAACTTCCAATGTGTGCATACAGCCACTACAAGTCATGGTCGACTCAGTGGCACCTAACAACAACAATATGTGTGGGATACTTTATAAGGATTGTTTTTCAGAGCATCAATAGAACACGGACTTTTAGCTAACAATTCAGCTATGACTGAGTCTTGTGCTCCTTTCTATCTTTCACCGGCTTGTCTATTAAAAGCAGAACCAATCAGCCAGCTTCCTTATCCTTCTCAGAAAGGCTAAAGAGTATCAAATACACAATCACACAGAACTTTGTTTCTTATAATGGTGGTGATACTTGGAGTAGTTTTATTGCTTCCTCACACCATGGACTAGCAATTCTCTTTCCCTTACTTGAAAGACCCTCCCTGGTGGGGTACTACATTAAGCATTGAGCTGCTAAGTGAAGGGTTGGTGTCTCAAATCCACCAGCTGCTTCATGGAAGAATGGGACAGTGTTTCCATAAAGAGGGATCTTCTTGGGAACCTTCTAGGACTGTCCCACACTCACCTGTAGGGTTACTACGAGCTAGAATCAGACATAATGGTAATGGGTTTTGGTTTTTCTTAGTGGAATTAGAGGATTTCTGGTAGTATAGTTGATAGGGAGTTGTGCTACTAACCCAAAACTAGGCAGGTGGATATATGTAATAGTAAATAAAGTATTCTATTCGAGTTCTTTGGTGTTGGAGAAGCATATTTAATATCCCATGGACTGCCGAAAGAACAAACATATTTTGGAGAAGGTGCTCCTTGGAGGCAAAGGTGATGAAGCTTCAGCTCACATACTTTGTGCATGTAGCTAGGAGAGGTTATTACTTGGAGGGGAACAAGTTACTTGGAAAGGTGGAGGGTCAGTGAAAGAGAGGAAGATCCTCAACCAGGTGGATTGACACAGTGACTGCAGCAATGGGCTCGAGTGTGTCAGGAAGCGTGAGGATGGCAAAGGATAGGACAGGGTTCAGAGCTGTTGTTTATAGGGTCATTATGGGTCATACTGTACTAGAAAGCAACTGATCACAATAATTAGAGTTCCAGTTTGTAAATCTCTATCATTGGTGGATGGCTGCAGCCAAGTTCTCTCAATTTAGCCCCACTTTTACCTCATTATGGTGCCTTAAAAAAAGTATGTGTGCCAAAATTGTTACTCAAACATAGTATCACCATGAGTCATGACCAACTCGACAGCAGATAACAACAACAATAAATCAGGCTTTTAAGCAAAACTTAAGCTAATGAAGTTTGCTTTCTAGAAACTCAGACTTTATGACTGAGGTTGAGTTGTCGATTTATTGTTGTAATCCAGAGAACAAGGGCCAAACAGAACAATGGTTTGTGAGAAGATTTGGTGGTGTATTCTTTTTTTTTAAATTTTTTTTTATTTTATTATTTTTGTGTGTGTGTACCATCAAATCAGATCTGACTGGTACAGGAGGAGATTGTCCCTCCTTCCCCGGCAGAGCATCTGGTGGATTTGAACCGTTCGCCTCTGGGATTGTAGTTGCAGCTCCTTGCCACTAGGCCACCAGAGCTCCCCGGTGGTGTATTCTGTGTCATTGAGTCAAGTATTATGCGCACATAGTGACCCTATGAGCAACAGACCTGAACCCTGTCCTCTCCTGTGCCGTCTTCATCATCTCTGACATTGTTGCAGTCACTGTATTAATCCATCTTGAGAATTTTCCTCTCTTGGTGGCCCTCCTGAGAGGCAAGGGAATCTGATAGTTTAGTTAAATTCAAAGCAACAGGCTCAACACAGAAGATTATGGTGATGTTTTTGCAATCTCATAAGGATAAACTTGATGAATTTTCCTGAACGACACAGAATGATCATGAGAGCTTATGAATAAAAAGTTTTCATAAAGTAAAAACTACACTGGTGATAAAAATGTAAGGACAGTTGCACTGAGATTTCTCTTTTTTCCTCCATCGCAGCAATTTGACCTGCATGAGCATTCCTAAAGAATTTCCCTGGGGGACCTTATGCCATTCACCTCACAGCCCTACTCTTGCCCCTTCAGACTTCTTTTCCCCAAATCTGAAAAGAATATTTAAAGGGGACATGATCTGTGCCTTAAAGATGCTGAAACTGATATTTTGACATGCTGTGAATTGAAAGGCACAGAATTTTTCCAGAAAGAGTTAGAAAGATCAAACACTTTCTTCAGAAGCACATACACTTCCGTGGAGGATACTGAAAAACAACAGCTTCCAGAGAGAATGTGCACAAGTGAGAGAGATCTTTATCTCAAGGAAATGGCTCACACTTACCAAATCTGTAGGTCAGGCGTCAGGCTGGAGGCTTCTCCTGATATGCCTCAAATCAGCAAGTCAGGCAGAAGACTGCTGACTCGTTAGCTGCAGGAGTTGGTGGATCCTCAAAATCTACCAGTAAGACAGCTGCTAGCTCATGTCTCAAGAACTGGTGGTCAGAGGACAATGACTCCAATGTAGCATTGAAAGAGCATTGGCTTTGCTAAAATATCCATATATATTATTCAATACAAGTCACGTCCCAAAGGAAACTTCCCTTTCAGTGTATGCAGATGGCACAACCTTGCTCACCAAAACTGAGGAGGACTTGAAGTGTTTGCTGCAAAGGCCAAGGATTGTAGTCTTAAATGTGGACTACAAATCAACATGAAGAAAACAAAGATTCTCACCACTGGGCCAATCGGCAGCATTATGACAGTTGGAGAAAAGATTGAACTTGTTAACAATTCATCTTTCTCAGATCTATAGTTTACACTCTTAGCACCAGCAGTCAAGAATTCAATAGACAAGTTACTTTAGGAAAGTCTGCTGTCAGGGGCGTCTCCAGAGTGCTAAAAAGCAATAATGTCGGTCTACAGACTAAAGTGCACCTAGTCAAGGCCATGGTCTTTATAGTTATTTGCTATGCATCAGAGAGCTAGACAATGATTAAAAATGACAGGAGAACCAAGCTTAGAAGGCCTAGCCTATGGTATAAAAGAGACCACCAAATACAACCAGAAATGCACAATCTGGAGAAGATAAAATTGATGAATGGGACTCACTAAAGATTAAATCTCTGGGCTCATAAAAAACATTTTCCAACAGGGTGAATAGAAAGCCTACTGATTGGGACAAACATTTGGTAATACCATCTCAGACAAGAGTCTCATAACAAAAGTTTACAGAATACTCCTGGAGCTTCAGAAGAAAACTACTGATAACCCAGTTACAAAATGGGCAAATGACACCGAAAGACTTCACAAATAAAGACATTCAATAAATCAAAACCATAATGGGATATCATCTCATCCCAGCAGCAGTGGCAAAATTTAGTAGGGCAGCAAGAAATAAATGTTGGAGAAAATGTGGAGAGGTGGGAACTCTCATACACTGTTGCTGGGATTGTAAAATGATGTAACAACTCTGCAAGACATTTTGAAGTTTCCTCAAAAAGTTGAACATAGAAACTCCAAATGACCCAGTTATTCTGCTACTAGGAATATACCCCAAAAATTAGAACTGAGACAAAACCAGAGATTTGTACACCAATGTTTATAGCAGTGTTATTCACCACTGCAAGAACATGGAAACAGCCCACATGTCCAACCACAACCGAATAGATTGAGAAATTGTGATACATTCACACAATGGAATACTGTGCAGCACTCAGGAGCAGAAATTTTGAAAAATACTATGTAACTTGGGAGAGGGTGGAAAACATTATGCTGAGTGAACTAATGCAGTCTCTTAAGGACAAATACTGCATAAGACCATTATTGTAAAAATAGGATAACTAGTAAAACAGGTATGGGAACTCAAGGTGGGGGGGGGGCAGCTGAGGATAAGTAGGCGTGAAAATCACAAGGATGTACAGTTTGATGGGTGAAGGGAGAAGGGAAAGGAAATGGGAAAGATCTGGGTGAAAAGACAGGGTCATGATGGGCAAGGTCCAATGAAAATTAATTTTATAAAACATAATGCATGACATGAAGACTAAGGTGTGCCTGCTATGCATCAGAAAGCTGGATAATGACTATAGATGATAGAAGAATTGATGCCTTTGAGCTGTGGTGCTAGAGAAGAATACTGACTATATCGTTAATTGCTTGGAGAACAAACTTCATTCTAGAGAGGGTGAAACCAGGCTGCTCCTTGGAGGCAAATATTCTGAAACATCGTCTGGCATACTTTGGGCATGCTGCAAGAAGGCACCAGTCCTTGGAGAGTGACGTCATGCTTGGGAGGGTGGAGTGACAGCACAGGCGAGGAAAATCCCTGATAAGATAGATTAATTCAGTGACTGGGGTAATTGGGGTAGGTGTGTCAGAGACAATAAGACTGGCACAGGATAGAGCAGGGTTTAGGGCTGTTGTACATAGTGTTGGTATGAGTCGTGACTCAACAGCACATAAGAACAATGCATGACAATGTATGAAACAGTATGAATGAAGAATAGTGTGAAATACAATGTATACAAACTTTGTAAGGAAATCAATAATTTTAAAAAAATGACAGAAGAATTGACGCCTTTGAGTTATAGTACTGGAGAAGAGTATTGAATATACCATGGACTGCTAAGAGAACAAACCAGGTCTGTCCTGGAGAGTGTGAAACCAGGCTGCTCCTTGGAGGATTGTTAAGCTCTGTCCCACATACTTAGGGCATGTAACCAGGTAGGACCAGTCCTTGGGGAAGGATATGATTGTTGGAGGAACAGTACAGCAGAGGAAGACCCTGGATGAGATGGAGTGACACAGTGGCTGTGGCAATGGGAGCAGGTAGGTCAGAGATGGTGAGATTGGCTCAAGATAGAACAGGGTTCAGAGCTATTGTTCATAGGGTCATTCTGAATCACAGCTGACTCGATGGCACATAACAACACATCAGAACATAAAACGAAGGAAAATCACACAGTATTTCCAAACTACGGAGAATCAAGGGCTTAACCATCACAGATGGGGAGCAGGGAGCAGGGCAGCATCTTAGCTTTGAAGTTTCTCTGGTTCCAATGCTGTTGCTGATGGTAGAGAAGTTGAGCAAAAGATGCCTCTCATGTTCCTTTTTCTCCACTTCTCCCAATCCAGGAATCTTCCCCTCACGCCCCCCACCCCTTGTTGTGTATGGTCAAATCCGATCCCACTTGCACAGGTGGAGATTGCCCCTCCTTCTCCAGCAGAGCACCTATTGGATTCAAATCGTGCAGCTATATTTTTTTAGAAAGTCAATGACTGGCATGTTTGATAATTATTTTTATAAATATATAGAAAAGACCAAATTAACCACATCACCTGTTACTTTTATTACAAACCAGTAGTGTTTTGGTTTAGAATTTAGGGTCTCTCCCTTAAGTTATAGGTCAAAGTTCAGTATTAAACCTGTATAAATCTGATCTGTATTTAGGGGGGAAAATAAGATCATAAATTATATTCATCATTGTTGTTATGTGCCATCGAGTCACTTGCGACTCATAGCGACCCTATGTATAAGAGCTCTAAACGCCGTTCTATCCTGTGCCAATCTAGCCATCTCAAATGCACTCATTCCCACCCCTCCACTCACAGAATCGATCCATCTCATTGAAGGTCTTCCTCTCCTTCGCCACCCCTCCACTCTGCCAAGCATGATGTCCCTCTCCAAGGACCAGTCCCTTCTTGCAACATGCCCAAAGTATGTCAGACAAAGCTTCAGAATCCTTGCCTCCATTGAGTTGTAATAAATTTTAAGTATTTATGTAAAGCTGTTACATAATTAATGCTTGCTACTACAGTGGTAATATTTCTACAGGTTAGAGGTTTTTCAAATAAGAAAAGTCACCTATCATCACATTCTAATGAAATCAATTTCTAAATAGTCGAGTTTACAGTACAATTTACACTGTTTAAAAATCATAGAAAAAATTAAAGCAATAATCAAAGATAAACTGAAAAGTGATGGCTGATCTCTTCCCTGAAAAAAATAAAACCTCTAAATCTGTGAGTAACTTTGGAGTCTTGTTACTCTCCCTCTTGTCAGTTTCTGGGGATTTAAAAAATTTTTTTAAAATGTATGAAGGAGTAACTGTGGAAATTCTGTGGTACATCGTATGGTAACAGAAGGGCAGTGACTCACTGCCTCCCAGAAATTGGAAACAGATTCAGATCTTGTGCCAGATTTCCATCTGGAATCAAGCCTGCTTTTAAAGTGTAGAAAAAGATGACTACAAATTTAGTGGTGGGATGATGGAAAGAATAAGGAAATAAGTTGCTGCAAAAGGACACTAAATTTCTAATCAAAGGGATTTACCTGGTAAGAAAGAAATGGTTTCATGTTCTTACAAATTCTTAGAATATCTTCTGCTATTCGCAATTACATGCCATATAGCAGAGAGCTGGACAGTGTCTAAGGATGACAGAAGAAGACTTGATACCTTTGAGTCGTGGTGTTGGAGAAGAGTATTGAATGTACTGTGGACCCCCAAGAAAACAAATAGGTCTGTCTTGGAGAAGGTGAAACCAAGTTTCTCCTGAGAAGCTAGGATTTTGAAGCTCCTTCTCATATACTTTGGGCATGTAGCCCAAAGGAAGTACCAGTCCTTAGAGGAGCTCATGCTTGGAAGGGTGGAGGGACAGCGCAGGAGAGGACAAGCCTGGATGAGATAGATTGACATGGTGACTGGGGCAATAGGGGTTGGTGTGTCGGAGTCAGTGAGACTGACTCAGAATAGGGCAGGATCCAGAGCTGTTGTCCATAGGGTTGCTACGAGTCACAGGTGACTCGATGGCACATAACAACAACAATATGTGGACAACCACTGGGGGCATGATTGTCCAGTGGCTCTATGTGGTGTTTAAAAGGAACACAGCACTCTGATGCAATGGTGTATAATCCTGTTCGATGACAGTGGAGATCAAGCTTGTCCCCAGTCTTCGGGCCAGTGAGGGCATGGTCCTGTATATTCCTTATCTTCTCGGTACCTTGTTGCTAAGGAGAAAAACCATACAGGGCACAATTTTCTGAGGGGGGGGGTGGGAAACTCGCACATATATAAAAAGATTGTCTGTAGCCTGGAAGCAGTCCTCTGGCCCTGTGACACGTAGCAACGGGGCTAGTTGATGGCCAGAAACTGAGTTTGTTGTGTTGGAATTTGCTGGTATAGGGGCTGGAGTGACAGCTGTCGCCGCCACGGCACTTGATACTTAACAATGTCAGACTTTGATAATCTCAACACGGATTTCTACCAGACAAGTAACAGCATCGATGACCAGTCCCAGCAGTCCTATGATTATGGAGGGAGTGGGGGACCCTATAAACAGTATGGTGGCTATGACTACTCACAACAAGGCCGGTTTGTACCTCCAGACATGATGCAACCACAGCAACCATACACTGGGCAGATTTTCCAGCCAACCCAGACATATACCTCGACTACACCTCAGTCACACTATGGAAACAACTTTGAGGATGAGCCACCTTTATTAGAAGAGTTCAATTTTGATCACATCTGGCAGAAAACACTTACGGTCTTACATCCGCTAAAAGTAGCAGATGGCAGTATCATGAATGAGACCAATTTGGCAGGACCAATGGTTTTTTGCCTTGCCTTAGGAGCCACTTTATTACTGGCTGGCAAAATCCAGTTTGGCTATGTATATGGAATCAGTGCAATTGGTTGCCTGGGCATGTTTTGTTTGTTAAACCTAATAAGTATAACAGGTGTTTCATTTGGTTGTGTGGCAAGTGTCCTTGGATAATGTCTTCTTCCTATGATCCTGCTTTCCAGCTTTGCAGTAATATTTTCTTTGCAAGGAATGATAGGAATCATTCTCACTGCTGGAATTATTGGATGGTGTAATTTTTCTGCTTCCAAAATTTTCATTTCTCTGGGTCTGTGCTGTTGAGAGGGACATTCTGCTTCAGGAGAACAGCTTTCTTGCGAGCCTTCAGTTTAGGTGATCGTTGCTCTAGCTTCCCATTTGCCTCCAGTTCCATCCCCAAATCTGAGAACCAGGGCCAGCCTCTTGGAAAGGCCACAGGGACTGAGAACGTCAAACAGAAGTCGCCAAAACAACCTTTCAAGAAAGCTGCCTTCGGAAAACAGAATGGCACCCCCAAGGACTCTCAGACTCCCACTGCATCCTCCCTCAGCCCAGCCGGCCCCCACCAGCAAAGAGGAGGAAATCTCAGTCCCGAGGCAACCAGTCTTAGACGGATAGTTGAAAAGACTGGAGTGACTCATTGCTGTACTGGGTTGGAGCTCTTACCTCTGAGAGGATGCTCTTAACTCTAAGAGGATGGTTTCCCCACTGTATATATGTGAAATGTAATACACAATTGCAACCTCAAAAAAAAAATTTTCATTTCTGCATTAGCCATGGAAGGACAGCAACTTCTAGTAGCATATCCTTGTGCTTTGTTATATGGAGTCTTTGCTCTAATTTCCATCTTTTGAACGGAATTTATCACGGATACGGACATCAGTGGGCCAAACTCACAAATAGTATCTTGAACTCTAAAGTTGGACCAGCAAACTGCAACATCACCACTCTTGTGCAGATTTAACATTTGACCATTGCATCGATGGAAGTAAACATACATCATTAGTTCATTTGTATAGAACTTTTGAATACATTATTGGGTTTATCTGAAGTGTGACTAGCTTTAGGTGTTCATGCTTATACAAATAAGATGTGCTATTTCTTTAATATTTCTGCTGCCTTTAGAAAAACAGATTTTTTTTTCTTGTCAACTATATTATGTTTTTGATAAGATTTTTATCAGCTGTGGGAGACTGACCACAGAGGTCTTGTAATCTTTCTTAAATCCCATCCTATAATAAAGACAACAAAAGGTTTACTGCAGAAGTTTCCCCAGTACTTAGAAAAGAAAAAAAAATTGTCTGTTTGCTCTCAAAACAGGTATGCCATGTGCAAAT
Organism: Elephantulus edwardii; assembly: GCF_000299155.1. Taxonomy (NCBI): domain Eukaryota; kingdom Metazoa; phylum Chordata; class Mammalia; order Macroscelidea; family Macroscelididae; genus Elephantulus; species Elephantulus edwardii. Next base: position 581,595 of record NW_006399852.1, on the reverse strand, counting down.
AAATGATCCCAGTGTGGAGTTTTATGAGTTTGCACTTCAAGACATTTCTTTAAATTATTTCATGACATTTCTGCTAAAATTCAGAGGTATAAGAGGTTCACAATCTACCTAATTATAGACTAAGATGAGAATGCCTATTTAGATGTTAACATTACCATGGTGTCCTGGACTGGCTCAATAATTGGGTCTCCACGTATTCCAAGATAAAGAAAATAATTGACTTTTTGGGAGAACAATATTGAAAATGTTGGAATTACCAGTATTGTAGTTATCAGTGTAAAGTCTATTTGATGCTTATTAATTAAAATTTTCCCACTTAATTTAAGAAAAAAAAAGATTGTCTGTAAAGAGCACAAAGCATTTAATGTACACAGACTCTACATTATGCTATTATGGTAGGCAAACTGAATTCTCAGTTGAGTTTTAATTGAGCTCTCACGTGAGTTTTAATTGAATTCTTTCAGGTGGGTTTTATGAGCAAAGAAACCTAATTGATAGGAGCTAACTCTAAAGAACATAAAAGTACATTCTGTATTAACACTAATGGATTACTTGTTATGTAAGCAACTGCCAAAGTATCTCTGGGTTTTGTTTCACAGGTAAATATGAAGCCTACATGTACTAACCTGAATCTTCCAGTAGATGACAAATACAACTTGGCACAAAAGGGTTTTTTACTTGTTTGTTTAAACATTTGTTATTTTTCTGCTACTGTAACATTTTCACAGAAAAGTCTTTGGTCCTCACACTTAAGTGAAACAGCAAAACAGCAGCCTAAAGAGAAGCAGATCATACAAAAATAGTAAAATTGCTCATTGTGAAATAACATTATCATGTTTAGGCTAGGTGGTGGTTGGTAGGTATTAATGAGTCCACCCCAGTTCATAATGATCCCGTGGATAATTTAAGACAATTTTAACCAGTCCTGTACCATCCTAGAAAATTGTGCTATGTTTGACCCTGTTGTCATAGCTATGGAGTCAATCTGTGTCTTTAAAGATCTTCCCCTTTTTGCTGAGTCTCTGCTTTACCAAGGGAGCTCTGATGGCCTTGTAGGTGAGGATTTGTGTTGCCAACCCAAACATACGAGATTGTAATCTACCATGCTCCATGGGAGAAATATGGGCAATCTCCTCCTGTGCAATTTAGAGCCTCTGAAAACCCACTGGAGAGTCAGCTATAAGTCTATTCTGATTCAACTGCACATAACGATAATAACTACCTTCCCAAGTACAATGTCTTCCTCCAGTGATTAGCCCCTCCCACTGACATATTCCACAACACTTGATTGTATAGATCATAACAACTTATGGCTAAAATTGAAAAGAATAGGAATCCCAGAACACTTATTATGCTCCTACAAAACCTATACCTTGCCAAGAGTCTGTTGTGCAGAGAAAAAGAACACGGTTTAAAATCAGAAAAGGTGTGCTTCAGGGTTTTGTCCTTCCATACCTATTCAAACTGCATACTGAGAAAATCATTTGAGAAGGTGGCCTCTGTGAAGAAGAATGTGGCATCAGAATCAGAGGAAGACTCATCAATAGCCTTCATTATGCAGATAACACAACCTTATTTGCTGAAAGTAAGTTGGACTTGAAACCCTTGTTGCAAAAGATCAAAGACTACAACCTTCAATATAGATTACATCTCAACATTAAGAACAAAAATTTTCACCACTTAATAAGCAACATGATAGATAATTTAATATATAAATTGTTATATAAATACAATGTATATAAACTTTGTAAGCAAGCCAATATAAATTTTTTAAAAAAATGTTTTTGTTATGTGCCATTGAGTCACCTGCAACTCATAGTGACCCTATGTACAACAGCTCTGAACCCTGCCCTATTCTAAGCTAATCTCATTGTCTCAGACAGACCTAACCCCATTTCTCCTGTCACTGAGTCAATCCATCTCATCCTGGGTCTACCTCTCCTGTGCTGTCTGGCACCATGCAAAGTATGTGAGATGGAGCTTAAAATCCTTGCCTGCAGAGAACAGCATGCTTTCACCCTCTCCAAGAGAGACCTGCTTGTTCTCCAGGCAGTTCATGGTATGTTCAACAGTCTTCTCCAGCACTACAGCTCAAAGGCATCGATTGTTCTTCTATCATCCTTAGCCATTGCCCAGCTCTCTGATGCATAGCAAGTAATTGTGAAGACCATGGCCTGTGTGAGGCACTCCTTAGTCAACAGACTGATATTGTTGTGCTTTATTGCTCAAAAGAGGTCCCTAACAGCTGACTTTCCCAATGCAATTTGTCTTTATTTCCTGACTGCTGGTGCCAAGAGTGTAAGCAAGCTGAAGTTGTTTACAATCTCAATCTTTTGTCCCTCTATCATGAAGCTCCCAATTGGCCTAGTGATGAGTATCTTTGTTGTCTTGATGTTGAGCTTCAATCCATATTGAAGACTAAAGTCCTTGACCTTCTGCCACAAATGCCTCATGTCCTCAGTTCCAGTCAGCAAGGTTATGTCACCTGCATAATGCAGGTTGTTGATGAGTGTTCCCAATCCTGATGCCACCTTCCTCCTCATAAAGTCCAGCCTCCTGAATGATCTGTTCTACATATATATTGAAAAGGTATGGAGATAGGGTGCATCCTTGACACATACCTTTCCTGATGCTATACCATGTAGTGTTTCCTTGCTCTATTCTGACTACTGCTTCCTGGTCCAAATACAGGTCTTGCATGAGCACAATTAAACGTTCTGAGATTCCCATTCTTCTCAAGGTTAGCCACAGTTTGTTTCAATTCACACAGTCAAATGCCTCTGCATAGTCAATGAAACACAGACATTCTTCTGGCACTCTGCTTTCAGCCAAGATCCCATCTAAGGTTGGCTATGATGTTCCTAGTGCCACGGCCTCTTCTAAGCCCAGCTTGTACATCTGGCAGTTCTCTGTTGATGTACTGTTCCATTCATTTTTGGATAATCTTCAGCAGGATCTTGCTTGTGTGTGGTATTAGTGATTTCCTGAAGAGTAATTTCCACACTCTTCAGGTCACCATTTTTTGGAATGGGATTAAATATATATCTCTTCAGTAAGTTGGCCAGGCAATTGGCCTCCAGATTTCTTGGCATAACCTGGTGTGTCCTGGGCAGCATTTGTTTGCTGAATTATATCAATTGTTTGCTGAATTCCATCAATTCCTGAGACCTTGTCTTTTGCCAATTCCTTCAGAGAAGCTTGAATTTCCTCCTTCATCCACCATTGTTTCTTTATCATATATTGTTTCATGAAATTCTTCTGTGTCAGCCAATTTTTTTTTTTTTTGTATAGTGATTTTGTGTACTCCTTCCATCTTCTTTTGATGCTTCCTGGGCCATTCAACATTCTGCCCTCTACATCCTTAAAAAAACCTTGTACTATTTAAAAAAAAAAGCTGTACTATATGCAGAAGAATATGGCAACAAGATTGGAGGAAGGCTCATCAACAACTTGTAGCATGCAGATGACACGACCTTGTTGACAGAAAGTGTCAAGAACTTGAAGTACTTGCTATAGAAGATAAAAAACCTATAACTTTCAATATAGATTACATCTCAGTATCAAGAAAGCAAAAATCCTCACCATTGGGCCGATAAGCAACATCATGGTAAGTGGAAAAAAGGCAGTCTGAAGCAATGAAAAGTCAGTGGTTACAGGGGGAATCTAAGAACAGAACTTCACTGAAGAAATGACCTGCTAGGTGATAATGGAACCAACTCATAAATGACCCTCCAGTGTGTTTTCAGATGCTGTTAATGGCCCATCTTTTTCTCTTGGAGCAGCTGGTGGATTCAAACTGCCTGCCTTTGGATTGAAGTGCAACTCCTTGCCCATTAGGCCACCAAACATCCCCCAAAATCCCAAATCCTTTGCTGGCCCATCCAGTGCAACTCACAGCAACTCTCCATCATGTTTCTAAGGGAGGAGCTAGTGAGTTCAAATCACTAACTTTCAATTAGCAGCCTGACACATTGTTACATCTCTGGAACTGGTTAATAGTGAGCATGCAGTGAATATTACTTGAATGATTGAGACCATAGACAAACCTTCTATAGTTTGTTGTTGCCGTAAACTCTATTTTTGACCTAGTGATGACTTCATATGTGTGGAGGAGAATTGTTCTGTAGGATTTTCAAACCAGTCCAATCTTCCAAGGTGCCTCTGAGTAGGTTTGAACTTCTAACGTAGCTCAACATTTAATTGTGGCTTGGGGCGGGGGGAAGGAGGAGAACGGATGAAGAGAAATTTAGGTAGAGAAACAAAAATTTCGTTCCTTTCTAATGTCAAAAGGTATTTTTCAAAGAAAGACTAAAGATTCTGCTTATTCTAACCGCTAAACAATCACAGTTCTGAGTTCTAAATCAGTATGACCTTCTGTTAATCTGAAATACTGGAATTTCTTGGTACTCTCTACTTAGGAAGGCATATATATATATATAT
>NW_006399852.1:576482-577055 GCF_000299155.1 Elephantulus edwardii | reverse complement strand
TATATTTTACATCAAACCAAACAACAATATAAACAAAAAAGCAGCCATAGTCTCACTCCATTTTATAAAGAATCTGACCTGTAGGGTCTGAGAGGCCAGATGAGTCTGTGTCCAAATGAGAGTACTGAGCCCGCACAGCCTCTGGAGGTCCACTAAATGTTCACCATTGAGTGCATGATCAACCTTGGACCATGCAATGAGATCACTTGGAAAAGAAAAAAACAACAGGTGCCCAAGCGTCAGTCCACACTCATTTAATCAGAGTCTGCTGTCAGGGGGAACCTCACTTCATACTTTTTAAGACTGCCCTGGAAATTCCCATGTACAGCCACAGTTGGAAACTACCAAGGTAATAAAAACATCCCTGTATATATGTTGTTTTTATACATAGTGAAATATTACTATTTCATACACACAGAGCAGTGTTATTGCAACCCAAGTCTTGGGGCTTTGTTTCAGTTCTTTCAGCTTGAGAAATACCAAAGTTCCCTTTTTATTTTCTACCCTTTGAAATATCCTGTTCAGCTTTCTTTTTTTTTTCCTTTCTATAATTATATTTTATTAATTTTCATA
>NW_006399852.1:567932-569959 GCF_000299155.1 Elephantulus edwardii | reverse complement strand
TATATCTGTAAGAAGGACATCTCTGAGTTTCTCCTGCAGTGCTGGTCTTGTTTTTACAAACTCTCTTAGGTTTTGCTTTTCTGGGAATATCTTGCCTGTTCAGCTTTCTTATTTGACCATTTCTTGTTTTCACTTTGTTGTTATTGTTGTTTTGTGCTGTCAAGTTGCCTGTGACTCATAATGACCCTATGTACAACAGCCCTGCTCTATTGTATGCCAATCTTACTGTCTCTGACACACCCACCCCCATTACCCCAGTCACTGGATCAATCCAACTCATCAAGGGTCTTCTTCTCCTCGCTGTTCCTCCACCATACCATGTCCTTCTCCAAGGACTGGTCCTTCCTTGCATCATGTCCAAAATATGTCAGATGAAGTTTCAGAATCCTTGCTTCCAAGGAGCAGCCTAGTTTAACCCTCTCCAGGATGAATGTTTATTCTCTGAGCAGTCCATGGTATATTCAATACTCTTCTCCAACAATACAGCTCAAAGTCATCAATCCTTAACATCCCTAGTCTTTAGCTTCTCTATATCCAAGAAAAAATTCAGAATTTTGCCAGATATTAATTTTGGTCTTTCCTTTGTTATCTTATTAATTATCTTTTGCTTTCTTCATAGATGACATAAAGAAATTAAATTCAGGTAGGATAAATTCATGCTCACATCTGGGTTCTCATGTACACCTTTTCTTCAGCTTCACTTTGAACTTGCATATGAATATATGATGATCTATTCCACAGTCAGCCCCTGCCCTTGTTCGTACTGATGATATTAAGCTTCTCCATCATCTCTTTTCACGGAGATAGTTTAATGCAAGTGTAGTCCATCAGACAAGATCATATGTACAGCTGGTGTATATGCTTAAAAAATATTTCTAGTGAATCATTGTATAAAATTTTATCATGCTAATATTGATACAGATTTTCTATCCAGCCTCATTTCTGTAACTCAGACCATATTTTCCAACTACCAGTCTTTCTTGTCTCTAAATTTTGCATTCAAGTTACCAATCATTATTATGAATGCATTTTTTAATATTAATGTATCTTGATAGCATGTTTGGTCAATTTCAGACTGCAGAAGTTAGTAGAAATCCTCAGTTTCTTCATCTTTGGCTTTAGTGGTTGATGTGCGCATTTGAAAAGTAGCTGTATTAACAGATCTTCTTTGTATACTTGTATATAGTATACCATCACTCATGACATTGTAATTCATGGTAGATTTTGAAATTTTTTTTTTATTTTATTATTTTTGTGTGAGTGTACCGTCAAATCAGATCTGATTGGTACAGGATGAGATTGTCCCTCCTTTTCCCGGCAGAGCATCTGGTGGATTCGAACCGTGTGCCTCTGGGATTGTAGTTGCAGCTCCTTGCCACTAGGCCATCAGAGCTCCCCTGAAATGTTTTTTCTGATGATGCATTCAACAACCATTCCTTTTCAACATGTTATCCCTGACAGAGTAGATCATATGATTGATTAAAAATGGCCAATAATGCCATTTCAGCTTACTAATTTCTAGAGTACTGATCTTTATGGATTCCATTTCATTTTGACAGTTTCCAATTTTCCTAGATTTATACTTTTTTCTCTGATTTATAGTTATACAGAGTATGGTGTTTAGTTTACAAAAAGATGTTATTTCGTATTTGTGGGACTACCACATATATCTTCTCCCGTATTGACTTCTAGTTATTTAATTCCATTATGATTAGAAATATACTTTGCATTGTTTGAATCCTAGTAAGTCTGGGTGTGGAAATATGATCTACCTTGGTAAACACTGTTTTCACACTCTTCAACAGTTGTGTAGTTATACATGTCAACTTGACGTGGTTGACATGTCAGACATGTTATAGCGTTCTATCCAACAACCTCACTATTCAATTTTTCAACCAGTTCAAGTAAGCCTGTTGTTTTTGTTGTTATGTGCCATCAAGTCGTTTGTGACTCATAGCGACCCTATGTACAACAGCCCTAAACCCTGCTCTATCCTGTGCCAATCGCACTGCCTCTGACACACCCAT
>NW_006399852.1:564827-566962 GCF_000299155.1 Elephantulus edwardii | reverse complement strand
TTGCATAATCAATGAAACACAGATAGACATTCTTCTGGCATTCCCTGCTTTCAGCTAAGATCCATCTAACATCAGCTACAATATCCCTAGTACCAATACCCCTTCTAAACTCAGCCTGGACTTCTGGCAATTCTCTGCTGATGTGCTGTTCCAGTCATTTTGGGATAATCTTCAGTAGAATCTTGCTTGTTTTTGTTAGGTATCTTTAAGCTGAGTATGATTCTTAGTGATCCTGTGAACAACAGGTCTGAACCCTGTCCCACCCTGTGCCATCCTCATCATTTCTGACACACTTGAGTCCATTCCTGCTGTCACTGTGTCAATCCATCTCATTGAATGTCTTCTCTTTTGCTAACCCTCCACCTTTCTGAACATGATGACACTTTCCAAGTATAGCTTCTCCCAGCAACATGTCCAAAGTATGTGAGATGATGATTTGCCATCTTTGCCTCTGAGGAACACTCTGGCAGCACTTTTCCTGAGACCTATTTGTTGTTTTGACAGTCCATGGGATATTCTGTATTCACCAACACCATAACTCAAAGGCATGAATGAATTCGTCTGTCATCCTTTTTCATTGTCCAGCTCTCAGATGCATAGAAAGTTACTGAAAAGACTGTGGCTTGAATAAGCATGCCTTAGTTTTCAAATGGAAATCCTTGCTCCTCATTGATTTGGGGAGGCCCCTGACAGCAGACTTGCCCAATGCAATGTGTCTCCTAACTGTTGGTACCAAAGGTATTGACTGTGGATCCAATCCAATGACAATTTTAATCTTTCCTCCATCTATCATGGTTGCTTATTGGGCCAATGGTGAAGATTGATGAGTCTTCCTCCGATCCTGATTCCACATTCTTCTTCATAGAATCTAGCTGCTTGAGTTATTTGCTCATGAAGAGTACTGAATATACTATGGACTGCAAGGAGAACAAACAGGTTGGTCCTGCAGAGCTGCTTCTTAGAGGTATTTTGAAGCTCTGTCTCACATACTTGTTTGGACACCTGGGCACGTGGCCAGAAAGGATCAGTTCTTGGAGAAGGACATTATGCTTAGAATGTTGAAGGGATAGTGCAGGAGAGAAAAACTCCAAATGATTTGGATTGACATAGTAACTAGGGTAATGGGAATGCGTTGGAGTCAGTGAGATTGGCTCAGGAGAGGGCAGGCTTCAGAGCTATGGTACATAGGATCGCTCTGAGTCACAGGTGACTGGATGGCACAGGACAACAAATTGAATAGCTATAGAGAAAGGTTACAACCCTGAACATGCATCTAGTAAAGCCCCGCCCTCGTGGTGGCCCCGCCCAGAGGGTGTAGGCTCCGCCCCTGTGGCGACAGACCACGCCCCTCCTGCAGGCTCCGCCCGCCGCCCGCCGTCGCCCGGTGTCCAAACAAGATGGAGGGCGCTGCCTTGGCGCCGCTTGTCCTGCGGCTGCTCCTGCTGCTGGCCCTGCCGGGCGCCGCACGGCTGACCAGAGCCCCGGAGCCCCCACCCCAGACTCCCAAGGTAAGGCAGGGGTGCAGTCCATCCGCTGCTGGCCTGGCTCCGCAGTCTCCGGGGCGGAGACCGTGGGGGTGAGGCGGCCGCTGCCACGGCTCCCACTCGGCGGTCCGGCGGCAATCGGGGGTCTCGTCCCCCAAAACAAGGAACAGGGAGGAGCACGCCAGGAAGTGGGGCGGGGTTAGAGGAGGCGGGAGGTAGAAAGGGAAGGGGCACTCGGGGTATTAGGACCTCGGACGGCAGGACCCGGCTTCCCGGAGGGTCCAGGCTTTCTGACGGGGTTTGGGGCCTGGCTGAGTTCCGCCCCGTGTTATGGCGACTTCTGGGCCCGCGGATTCGTGCCAGGAGATGTGGAAGCTGCAGATGGCTCCGGCCGGCGGTGGGGTGCGGCGCCCGGGGACCGGGAGGAGGCGAGAGCGGGGAGGGGAGGAGCCGGGAGAGGGGCGGGCCCGGTGTGCATCCCCTGCCTTCCCGGGGTCACGGGGAGGAGCCGAGAGCGGGGCGGGCCCAGTGTGCACCCCCTGCCTTCCCGGGGTCACGGGGTCACGGGGAGGAGCCGAGAGCGGGGAGGACCCGGTGTGCACCCCTGCCTGTCCGGGGTCACGGGGAGGAGCCGAGAGCGGGGAGGACCCG
>NW_006399852.1:546567-564310 GCF_000299155.1 Elephantulus edwardii | reverse complement strand
GAGAGCGGGGAGGACCCGGTGTGCACCCCCTGCCTTCCCGGGGTCATGGGGTCACGGGGAGGAGCTGAGAGCGAGGTGGACCCGGTGTGCACCCCTGCCTTCCCGGGGTCATGGGGTCACGGGGAGGAGCTGAGAGCGGGGAGGACCCGATGTGCGCACCCCCTGCCTTCCCGGGGTCTGGGATCACGTGGAGGAGCTGAGAGCGAGGTGGACCCGGTGTGCGCACCCTGCCTTCCCGAGGTCCGGGGTCACAGGGAGGAGCCGAAAGCGGGGTGGACCCGGTGTGCACCCTCTGGTTTCCCGGGGGTCCCAGGGAAGAGCTGAGTGAGGCCGATCCCATTCCTGGGACCTCGGCATCACCTCGGAACTTGCAGTGTGCATGAGCAGCCCGCGGGTGACGTGACCGCTGCAGCCTGTGCTTTGAGAACAATCAGCCTTTAGTAGCCCGTAGACCGGTTCTCAGCGATTTGGGCCCTTGAGCTGTGCTGCCCTCCACCAGCAGTTATTTTCTTCACATGAACAGATGGTAGCAAAACGGAGATTCTCAAATGCGAGTTTTCCCAGAATTCAGGCAACAAAACCCAAAACTTGAAAGCTCCCTACATCTCCCAGTCAAGGCAGGAATCCTCTGAATCCAAGTGTGACCCACACCGTTGAGCCTTGCTTTTTCGATTGTAATGTTTTAGAACGATGGTATTGCTCTCCCTGCTTTTGAAAATAAGGAGCATCCTTCTTAGTTTCATTTCTGTCGGGTGTGCCAGGAAGAACGGAATTGTTAGCTCTCAGAACAACTGGTATCTGAAATTATATGTGAGCCAGCCTTGCAGCTGACTCAGAGTATGATTGCTATGGGCCAACACCAGGAAACCAAACAAAAATGCAGTCATGCTGAAAGTGCTGGCAGTGTGGACACCACTCCCCCTTTTCAGATTTTAAAGATTCACCATATTCATTTCTGAACCCAGAAAGCTTATGTGTCTGTCCATTTCATACTTTCCTTCCTACACTTTACTCCCACTTTTGCAAAGTAGAGATCTAAGTGTAGAATTTCATAGATTACATAAATAGCAGATTATAAGGAAGTCCTTGTGAAATAGAGTGTCAAGTTTGAATCCACCAGCAGCTCCACAGGAGGAAGATGGGCAATCTCTGATAAAGATTTATGGCCCTGAAAGAGGATGGTGGGTCACGAGTCAATCAGCTTGGTGGCAGTGATTTGCTTTTTGGAAGCAGATTATAGTCATTTATTTCTTGGGAATGTACATAGGAAAACTTAATCCACCTGATCTAATTGTATCATTTTACTTTGAAAAAATTGACATAAATACAGGAAATTTTAAATAACGTCCCCATGATAAGTTCATTGATAAGTGCTGTCCAGCAGAGCTTTTCTACAGTGAAAATTCTGTTTCTGCACTGTCCATGTTTACCATAACCTCTGAGTACTGTGGCTATTGAACAGGTAAAATGTGGCCAGTGTGACTGAGGATCTCCAGGGGGTTATTAACTTTATTTCATTTTAACTAAATGAAATCTCAGTATCCAGCTTTGGTTTATTGGTGCTAGATTGAACATGAAGCTCTAGGGTCCTAGCAAATTTAGGAATTGCGCTGCCAACCCAAAGGCAGGTGGTTTGAATCCCTGCCCCATGGGAGAAAAATAGGCAATCTTTTGTAAAATTCACAGCCTCTGAAAAAACTGCTGGAGAGTAGTAATTTCTGACTTGAGGGCACATGACAACAACAGAAGACTGAATAGTGCAGACCCTGACTACACGTTTTTCTAGCATTTTTTTAAATCCTATTTTGTTTTCATCTTTCCATCTTTTTTTCCCCCCTTCTTTCCATCATTTCCATCATGATCTAAAGAAATAGGGTTCAAGTCAGGAAAATTCTCGTCTTCCATTAGTGACTCAGATCTACTGTAGGATAAGCATCAGTTGTTTTCTGAATATATGCCAGTTGTCAGAAGAAACAGGACACACAAGCTTGCAACATATTTTTAGAGTAATTTCTTTTACTACTAAAATTAGAAAACACTTTTTGTATAAGTTATTTCCCTCAGACTTAATTTCTTTTAAACTAGACACCCATTACCTTTAGGAACCCTGGTAGAGCACTGAGAAATAACTCATCTGCTAACTAAAAGGTTTGTGGCTTGAACCTACCAGCTTCTCAGTGGGGAACCAGTGAGGCAGTCTCCTCCTGTAAAGATTACAGCCTTTTTAAAGAGCAGGCCTTTGGTGAGTTGTGGTGGCCTAGTGGCAAGAGCTGTACTACAATCCCAGAGGTGTGTGGTCTGAACCCACCAGATGCTTTGCTGGAGAAGGAGGGACAGTCTCCTCCTATACCAGTCAGATCCGATTTGACGGTACACACACACACACACACACACACACACACACACAATTTAAAAAAAAGTAGACCTCTGTCCTGTAGAGCTGCAATCACCTTGACAACAATGAGTTTATCTATGACCCTTCTTCTTTGGAAACTGGTTGTGTCCTCGATGGACATGTTAGTGAAGGATTAGAGGGAAAGATTGAAAAAGGAGAGATTTTCAGTTCTGCCACCTGCTTTCTAAGTGTACAGCAGTCTGGCTCAAAAGCCTGAACTTGCAGTTAAGTCAGAGGCTTTCAGGAAGAGGAAGAATTGTGAAATGTGACCTGGCTCAGAAGCTCAGGTAAGGAAGCAGTGAGAGGGGAGATCGCCTTCTGAATTAAAATCATTCAGAAGGACCAAAAATAATTTAACTAGGTTCTCTTTGGAAAATACAGTGTGTTGCAGGGTTGTAGGAGTCAAGTGACTTGACAGCAAGTGTCTGTGAACTGTCTTTTACAAACCCTGTGCCCTGCTAGGCAAGTAATCTCTGTAAGTGTGGTGAATTACTGACAATATAGGACCTGTTCATTGCTCATTGGCAGAAACTATAAAAAGATTTCTCAGAACAACATTTGAGGGTTATCTCTGGGTTATTTAGAAGGACAGGGGCTGTAGTCAACAGTCACAAGTTTGAAAACTGGAATTCTTTTTGCGCATTTAGACATAGCAGTATAGATAGCAGCTTGATGACTTCATGAACAGTAGTTTGTTTCAGAGAATTGTATTGGTTCTGACCCAAGATTAACCCTTCTGTGACCCAAGGGGCAAGTATTGCGCACTTACATTTTTAGCCTCTCCAATTTCTTGGGAACCTGGGCTAACTGCATGAATCTGAAGAAAGGGGCCTCATTCCACCAGACCTACCACCAGAGTCCAGTTGAGACATCATCATCTCCCAAAATTATCTGTTCTGGAAAACAATGTATTCAAATTCTGTAAATAAACTAGTATAATTTTAAAAAGAGATCCATATTACCTAAAAAAACCTTTCCCTTTAATTTCAGTATGACTTCTTTTACTGAAAACACGTTATTATTATTTTTTTTAAATAAGCGGAAAATAATTTGATCACAGAAGGATGCTTTCTAGATTGGAGTGGGGCAGGAAAAAACTTGCCTGGTTCTGATGAAGTACTAATCTGAAAGATTAATAGGTGCCCCTGGAATTGGAAAGTGTACCAAAGTCAGCGTGTGTGTGTGTGTGTGTGTGTGTGTGTGTGTAGTTTAGGTCTTGCATACTAGAAATCCTCTTCTGTGAGCTGTCCTTGGAATTAACCACATTGAATCACGTCAGGCACATTTTCACATCTAATAGAAATAGTCCTGAGGATAGTCACAGTACTAAGCAATCTACTTACATATTCTTTTGGATGTTTGTCAAAAATTTTCCTCTTTTCAGAGATAAGTATATAAACCTTAAGTACCCCCTTTCCTTACAGATCTGGTTAGATTCCAAAGATCAGGCCATTTATGTGAAAGCTGGCATTACACAAGAACAGACGATAACTATGTCATTTCATTCACCACCAAATTACATCATCATGTAACTTCTAAACCACTGAGAATCACGACCTGACCAAGTTGCACATAATCTTAACCCACACAGCCAGCATTACTCTTGCCTCCCATCTCAATCTTCATTATTCCCAGATGTATGTCATAGGGTCGCTATGAGTCGCAAATGACTCGACGGCACATAACAACAACGTCACAAAAAATATTTGATAGGTTTTCTATTGTATAAATGTGAAATGTCAGCTAGATATGGAAATAATGTCTAAATAGTAGATAAATGAGGAAAAGGTATATTTGAGAGGAGATGTAATAGCACTGTCTTATCTGTGAATAAACAAAAAGAATTTTACTTATAAACAGCAAATTGTGGGAGCCCTGGTAGTGGTAGGAAGCTGCAGTGCAATCCGAGAGGTGTGTGGTTCAAATCCACCAGATGCTCTGCTGGAGAAGTAGGGACAATTTCCTCCTGTACCAGTCAGATCCAATTTGACGGTACACACACAACAATATAATAAAATAAACTTTAAAAAAATAATAAACGGCAAATTGTGACTTGTGGGCGATGTAAATACTTCTTAAAATGATGATTTTTTTTCTCTCTAGGAAACATGGCAATTAAATAATTATTTGTGTTGTTAAGTGCCGTCGAGTCGCAGGCGACTCATCGCACCCCTATGAAGGAGAGTCCTCAACGCTTGGGTGTCTGTCATCCTCTCTCCAGGTTCACAGGGTTTCCAGAGGCAAGCTATTATGGAAGTGGATGCCAGTCCTCCTTCCAAGCTTGTTTTAATCGGGGAGCTCAAAGCCCTTCTGCCAGACCCCCAGTTCATCTGGCATGTCCACTCTGCTGACCCCCACGTGGGGCCCAAGGAACACCAAAATTGCCCTGAGCCCTCAAACCTGATTCAGCTGACATTAAATCCCCCAAGACCCTAGGCAGGACACAATAAGTATTGTTATTTAGGCAATCTATGCACTGCTTCAGTGCCTAAATTACTATGTAGCACATGTCTATGTATCATTTTAAATGTTCATCCATTAATGCTATTGTGTATATGTTTAGACCTTAAAACATGCAAACCTTGTTCAAGTATTTTTTTATCTTCATCCTTTCTATTTTGTGTAGTGTGCACAGTTGCTCAAATTTTTTAAATAACAGAGAAGACATTATCCTTTAGATTGCTATCAGTCTTAATAAAGCAATCCATCATCATTTCTAGCTGGGAAAAAATGTATTTCTAGAAAGAATATGGGGGGGAGGATCATTAAGGACCTATGAGATTATGGTTGTTGTTGTTGTTATGTGCCGTCCAGTCGTTTGCGACTCATAGCGACCCTATGTACAACAGCCCTAAACCATGCTCTATCCTGTGCCAATCTCATTGCCTCTGACACATCCATCCCGATTACCCCAGTCACTGAATCAATCCACCTCATAGAGGGTCTTCCCCTCCTGCGCTGTCCCTCTACTCTACCCAGCATGATGTCCCTCTCTAAAGACCTGTCTCTCCTTACAGCATGTCCAAAGTATGTCAGACGAAGCCCCAGAATCCTTGCCTCCAAGGAGCAGCCTGGTTTAATCCTCTCTAGGATGAATCTGTTTGTTTTCTTGGCAGTCCATGGTACATTGAATACTCTTCTCCAGCACCACAGCTCAAAGGCGTCAATTCTCCTTCTATCCTCCCTAGTCATTGTCCAACTCTCTGATGCATAACAAGTGATTGCAAAAACCATGGCCTGTATCAGGCAGACCTTAGTCTCCAGAGAGACACTGTTGCTCTTGAGTATTTTGGAGAGGTCCCTAACCGCAGACTTTCCCATCGCAATACGTTTTTTGATTTCCTGGCTACTGGTGCCAAGAGTGTTGACCGTGGAGCCGAGCAAACTGAAGCTGTGAACAATCTCAATCTCTTCGCCATCCATCCTGATGCTACTGATTGGTCCAGTGGTGAGAATTTTTGCCTTCTTGACATTGAGCCTCAGTCCATATTGAAGGCTGCAGTCCTTGACCCTCTGCAGTAAGTGTATGAGGTCCTCCTCAGTTTCAGCGAGCAAGGTTGTGTTATATGGTTATAGATGATGTAGGCCAAAGTACATGGTCATTGAAGCTGGAGAATGATCCATCACTTGCTTAAAGGTGGAGGCTGTCGGCTGTTGGAGGAGCTGGGTCAGGTTAAATGAAGTGTCTTAAATATTGGAGTAGGTGGTTATTGCTCCTTATTTGGGAATCATTAAAACTGTGCTCTGGAGACACTTGTCTAAAAGCACAGGAACTCAAAAAGGGTCATTTGTTAGGTGCTGTCAGGTTCAGTATGACTCATAGCGACCCTATGAATAGCCAACTAAACCGTGCCCTATCCTGTGCTATCCTCATCATCTCTGACACACTAGAGCCCGTTCATTACTGAAGTTACCATGTCAGTCCATCTCACTGGAGACCCTCCACCTGTCCAGGCAAGATGTCTGTTTCCAAAGAATAGCCTCATCTAGCTACATGTCCAAAGTATGAAAGATGAAACTTTGCCATCTTTGCCTCCAAGGAGTATTCTGGCTGCACTTTTCCCAAGATACAAATACAGATATATATGGCACAATGTCAGTGTTCTGTTAATGAGAAGGCTAGCTATTCAAACCCACTCACTGGATCCATGGCAGAAAGATCAAGGTTTCTACCTTTTGTACATAAGGTTGCTATAAATCAGTATGACAACATAAAACAACAATGTTCATTATGTGATGCATTTAACAATTAAGTGGGAAACGTACACAGATTATGAAAAAATTGGAATTGTGACTAAGGCTGTGACTATTGTTGTTATGTGTCATAGAGTTCAAACTAACTCTTAGCTGATCCTCCAAGTGAGTTTTCAGAGGCTGCAGACTGCACAAGAGGAGATTGCCCATCTTTCTCCTGTAGAACTCAAATTGTTGGCAGTGCAACTCCTTCCCGGTAGGCCACCAGAACTAGCTAAGGGCATGAAAAAGACTTGAAAAATAAAAATAATAGTCTTTAAAAATATTCTTTTAATGTTATAATCATTATTTGATAAAGGTAATTGAGAGAAAAAGAAAACTGGACTGTTCTCAATTTGTGAAATACCTATCTGTTCAATTTATGTGTTTGTTCTTACAGGACAATATCAGAGTCAATGTAACTACCCTGATGGATGATGGGCAAGTATCTAAAGAACAGGTTTGTCTCCCTTTGTTTATGTTTCAGTATGTCATTTCTCACAAAGTATTGTGCAGCCTGTTTCACTTTTATTTATACATCCAATTTCACTAGGTAATGCATTTTTTTCATGAGTTTGTCATAATTTATAAACCACTGGAATTAATATATATGCTGCTTTATTTTAAGGTTGTTCTTAACATAACCTATGAGAATGGGCAGGTATATGTAAATGACTTTCCTGTAAACAATGGTGTAACCAGAATAAGCTGTCAGACTTTAATCGGTGAGTACTGCTAACTGATTTCCAAACTGTTTCTTAAGAACACTATGTTAATAAAACATAATTTTTGGATGTTATATATTCCCATTTTAAATGAAAAATATCCATTATTACTAGAGTATATAATCTTATCTGTTTAAAACTATGCTTTAGATTGGTTAATCCTGCTATCATTTTCTTTTTCATAAAACTGGATAGATTTGCATTTCCCATAGGTAGATATCAATATAAGAATTCTCACAGGTAATGTGCTTGGCATAACTGTAGATAAAAAGGAGTAAAGGTGAATTGTCAATAGAATATTTTTCTTCTTTAACCTTTTTATGTTGAGTTATATAAACTAAAGGAAAACAGGTTACATTGGAATTGGAATGCACCATTTTATCAAATGAACTGACAAATTGAAGCATGTTTGTAGTTAATACTGTATTTTTATTACCTATTTTCAGTTATCTAGTTATCATAATGTACATATTCATCCTGGAAAGGGTTAAACTGGGCGGCTCCTTGGAGACAAGGATTCTGAGGCTTCATCTAACATACTTTGGACATGTTGTAAGGAGGGACCGGTCCTTGGAGAGGGCCATCATGCTTGGTAGGGTGGAGGGACAGCACAGGAGGGGAAGGCCCTCTGTGAGGTGGATTGATTCAGTGACTGGGATAATTGGGATGTGTGTGTCAGAGACAGTGAGACTGGCACAGGACAGAGCAGAGTTTAGGGCTGTTGTACATAGGGTCACTGTGAGTCGCAAGTGACTCAACGTCACATTAACAACAACAGTTACCATAATAAATTTCCCTTTAAGCACTTACATCCTATATATTATTTCTAGTCCTGTTCATTTGTATTTGTGATATATTTTATTATCATTTACTCAAGATTATTTTAATTATTTGTTGTCTTATTTCTCCCCTGTGAGTCATTTACAAGTTTGTTTGTTTTTTTTTTACGTTTTCCAGCATTTGGGTTGTTTTTACTGGTATATCACCATTAAGGTCAGGCTTAAATATTCTGTTTCATTGCTATTTTATAAAATTTGAGATCTGCTTTATGATTGACCTGTGCTTAGTATGATTAAATGTGCACTTATACTGCCAAGGCGTAGATTCTGATTCCTAACAACTCTTCACTGCATTTCCAAGGCTATAAATCCTTATGGGAGGAGACTGACCAGCGTTCTTCTACAGAGTAGCTGGTAGATGCTGCTAACCCTTCTTAATGCACACTTGCATAGAAAGTAAACTCTGGATATATTCTACTCATTAAACACTTTTGCCATTGAGTTGGTTCTAAGTTCTAGCAACCCCTTATGAACTGTCTAGGACAGAGTAAAGATTTTCAAAGCTGTAAATCTTCATGGAAGCAGACTGCCTCATATTTTTCCAGCAGAGTAGCTAACCTTATCAAAAGTTTAGCGTACGGTACCACCAGAGCGTCTAGAAATAGGCTAAATTAAGTTCAAGTTAATAATTCTTTTTGCTATTTTATACAGTTAACTGATTTTTAAAACAATCTGCATGTTCTGTCAATCACTGTAGGGAACCCTAATCCACAACCACTTCCCCCCCCCCAAAAAAAAAAAACACAAACCCCAGCCAAGTTAACCTGTTGTTATTCAGCTGATCTGACTTTTGTTGACCATTGGGTAGAACTGCACCATTGTGGGTTATTTTGGCTATAATATTTAAGAAAGCAGCAATCTTGACTATGAGATTTTTCTTTCCAGTACTGTCAATTACTATATTCTTGATGCTGTTACTAAATATATAGAGATTTGGAATTGTTCTAGCTTTCTGGTAAATTGATTCCTTTATCACTGTAATCTATCCCTCTATATCTCTCTACTGATTTTTTAAAGACAGCTTTATTTTATATGTTTGTTGTTGTTGCCATAGAGTCAAGCACGACTAATAGCAACCCTATGAACAAAAAGCTTGAAACCCCCCTTACAAGTATCGACATTTATCAAACTTCATAGAGTTTCTGGAGACATGTTATTTAGGAAGTGGATGCCACTCCTGCTTCCAAACTCATCATAGTATGTTACTGTTTTTATATGCCTTTGAAGTAACAGAAGAATGTCTGTTTTACATGAGTTTATTGAAAACTGCTTTTTGGTGGTGGTGCAAATTGTTGCCTGGTTGTAAATAAAGGCCATATGGGGATAGCTATATCTGACCTTTACCAAAACCATAAAGGGGAACTGTTCCTATCAACAACACAAAACAGTTCTCATGAGGTCAGACATGTCCCCCACGCCCCACTGTATCTCTTTTCACTCATCTCACCACCAATCTTAATGCTCTGCTGTGTCTGAAATCCATGCACTAGCTCACAGACAACACAGAACTGTATTAGGGAAGTCAAAAGGCTACAATTCAGGTTAGTAGCAGAATACTACCTCTGTCAGGACAGCTTCTGAAATGTGCTCATCGGCACCTCAGTCTTGAGCCTCGTGGCTGTAAGTTAGTGTTACAAAGCTCTCAGTCCTGCCAGTTATGGCTCTCTCCCTCTCTCCTCCCTCCTCCAGTCTTACAACAAACTTAGCAAAGGCTTTTAATTCTGGTTCTTCCATAGAGTAGCAGTCTCAAAATGTGCTTCATCTCATGCCAGATCTGTTAGGTTGCTTCGACAGCGCTGTTGCTGTAGTCCTACTTGGCACAAGAATCTCTGGCCCTGAAGGGTACTCACAGCATGCCTGCTTCTTTGCTGTTGGTGGGACTTTCCAGATCTCCTGCTAAATCTGTCCTATTTAGTAGTAAGACTAGGCAGTCCTCTTGTAGATAAGACTAATAACTTCCTATTCACATTGCCCCACTCATCTACATGGCATTGTCAAACTCAATGGCTAGGAAATCCATTTGAACAATAACCAGCGGCAACTGTTTTCAATTCTTGAGATTAGTAAAATATTTTCATAGCTTCTCTACAAAAATCTTATAATACTTTAACTGTTCTCTTTCTAGCACTGCTGTCATTGGCATGCTTTTTAAAGCCACTCTATGGCATTATTATCTTTTTGATGTGTGCAGTCCAGTGTGCTTTTATGTTACTCTTGTAGTTATTCTTCTCATCACTCTTCACTTCACCCTATAGATCTGTGAGTGCTTTCCTCCAAGGTCCTTTCCTTTCTGCCTAAAGATTACCTTTAATTTGTTGTTGTTGTTGTTGTTATGTGCCATCAAGTCGTTTGCAACTCATAGCGACCCTATGTACAAGAGCCCTAAACACCGTTCTATCCTGTGCCAACCTCGCTGTCTCAAACACATTCATTCCCACCACTCCACTCACAGAATCGATCCATCTCATCGAGGGTCTTCCTCTCCTGCTTCATCCCTCCACTCTCCCAAACAGGATGTCCCTCTCCAAGGACCAGTCCCTCCTTGCATCATGCCCCAAAGTATGTCAGATGAAGCTTCAGAATCTATGACTCCAGGAAACATTCTGGCCTCACCCTCTCCAGGACAAACCTGTTTGTTCTCCTAGCAATCCATGGTATATTCAACCCTCTTCTCCAGCACCACAACTCAAAGGCATCAATTATCTTTCTATCATCCCTATTCACTGTCCAACTCTCCGATGCATAGCACGTAATTGCAAAGACTATAGCCCGGATCAGGCGCACCTTAATCTCCAGCCTGACGTCGTTGCACTTCAGTACTCTTGAGAGGTCCATCACAGCTGACTTTCCCAATGCAATTCGTCTCCTGATTTCCTGGCTGCTGTTACCAAGAGTATTGACTGTGGAGCCAAGTAAACGAAAACTGCTAACTATCTCAATCTCTTCACCATCCATACTGATGCTGCCAATTGGCCCAGTGGTGAGAATCTTTATTTTCTTGATACTGAGCTTCAATCCATATTGAAGACTGCAGTCCTTGACCTTCTGCAGCAAGTGTTTCAGGTTCTCCTCACTTTCAGTGAGGAGGGTTGTGTCAACTGCATAACGCAGGTTGATGACGATACTTCCACCAATCCTGATGCCACATTCCTCCTTGTACAGCCCTGTGTCTCGGATGATCTGTTCTGCATACAGATGGAAAAGATATGGAGGCAAAACACATCCCTGACGGACCCCTTTCTTGATTTTGAACCATCCAGTGTCTCCCTGCTCTGTTCAGACGACTGCCTCCTGGTCTAAGTATAGGTTTCACATTAGCACGATCAAATGTCTGGGATTCCCATTCTCAGAATCAGCCATAGCTTGTTGTGATCCACACAGTCAAAAGCCTTTGCATAGTCAATGAAGCACAGATAGACATTCTTCTGGTATTCTCTGCTTTCTGCCAAGATCCATCTTACATTAGCTATAATATCCCTAGTACCACGACCTTTTCTAAATCCAGCCTGCACATCTGGCAGTTCTCTGTTGACATATTGTTCCAAACGTTTTTGAATAATTTTCAGCAGAATCTTGCTTGCATGTGATGTCAATGATACTGTTCGATAATTTCCACACTGTTGGATCATCTTTCTTTGGAATGGGAACAAATACCAATCTCTTCCAGTCAGTTGGCCAGCTGGCTGTCCTCCAGATTTCCTGGCACAACTTAGTGAGCACATCCACGGCAGTGTCCGTTTGTTGAAATATATCAATTGGTATGTGGTCAACTCCTGGGGCCTTTTTTTTGCCAATTCCTTCATAGCTACTTGAACTTACTCCTTCACCACCATAGGTTCTTGCTCATATGTTATTTCATGAAATTCCTCTGTGTCAGCCAGTTCCTTCTGATACAATGATTCTGTGTACTCCTTCCATCTTCTTTTTATACATCCTGGATCATTTAACCTTCTACCCAAACTATCTTTAAGTATTGCCACCTGTGGCTTAAATTTGTTTTTCAGCTCCTTCAGCTTAAGAAATGCTGAGCGAAAAAAAAAAATTAAAAAAAAAAAAGAAATGCTGAGCGATTCTGGCCCTTTTGATTTTTCTGACTCCAGCTCTTTGCGCATTTCATTATAGTATCTTACTTTGTCTTCCCGAGCTGCCTTTTGAAATTTTCTATTCAGCTCTTTGATTTCTTGGTTTCTTCTGTTAGCTTTGGCTTCTCGGCGCTCTAATGCAATACTCAGAGTTTCATCTAACATCCATCTTGGTCTTTTCTTCTTTTTTAGACTTTGTAATGCTCTTTTGCATTCTTCATTTTTTCTTGATATCCTCCCAGAGCTCATTTGGTCTACGCTCATTGGTGCTGAAGGCCTCAAACCTGTTCCTGAAATGGTTTTGAAATTCGAGTGGGACAGACTTAAGGTCAAATCGTGGTTCCCATGGACTTGACTTAATTTTCCTCAATTTCAGCTTGAATTTGCATGAGTAGTTGGTGGTCTGTCCCACAATCAGCACCTGGCCTGGTTTTCACTGCTGATATTGAGCTTCTCCAGCAAATTTTTCCACAGATGTAATCTATTTGATGGCTATGCGTGCCATCAGGTGAAATCCATGTTTATAGCCTGCGTTTATAAAAGGTATTTGCAATGAATAAATCATTGAATGTGCAGAACTCTATCATTCTATCTCCAGCCTCATTTCTCTCACCGAGCCCTTGTTTTCCAGCTACTGATCCTTCTTCCCTGTTTCCAACGTTTGCATTCTAGTCGCCCATTATTATTAATGCATCTTGATTGCATGTTTGATCAATTTCTGACTGCAAAAGTTGGTAAAAATATTCTATTTCCTCTTCTTTGGCTCTAGTTGTTGGTGCGTATATTTGAATGATAGTAGTAGTCACTGGACTTCCTTGTATGTATACCTTTTATTTAGTTCAGGTATGTTAGCATTGTGTCTTTGCTTTTTTTTTTTTTAGAAGGATACTTTTATTGGGTATAGCACAGGTTAGCATTTTTGTTTCAACTAAAGATTAATTTCCATCATTTTTTTTCTCCTGTAGTTTCTTTTGAATGTTAGTTTCCTTGTTGCTCCTTTTAAAATATTCCTACATTCCCCTCCACCCCCAGCTGTTTTTAAGAATTTTTTTTCTCTCCATGGTTTTTTAGTAGTTTTACTGTTTGTATCCAGTCTTAACACCTTCTCCGCAATCCCTCCCACTCCCCCTTTCTATGGCTTGGTGTCTTTTGTCAATTTTAGCAAAATTTTGACCATTATCACTTCCGTTAGTTAACACTACCGCAATATTCTCTTTCCCCTTTTAATGTCTTTGATCCTTTATAACTGACCCTAACTCTGAACTGTAGCTCTTGAGTTCTGATGGTCTCATGGGTAAGGAGCTGCACTGCCATGCCCAAGGCCAACTCACATCTCCAAGCTGCTCCTCCAACAGGCATTTTCCTTTGCATGATTTACAGCCTCTGCATACCTTCTGGAAGGTCAAGCTGTGAGGTAGCTCTAACTCGACAGGATTTAGTTTGGTTTCTTCATTTCAGTAACTTTATGAGACTGACGCTCTGCCTCCAGCGCTAAGGAGGCAGAGTCATTTCAGTGACTTTAATGCTCATGTCAATTACTTCCAATATCTTGAGCTCTTATGAATCTGGTGTTTTGGGGTTTTTTTCCCTGTTTAGCCCTCCTGGTATGTCTTCTTATTTTCTGAAAATTTTAACAGTACACTGGGTATTCTCTTCCTTCAGACGGAATCTGCTTCAGCCCCTGGCTCTCATCTGAAGAGCAGAACACTTTAATGAAATCAAGGATGGAGCTGATTCCAGGGTGGATTTCCACCGCCTTTGTGAGGCCAAGTCTCATCTACTCTGAATCTGCAGCTTGAGCTCTTCTTAAGTCCCTAGGAAGAACTTGGGGCTTTTGTCAGTAACCCTCCTCCTTTGTAGACCTAAAAGTCCCCAATATTGTGAACTTGCCAGAGTTCTCCTTAATTTTTCATCATTATATATAAACTCATTTTTTTCCAGGCACCCTCACTAATTGCCAGTGTTTCAAAGGAATAAATGGTATCGAGTATGTGTTTACTTCTTTTATCTCTTCCTGTCCAGGATCTTGTCCTTACAAGTTCTGACTACCTTTCTAGCCTTTTACTTCCTTTTACCCCACTTGCCTGAGACTGCCAGAAATACTCCTTAGCTTCTCTGCCACTTAGTTATTGCTGCTATTAACGCTTTTCAACTTATTCCCCCCTTTCTTAGTTTTGGAGTTTGCAAATGCCTTGTAGGGGAAAATAGCACAGACTGTTGAACTTGCCTCAGTGATGCCTTTTTGACAGCTCACATACTCGCTGTCTGTTTAGCAATTTGATCCTTCATGTCAGGATTTGGGATTTGAATGTACATGTGCGAATTTTAAGTTTTGTTTTGTTTTTGTACAAATTTTGTGGTGGTTTTCTGTAAGAGGGTTGGTCAACTCTAAGTTAATCCATTATAAATAGGGGGAAATGTGTGACTACTGGTTTAAATAATAATTCCATTGGCATTATGCTTCCTGAGGATTGATATGGAATGCAGCCATCTTTCCAGTCTTACTGGTTGTTGCAGAGTTTGTTCCATTGATAGCTGGCATAAGTGCCTATCAGATCTAATTACAGCATTCCCACACTGTGTGCATTCCAGTCTCTCCACACCCTCTCCAGTTTGCTGTCTTAGTGAACTTTGCTATTATGGCTAGAATGAGATGATGTCTCATTGTTATTCATGTTGATTCACATCTCTTCAGTAGCTAGTGA
The DNA here is from genome assembly GCF_000299155.1 of Elephantulus edwardii. Taxonomy (NCBI): domain Eukaryota; kingdom Metazoa; phylum Chordata; class Mammalia; order Macroscelidea; family Macroscelididae; genus Elephantulus; species Elephantulus edwardii. The sequence goes on along the minus strand of NW_006399852.1, from coordinate 549,331 downwards.
TCTTGAGTATTTCTTTATGTGTCTGTGTGAGACATCCGAATGTTGTCTTTGTTGAGGTGTCTTTTCATGTCTTCTGTGCTTAGGCCTCTTCTGTCACTGCATTTTGTGAATGAATGAGTAAATAAGTGTGCTTACTCTGCTCAAGCTTGGGGCTGTGTCTTCTCTTCTGTTTGGTGATATGCCATCTTGGTGCCTCGTTGACCAACAATTACCTATGTAAGCTACTAGAAAAGATGTTGTTAGTGTAGTATTTCATGCAAAATCTAAAAAATTCACACACTTTCTCTCCTTCAAATGACTATTAGCTGTAAAAATTTAAACATTATTTTTACAAACCTCAAGAAAGTAGGAAAAGGTTGGTATTCAACTCTCTTGTTCTATGTAAGTGTCATCAAAATAATCAAATGTAGTAGCAGGTTTGATAGCCATTCTTGTTCAAAGCTGTCACTACTTTTTTTTTTCTTTTAAATAGTGAAGAATGAAAATCTGGAAAATGAGGAAAAAGAATATTTTGGAATTGTCAGTGTAAGGATTTTAGTTCATGAGTGGCCTATGACATCTGGTTCCAGTTTGCAGCTAATTGTCATTCAAGAAGAGGTAGTAGAGATTGATGGAAAACAAGTAAGATAGTATGCTTATTCACTGGGTATTATTCTCTGGGTAATTGTAAAGATTTGAATTTGTGTTAGGTGTAATGCATGTGTTAAATGATTATTTCTGATTTGATAAGGAAGAAAGTATCATAATGCTATAGCCAATCATTTAAAATTTTGATTTTGTTAGTATTTTGAAATGTCTTACTTATTGAGAACACTGAGCATATGCATCTGTTTAAATCACTTGAAAATGTTGTATAGACACCATCAAACAAAGAAAGCACTTAAAGAGAGCTTGGTTTGTAGCTCTGCTTCCCATGGCCTCTAGCTAAGTGAAATGGAGCTGACAGTGAGTTTTCATTGCTACGTGCCCCTGGGTTGATTCTAATGCATAGCAACCCTTAGGACAGAGAAGAACTGCCCCATATGATTTTCAGGGCTATAACCCTGGTACAAGCAGACTTTTCTCCTGTGGATGACTCCAAACTACTGACCTTTCTGTTAGCAGCTGAGTGCTTAAGCTCTGTACTGCTCTGTAATCTTCCACTAAAACACTATGCCATTGAATGCATTCTGATTCACCATCTCCTCAGGACAGAGAAGAACTGCCCGACGTTTCCAAGGCTGTAAATCTTTATAGGAACAGACTGTTTCCCATGGAGCAACTAATGTTGAATTCTGGGCAACAACTTCACCACCTGGCTGGAATATGATTAAGGTTGCAAATTAGATGGCTCAGAGTAGAGAAAAAAGAAAGTGCAACTGTCTGACAAGGGCACCTTCTTCTGTTTCAGAATCAAGCAGAAAAATTCCATTTTAAATTTTTATGGGGCTGTGTCATCATTTAAAATAGTGAGTAATTAATTTTTTTTTCTCTTATAGACTCAACAAAAAGATGTTACTGAAATTGACTTTTTAGTTAAGAACAAGGGAGTCCTCAGACATTCAAACTACACGCTTCCTTTGGAAGAAAGCATGCTGTACTCCATTTCCCGGGACAGTGACACTTTATTTACCCTCCCTAACCTCTCCAGAAAAGGTACACAGTGCCCTTCTTCACAGTGTGTGGAAACTGTTCCTTTGGTCAGTAGTTTTCTCTATTTCTTGACCTTCATAACATTTTACAACATTTGTAACAGCTTTTATATAATTTCATCATAATTAATATAACATGTTTGGAAGTGAGCTGCTTTTAAAGGTGTTTTATAACATCTATTACCTTATATAACTATGTAAAGACTTTTCTAATGAATTTTTACTTCTTCGTCACATGTGAGTAAAGCTGGATGTATAGTGCTATATTTCACATTCTTACCTGTGGTAACTGAAGGATTCCTGGTAATGCACTCCTTAGAAGCATTAAGCTAACCAGAAGGTTGCTGGTTTGAACCTACCAGCCATCCCATGGGAGGAAGACATGGCAGCCGATTTTGTAAAGATCAGTAGCCTTAGAAACCACGTGGAGCAGCTTTACTCTGTCCGCCCTACAGGGTTGCTGTGAGCTAGAACTAACTGGATGGGACTGGGTTTGGATTCTTTTAAATTTTTATTTAAATTCAAGATGATTAACACAATGTGTTATAAGAATATCATAAAGGTTCATGTAGAGGAAAAGTGTAACGTGATGGTTGTTAGGTGCTGTCAAGTCAGCTATGACTCCTCGTGGCCCTGTGAGTTGTACCATTCTCTTCATCTCTAATATACTTGAGTCCACTGTTACAGTCTCTCTGTCAGTCCATCTCATTGGTGGTCTTCCTCTCCTTTACCAACCCTCCACCATTCAAATATGATGCCCTTTTCCAAGGACAAGCCCCTCCTGACAACAGGACCAAAATAAATGAAACTTCACCATCCTTGCCTTTAAAATTTTTATCTACTACAATGTGATAGAATAGATGGTATACCAATTGACATATTTCAGCTAACAGATGCTGCCCTGGATGTGCTCACCAAGTTGTGCCAAGAAATCTGGAGACCACTTGGCTAACTGATTGGAAGAGATCTATATTTGTTTCTATCCCAAAGAATGGTGACCCAACAGTGTGTGGAAACTATAGAACAGTATCATTAATTTCACATGCAAGCAAGATTCTACTGAAGATTATCCAAAAACGACTGGAAAAGTACATCAGTAGAGAATTGCCAGAAGTCCAGGCTGGGTTTAGAAG
>NW_006399852.1:526588-545487 GCF_000299155.1 Elephantulus edwardii | reverse complement strand
GTTTCAGAGACAGTGCAATTGGCACAGGACAGAGCAGAGTTTAGGGCTCTTGTACATAGGTTCACTATGAGTCGCAAGGGACTTGATGGCACATAACAACAACAACAATGTGATAAAAATCGTAACTACTATTGACCCAGAAATCTCATTACCACTGAATTGGTTCCAACTAACGTGACTTACCTTCAGGTTTCTAAGGCTGTAAATAGAATCGTAGGAGACTTCCCATCTTTCTCCCATGGAGCCACTGGTGGATTTGAACTACAGTCCATACGCAGTCTTTGGGTTAGCATTGCAACTCTATGGTATATGCCACCAGAGCTAAACCATGTCCATCTCTGCGCCTGTGATCATTTGTCTATTCCTGGGCAGTACACAGGCTTTATTACTGTGAATGTTTGTAAAACCTTTGATATCAGCTTGTTTCCTATCCCAAGATAGAGTCTCTGATCATCTATTTTAGTAGCAAAGGGAAACATAGTTTAAGGTTGCAGTCTAGTGAGAAGGCACATCATCTTGGACCTCTCCAGTCTCTAAACCAATTTGGTTAAAGTGGACTTTGGATTCATATAATTTGTAGAATTGTTAAATGATGTGCCCTTATGGCATTTAAGTCAGGGAATAAAAAAATATGTTTTACTTTTCTCCATAGTATGATGTCTGTTCTTACTATTCTAAATATTACTGGTATGTAATCTTAGGATGAGTACGAGAGATGCCAGCATATCCTAGCATAACAGTAATGCTTTTCTTCCTCCTTGGTAGAAAATGTGGGTGCACTGCAGACCACCAGTCAGTACCTCATAAGGAATGTGGAAACCACCATCGAAGAGGATGCTTTACCTGGCAAACTACCCGAAACTCCTCTCAGAGCAGAGCCTCCATCTTCATATAAGGTAAACCAGGTGTTTGGTGTTATCTTTAAGAAGCAGATGACATTAAATAGAATTATCAGAATACTATGAAAAGCTATGCTCTGATAAATTTGAAAACTGAGAGGAAATTCAAACAAACTCTTTGAAACTCATGCCTTACCAACGTTGCCATGGACAGATGTAGAACACTTGAACAGTCCCATCACAGATTGAGCAGGTCGTAAAAAGACCCCCACAGAAAAGATTTGCACTAGCTGGCTTCATGGCTGAATTCTACCAAACATTCAGAAAAGATCTGTCACCAAGTCTCCATAAATTATTTAAAAAAATAGAAAATGAAAGAACACTCCCAGAGTCAATCTATGAAAGCAAGCATAACCCTAGTACCAAAACCAGGCAAAGATATTACCAAAAAGGAAAACTACAGACCAACCTCTCATGAATATAGATGCAGAATTCCTTAACAAAATCCTGGCCAATAGAATCCCTACAGAAAAAATAAATTCATTATCACCAATTGAGGTACATAATAGGTACGCAAGGATGGTTCAACATAAAAACAATCAGCATAATCGTAATTCATCATATTAACAAAGCAAATAACAAGAATGACAAGACCCTAGTAATTGATGGAGAAAATACCTTTGACAAAATCCAATAATACCCTTTCTTGATTAAAACACTCAGCAAAATCAGAATAGAAGGTAATTTTCTCAACATTGTGAAAAGTATATACACAAAACCAAGAGCCAATATTCTCAATGGAGAAAGACTAAAAATATTCTGTTTGCAAGTAGGGACCAGACAAGGATGCCCACTGTCACCACTCCTATTCAATATTGTATTAGAAGTACTTTCTAGGGCAGTAGGACAAGCGAAGAAAATAAGTGGCATCTAGATTGGCAAAGAGGCGATTAAACTGTCATATGCAGATGATATATGATAGCTGTGATCTTAGCATAAAAGTTGGCCTTTTTTAGCCATTATAGTTGGTTCCTTCTGGACTCCAGCTACCTTAACTGCAGACACATGATCTTGCAAATCAATAGCTGTAGGATTAGGATATGAGAGAGTGCTTCCCACACTGAGCAGCAAGACTTAAGGGAGACAGGAGCAAGACCCTGGTGATGGTGGTGGAGAGACTGACATTGCTGTGGAGAAACTGGCAAGCTGTAACCAGAGGAGTCTTGGTATAAAGGCCACAGTTGAAGGGTTTTGCTATTCTTGCTTTTGATGATGGAAAGGCTGCTTGCTGAACTGACACCAGAGCCTGGACTAATTGAGGAGTTGTGCCTTGGGACTTTTGGGCTAAACCTTGGATTCACATTGGGTGATATTCTTTGCCTTCCCCAGCTCTCCAACTTACTTCCCTAATAAACCCCTGAGGGAAGCCGAACACCAAATGCTGTATCTGGAAATGAGGGAGGCTTAATACAAGCTGAAGGTCACCTTGTGACACTAGGGCGTTCCCTAGGAGTCAACATTGTTCTTAGTTTTTATCAAATGAATCCCTCTCTCTTGAGATTAACATAAAGAGGAACTTGGCCTTATCCTTTGTTTTGTACTTCCTTGTTTTTCTATAAAAATACTCAGAGAAGCTTGGCTCAAGGTCGAGAACTGTTGGCCCCGTTTTACACTCTCTGCTCTATCTCATTCCTGGCTGTTTGTCTCTTTATTATAAAATTATTCTATTCTTTGGGACCCTGGGTCTGCAACAAACCCCATTCTCAGTACCACAACTGTGAGTCTGTGAGTCAACTATGAATAAATGAAGCCTTTGCTGCTAGTGTGGGTCTAGAGGCACCACGGGGCTGGGCGATGGGCTCTTTATCTGCTTTCTGCTCTGGGCCTGTGAGGGGCTGTGCTATTCTCACTCCCTCAGACCTTTCAGAGAGACACTTATGGCCCTGTGCCCCCACGTCCCTTTTAATGCTCTGCAGGCAATAGTGTACCCAGAAACACCCCCCCCCAAAGTACTCAACAAAAAGACTGTTGGAGCTAGTGGACCAATTTAGTACAGTGGCAGGATACAAGATTTCTGTAAGTCTGTGAAATTCCTCTACAATAATACAGAAAAACAAAGCTGTATCATTTATAATTGTTATGTGCCATTGAGTCACCTGTGACTCATAGCGACCGTATGTACAACAGCCCTAAACTCGGCTCTATCCTGTACCAATCTTACTGTCTCTGATACATCTACCCCCATTACACCAGTCACTGAATCAACCCATCTCATCAAGGTCCTTCCTTTCCTGAGCTGTTCCTCCAACCTCCCAAGCATGATGTTCCTCTTCAAAGACTGGTCCCTCCTTGCAACATGTCCAAAGTCAGACAAAACTTCAGAAACCTTGCCTCCAAGGAGCAGCCTGGTTTAACCCTCTCTAGGGTGAACCTGTTCATTCTCATAGCAGTCTATGGTATATTCAATACTTTCTTCAACACCACAGCTCAAAGGCATCAATTCTCCTTCTATCCTCCCTAGTCATTGTCCAGCTCTCTGATACAGCATGTGATTGCAAAGACCGTGGCCTGTATCAGGTGCACCTTAGTCTTCAGACTGACATCACTGTTCTTCAGTACTTTGGAGAGGTCTGTAACAGCCGACTTTCCCAACACAGTGTATTTTAATTTCCTGGCTGCTGGGGCCATGAGCCAAATAAACTAAAGCTGTTTACAATCTCTTCACCATCCATCACGATGCTGTCAATCGGCCCAGTGGTGACAATCTTTGTTTTCTTGATATTGAGCTTCAATCTGTATTGAAGGCTGCAGGCCTTGACACTCTGCAGCAAATGTTTCAGGTCCTCCTCAGCTTCAGCAAGCAGGGTTGTGTAATCTGCATAACACAGATTGTTGATGAGTCTACCTCCTGTCCTGATGCCACATTTCTCCTCATAGAGGCCAGCCTCCCAGATAATCTGTTCTGCATATTATAGATTAAAAAGCTATGGAGACAGGACACATCCCTGGCGTACTCCCTTCCCAATTTTGAACCATGCAGTGTTTCCTTGCTTTGTTGGGATACTTAGGAATAAACCTAATTAGAGACACAAAAAAACCTTTACAAAGAAAACTACAAAACACTTCTTTGAGAAACAATGAAAGACATAAATAAATAGAAAAATCACTGGTAGTGAGAGAGTTGCAAATCAAAACCACAGTGCGATAGCAGTGGCAAAGTTTAACAGGACAGTAAGCAGTAAATGTTGGAGAGGACATGGAGAGATTAGAACTCTTATACACTGTTGGTGGGATTGTAAAATGGTATAGCCACCCTGGAAGGCAATTTGGCATTTCCTCAAAAAACTGAACACTGAAATCCCATATGACCCAGCTATCCACTGCTAGGAATATCAGAGTACACAAATGGAGATTTGTACGCCATTGCTCATAGAAGCGTTATTCACCATCACAAGAACATGAAAACAGTGCAGATATCCAACTGCAATCGAATGGACTGAGAAATTATGGTACATTCACATGATGGAATACTATGCAGCACTCAGAGCAACAATTTAGAAAAAATATTACATAACTTGAGAGAGACTGGAGAACATTATTCTGAGTGAATTTAGTCTCATAAGGACAAATACTGCATAGGACCATTATTGTAAAAATAGAAGGATAATTAGTAAAAGGTGTAAGTGGTCCAGGGGGGTAAAGGGTAGGAGCAGAGGGGTAAGGGTGGCCAGGTGAGAAATCACAGAGCCATACAGTTTGATGGGTGGAGGGAGTAAAGAAAAAAGTAAAATGAGTACTGTATATAAATGTACTGTGCCATCAAATAATGAGCCCCTTAGCTCAAATAGTTTCCAGTTGAATGAGCCACAACTGATTATTTCAAAAGACTCCAGAGATTACACTTAAAGAAGTGTCACTAAGGTCAGAATTCGAGGTTGTTCTAGATACCTAGACTGTTTTGCTGCCTGGATTGCCTCCCTCAGAGCACGTCAGCTCACGAACAGGCTGTCTTCCTGGACCATGCCCCTCAGTGCCTCCTCTCACCCTCTCAAGGACAGAAATGTGTTTTGTACACAATGAACTTGCCATCTCTTCTGAAGGCAACTAACCTGTTTGACTTTCTCTTCCTTCTCTTTGCCCCTGCCCCCCAACAGTGGGAAGCAGTATGTGACTCAGTTCTTTTGTCAAAGAGCAGTTAATTTTTGTTTTGTTTAATTAGCCAACATTATATTTTTTAAGGATAGTGACATTTCTGTGTCTGTATTATTAGGACAATAATTGTTAAAATTCTAAGTCACTTTGAAAACTGTAATGTAAATATAGTTGATGCATTTTTGACAGATGTAGACACTCATGTCTCCTCCCATCAAGGAAGAGAATATTCCCATGCCTCAAAATCAGGACTTTTATTTTTAGTTATTCTTAGAGCACAAATGAAACTCGGCAGATCTAATCAGAACTTCTTTTCTCAGGTCATGTGTCAGTGGATGGAAAAGTTCAGGAAAGACCTGTGCAGGTTCTGGAACTCTCTTTTCCCTGTGTTCTTTATGTTTCTCAATGTCATGGTGGTCGGAATTACAGGAGCAGCTGTGGTAATAACTATCTTAAAGGTGCTTTTTCCAGTTTGTGAATACAAGTAAGTATTTCCTACTTTACAAACAAGAATAGCATTTTTAGTGATTAAAATGAGTTACATTTACTGTGTTTTATAATAGAAAATATTAGAAAGGGTAAGACAAGAGGGAGAGGAAATCAAGGCCTTTGTTCCTAGCTCATCTTCCAGCAGAATTAAGATATTTGCCAAATACTGTATGATCATTGACAGATTCAAATGCAAATGAAACAAACCGTCCATGGCATGTTGCTGTTCCATGCCTTTACAATGTCCCCCTGTACAATAGGTGGGAACCCTGCTTTGTCCTTCAATCTCATAGGGCAAGATAGTGAATTTTTATAATGGGAAATACAGTGTCTATGACCAGAGATCTAAACAAAATAGGAGGACTTCACTATATATTTTCAACCCAGAGTATCAATTTAAAAAAAAGAATGTAATTTCAGAAGAATAAGAGGACATTCACTGTAACATTGTTTTTACCTGAAAACAAAAGCAAACAGGTATCATAGGGATTGCCTGACTGAACAGCAGCACCCAGTGCAGCATAAAAACCCAAATGAAATTGTTATTGTGTGCTGTTGAGTTGTAATCGACCCATCCTCCAGTGCATTTTCAGAGACTGGAAATTGCACAGGAGACGGCCCATCCTTCTCCCAGTGGAGCAGCTGATGGATTCGAACCACATGCCTTTGAGACAGCAGTGCAGTTTCCAGTTTACTATATGCTTTATTAATGGTGGTTGTACTGAGGAGAACTCAAGAGTTCTGGCTCAGTTGGCGTATAGCTGCTCCTAGAGCAGGTTTTCAGACTGTAAACCACATAGGAGGATACTGCCTAGCTTTGAGCAGCTGGTGGATTTGAACCCCCAGAGAGGCAAAGGGCTCTGGATTAGTACCATTCTCTATATGCTATGCCAGCAGATTTTTCTTAAGTGGACTTTTTCCCCATCATAAAATTACATTGAGCGTGTTTTTGTACTTTATGAAAACCTTTATGAAATTCTTCATGAATTTGCATGTAATCTTTGCACAGAAACCATATATAAGATCTTGTCTCATTCCAGTTTTAGTATGTTTTTGGCTGAAGGGAGCAGAGCGCTAAAAGTATTTTCTTAAAACTTACTTTTTATCATCACTTTTGGGTACAAGTTAAGCTAGAGTTCCAATTTTTTCCCCCCCAAATAGAGGCACCATGATCCTATCAGCTCCTGCCCCCTGACTTGGAATGTTATCATAAACTAAACTCCCACATACATGAAACGTCTGTCACAGGACTCTTTTCTATTCCAGTGACCAATATGTCGATTCTTGGGCCGTAACAGTTTCAATGGCTCTAAAGATACACACTTTGCTCAGGTATTTTACTAACAGAAAAGGAAATGTGGTGTAAGGTCACAGTAGAGTGGCAAGTTCTCGTTAGAAAGCTGTGTGTGCCCAGTCTTCTTGTCCACCCCACACAAGTCTAGTGTGTGCCTTGAAGAGCTGTACTTAGCTTATCCCTTCCTTCCCTACTAACTAATGTACTTCCTCTTGTACTTTTAGAGTCTCTCAGTCAGCTGTTAAAATGGACTTTGGATTCACAAAGTGTTAATCCAAATATATCCTTACTTGTAACTTTAGAGTAGCTCAGTCTTGCTAACTGTCAGAAGAGGAACTATTTGATTTTTATAGTAACTGATCATCTTTTATTGCAGAGGAATTCTTCAGTTGGATAAAATCAAAGTTATACCAGTGACAGCCATCAACTTATATCCAGATGATCTTGAGAAAACAGCAAAAAGCCTCGAAGACAAAACACTTATTTAAAACACCTTCTCAAATCATGAACTCAGAATTAGTCTACTGCCTCCAAATTTGTCACTTGAATGTAATTTCCTTTAAATCATTAAGAATCAACTTAGACTAGACCAAGTGAAAAACCCCTAAGACGACTTCCTCAGATGTGACCACTAAAGTGACAGGTTCACCTTATTCTCAGACAGCGGGCTATTCAGATGATGGACTGTTAAGGACGGTTAAAGTGAAGACAAGACATGGAGAAAGACTTTGGAATTACCAAAAAGGAAAAAGAAAAAGGCAAGGTAGAATGCCATGTGCCAATAACTTTCCAAGGTGCCTTTGTTAGGGAAATGATATCCACTTGATTACTATATGACTTAGTGAAAAGCACTTTATGAAATTCTAATTTAAACATTTAAGAACCGAACACTTTTTTTTTATCCAGTATGTGCCTTTGTATTAAGTTTGTGGCTCAGTATAAAATCTCTGAAGTGTGCAATTTGTATTTTGTACCAAAACTACTTCTTTTGAATACACCAGGATTTAAGAGAAACGTTGACATGTTCTCACTCTAAACTTACCTGATGGGAAAAGTAGTTATTAAAATTACCTAAGAGCACTGCCTGTAACCACAGAAGGTAGCACCTCTTCATACCAGCTGAAACCAAGGCTCGGAACGGTTCACAAGTCCACTTGACTGTGGAATTAGGATGTGTCCACGGTTTGGGGGTTCTGAGTCATACTGTTTACCCACGGCAGGGTTTATCTGTCTTTTTATTAACTGTCTTTTTAAACTCTTGCCAACATTACAGTTATTTGACAGTGTGACCCTGTCCATCTCTTTACCGCATATGAGATACATCTAACTCTGTTTCATTAAATGTTTCCGGTCAGAAGCCACCACTGAAAACAATGCCAAAGAATGTAATGACTAGACGCTTATTAATTTCTTCATGTCCTACCTCACTGTTAAGTTGCTAAAGTACTGCAAATGATGTTCGGTGCCATTGAGTTGGCTGTTAAGTTGTAACAACCCCGTCCAAGCAGCACGGCCTGGCCTTGCACCACCCTCAGTCACAGCTGTGGCCACCGTCTCAGTCCATCTCGTGGGGGATCTTCCCCAAACAGGCCTTTATCCAGGGACTGATCCCTCCTGATCACACATCTAAAGTTTATGAGCCTCCGAAGAGGTCTTATTTTAATGCACAAGCTTACAGATCCTTGAGAAAACCTGAGGCTGACTGAAGAGTAGTACAGCTAATAGCCTGCATACCCAATTCTTATCCTGATTCTTTTTTAGTGCTACTGTGGACTCTGGTGGCCTAATGGCAAGAAGCTGTGCTGTATTCCCAATGGCACATGGTTTGAATCTCCAACAGATGTTCCACGGGAGGAGAATGGGCAGTCTCCTCCCATGCGATTAACTGCCTTTGAAAACCCACTGGAGGGTCAGTTAAGGGTTGGTTCCGACTCAATGGTGCACAACAACAACTGGGGACTTCAGCAAAGTATTTAACTAACCTTAAGGCTGTGATTTCTCACCTATGGGTGGAATGTTAACAAAAAGTGTCAAATGTAGTCATAAATGCGAATCTTACCTAAACGTTTCTACCACTGACTTGAATTTGCTGACTGTTCTGAGGACTCATCAGTGCCAAATGGGAATTAAGTCACAGCTAAGCCTTCAGCTAGTTTCTGAGACCGGAAATCACATGGGAGCAAATATCTATCTCCCATGGAGGATTCGAACCACCTACCATTGGGTTGCCAGCCCAGATCCTTACCACTAAGTAAGGATATATATAAGTATGCATATACATGCATAAAGTATGACCACTTATATAGTTAGAATAAAACATGGCAAAGTTGTGTACCTTCTGCTTCCTTTAAAGACAACAGTAAAATGAAGGACTTGCCAGCGCTCTCATTGAGAGACAATTCCCACTGAGGAAGGCAGGCAGGAACACCGGGCCTGGGCCATGCTTCCATTTAGCTGCCTGTGCAGAAAGGTTCAGGAATTCACCACAGCCACTGGCACGCAGCGAGTGAGGGACAATCTTATTCTCCTTCCTAGGAAGAGCTGCAGATAGTGGAAGAGAGGATTCTGTACATAGTTAAATAACTAACATTTGTGTTCAGGGAAACAAAGTAATATTAAAGTAAGACAAATTTGTTTGTATATATTTTTTTAAAAATCACCTTTATTCAGAATCAATTTTTACAAAAAATCTTACTAGGAAAATTTAAAAAAATATAGCACTCAATGTAACGAAATACATTTGTTTATTGTCAAAACCTTAAGGCAGCTTCTCACGGCTGACATGTAAGAATTCAGCATGATCCAAATTCAAATATCCATTTCTCGTATCGTTCAATGTCTGCAGCAGACACTGATTTAGAAACCTTTTTTAAAGCCATTTCAAAATCCTCCATCGTCGTAGGCATGTGCATTTCTTCTCTTGAGAGATTACGGATCTCCTCTGGGGTCAGACCTTCAATACGCCTTCTCATTGCCATCAAGGATGCATCCCTACATTTATATTTAGAGAAACAGATTAAAAACCCCCAAACCTGCGAACAGAACTTTTTTCAAGGCATGTGTTAAATGCTGTCAAGCTGATTTAGACTCCGATCTGTGTGCCACGAAACAAAACCTGCGCAGCCTCTGTGCTGTCCTCACCGCTGCCGGGGCTGGGCTCCCAGCGCATCTGTGCCAGCGCATCTCCTCTCGCTGAACCTCCGCTTCACTACTGTGATGAGCGGTGTCCGCGCGAGGGTGGGCTCCCACAGAGACGGCGCAGATGGGGCAGGACAAGGGTCTCAGCTGTAGTTCACAGAGTCACAGTCCACTCGACGGCACCAAACACACACTACCTTGTGACACACAGAACTGCACCTAAGAATGGACACAAAACCTCTACCAAGGTGCTTTCTTCCATAATGAAATGAAGGTTCTAATGAAATGACCACTACTGAGCATGACAGCCCAAAGGTACAGGAAGGATGCTAGCGACTCTACTTCATTATAAATGTCCAATGAAACAGAGCAGCAGCACCAGAGATAAGGAGAGCTTGTGATCTAAAAATGACATGATTTCTACATCTATAAAGGAAAGCTAGAGAACCACCCAGATGGGTTTCTGCTTCTTAAAAAATAAAAAAGCCCCTTCCGCTTCAAGTACCTCTTTTCATCAAATTTCATGATTAATAGAGTCACCATTCCTGTTAAGGACTGCTTTATAGATACACACGTTATCTCTAATCTTCACGACAAACCAGCATGCCATGCTCATGTCAGAGATGAGGAAACCGTGACATGTGCTGTGGAGTCGTAACTGACCTCCACCTAACCCTCCAAGGCGGTAAATCCCACAGGAGGAGACTTCCCACCCACCAACCCCCTGCAGAGTAGCTGGACAGTCTGAGGCACCACCAGAGCTCCCATTCCACTGTTACCAACAGGACATCTGAATTCATGCCCAGGCGAGGACAAAACCTACTGGAGTCAGCTACCTGACATGTTCCTTTTGTCCTTTATATTAGTATCAGAACAGTTACAAAGAAAATTGGACCACACTGAAGATGAGACTATGGCAATCTCCATCACATTTCTTACACAAGAAAGTGTACCAATGTTAGCATTTTTATCCAAAAAAAAATTATTTTCTACTTTACACTAACTTTCCATGGAACGTTGGCTCTTCACTGACACAAGAGAACCAATGATGTCTCACCAGAATCCCTTGAAACATACTGAAAACCAAAACTCTGACTCCAACGTGGGTCTTTATTCTTCACCCATAATCAGCATAAAAACATCTAATATAAATGCCACCCACAAAAACCTGTTTCCAGAGTAGTGCCTACCTGCACACATTGGTAATGTCTGCACCTGAATAGCCTTCCATGTTTTCTGCTATCCTTGCAAGGTTCACATCATCGGCCAATTCCAGCTCACGAAGACTTATCCGTAGCAGCTCTTCTCTGCCTTTTGCTAAGTGGAAACAAAAATGTAACTGCGTTATTAAGGACTTCTATGTGGCTTACTGCTACAACCATTGAAACCTCTCAGCTGCTCCTGGGGAGAAAGATGGGCTTTCTAGAGGAGGAGCGGGTCGTGGAAACTCAGGGAACAGAGCTCTGTGTCTGAACAGGTTAACGGCACTGGGCAATGTATAACAGTAATGTAATGACACACTTACTACTACCCTGCACTGCCTGGCTGATTTCAACTCCTGGCGAGCCCCTGGCTCCGGGTGCCACCACAATTCCTCCAAAAACATCAACATCACGCAGCACTGCTACTTGGGCCTTTTCAAAGGCTTTTATCCCCAATTCTTAGGACTGTTTTGCTTGAAAATGTAAGCAGCTTTCTTTCCACTCACTGAATCTTCTGTTTCCTAATGTAAAGGGTTTCAGGCTCTAGATCAAGTCAAACTCAAATGGCCAGAGACCATTTACTACAATAAAGATAACCATGTGTCTCTTAAAGAAAATCAGGCAATACCAGACGTTAATGTTTCTAAGTAACACAGCTTGAGAGGTAGCATGAGTTTTATTACTCCTGAGTGAAGCTACCTGAAGGCAATGGAATGTAGATTCTTTTCTCAAGTCGTCGTCGCAAAGCCTCATCAATGTCCCAGGGAAAATTAGTAGCTGCCAGAACCATCACCATTTTGGAAGGGTCGTCATTTTCAGAAGCCCCTCCAACACCTAAAAGCAGTTGAAGGAGAGAAGAAAAATTACGTCGGATTATACAAAATAAAGCTCAGTTAAGATAATTAAATATTTCACGCAACACAAGATAAATTACTCTTCAAATTTTTTAAAACCGAGCTCGTAATGTGATTTTTTACACATGCAAAAAGATGATTCCACAGATTCAATCAAAAGATCAACTCTGCTCAACTATTTAACAATTTTTTTTCTTTCATTTCAAAAGCAGATATAGCCCTAAAGTCAACACACCTGCATTTACTTAAATTTCAAGGCTGAAAAGAAGAGATTCATCACATGCCAGCGGGTGCACCATAAATACCTGTTAGCACTGGCATGGCACCTCTGTCGACGTATGTAGATCTATTTCTGTCTATCTTAACCAACTAACTACCCCTAGAGGATACTGCTTGCCAGTCCACTCCAGTTTGCTAGGTGCTATAAACACTATTTGAAGCCTGCGTCTCCATGATGGGTACAGCCTGATTCACCGGGGCTGGCACTTCACCACCTCCCACCCCAGGCAGTGCAGCCCTGTACCCAGGCGTACCATCCATCTGAACCAGCAGCTCAGCTTTCACCCTTCTGCTTGCTTCGTGCTCTTCCGAAGTCCCTCTGCGACTACAGATGGAATCGATCTCATCAATAAATATGGTGGCTGGAGAATAAAATCGAGCCTAAAGGAGGAATCAAGGCAACGTTAGTTTTAAACTTTTAGTATTGTGGCAGGTTAAGCAGTTAGGAAGTGGCCGGGGAGTCTGCCACCTGGTGCTCTTCTCCCCTCTGCCACAATCTCAGCATCAGAAGAGAGAAGAGGAGGTCTCATCCAGCCTCATAGCAGCCTGAGAGGACACAGTCATCACCCAACAAGCTCTCGGTTCCGTCTCAATAATGTATCTGACCTCACATACTGATACCTGACTTCGCATACTGATTTACAAGTGACAGAAATACAGCAGCGGCATCCTATGCACTTAAACAACATGACTAACTGGTGGAAGAGATATTTCTAGATGTTAGAAGGGTTAAAGAACTATTACCTTAAGTAAAATCATGTGTTTCTTTCAAGAAATACTATTTAAATTTCCATTCATTTTTTTGATTTGTTATGTCTGCATATTCCTACTTTTTAAAGTTATTAATTAGAAAAGTCAGTTTATATGGTCTAAATTTGCTTTTCAAAATAAATTCTGCTTAATAGTGATGGCTGTACAATGTTAATATAATTAACAACACTTGCTTAATAGTGATGGCTGTACAATGTGAATATAATTAACAACACTGAATTATACATTTAACAATGGTTAAAATAATAATAAATTTATATTTCACATATCTTAAGTAAAATTTTTAGAAAGGAAAAAGTCATATAAAGTTTACCATTTCAGCATGTAACCACAAGCACTATTTCATTTCAGAGCATTTTCTTCATACCCTTCCCTCTGGCCCCTGGCAAGCACCACTCAACCATCTTGCTCTCCAGGTCCGCTTATTCTGGACATTTTATAAATGAAATCACAGACATGGGACCTTTCATCTCCGGCTTCTTTTTTCACTGAGCATATTGTTTTCAGAGTTCACCATGTTGAAGCCCTACATCAGTTCTTCATTCCTTCCATGGCTGGGTGATAAGCCCCAAGTTTATTTTCACATTGTAAATCTGTTTCTTCCTCAAACCAAGGAACAGGGAAGACTTTTTGGATCCTGTGAAAGGCAGCTCTTAGACAAGGATTAGTCCACAAAACCGCATGTCAGACTCAACTGTGTCATCCTCCTCTTAAGGAGACGGAATCACGCCACCCAAATCTTCAGGTTTGTAAATGCAGGTGGGGTAGACTCTAAAAAGAGCATGCGTTCGCGCATAACTGGGGCCCCAGTCTACAGCAGGCGGCCCTGTAAACAGTGAGCGACTCGGAGGTGGACCAGGCTGCCAGCCACGGCTGAATCTTGGGATGATTCCTTGGGGAACAGATCTCTGCCGGAGCCAGATCTGGATGCGCCATAACTCAACCCGTCCTTGGCTGTCCTCCAATAAGCTTTCGGTGTGGCTGGGGGTGGGGTTGGGGGAAGACCCTTTAATTATATACTCTTTACTAGATACTTGAAAATGAAAATTTTTAATACTCCAACAAAAATTACCTAATTTTGTGTGACTGTTATCGTATTTTGTGAAATATTCTGGACAAATTTTCAACAAGTTTAAGACTTTTTTTATGTTAAATCCTTACGTAGAAGAGAGCACGAAGATGAATAGGAAAAACCCACGCTGCTTTCACATATGATCCCTTGCCAAAGTCACAAAGGCGAAACCTCCAGCGCTAGCACTTGTTCATAGATGAGCCGCTGCTTCAGTGAGTAACTCAGGGTGGCACCCTCGAGGATGAGTGTGGGTTTGCTTACTACTGATGGTTAATGACTGGCCCAAGCAATAACCGGGGGCAATGGTTGGTTGCTGTTGATTCGGAACTGACTGAGGGCTGACCGTCTAGTGCATCTTCCGAGGGAGTAAACTGCATGGGAGGAGACTTCCCATCCTCCTCGCATGGAGCAGCTGGTAGAGTCAAATATGCCTAGAGAACTCTGGTGGCCTAGTGGCAAGAAGCTGTACTGCAATCCCAGAGGTGCATGGTTCAAACCTACCAGATACTCTGCTGGGGAAGAAGGGACAATTGCCTCCTGAGCCAATCAGATTCTATTTGAGGTACACACACAAAAAATAATAAATTATTTAAAAAAAAAATTGATATGCCTTTGAGATTAAAAGAAGCTTGGAAGCAAGAATGGCATCCACTTTCATAATAGCTTGCCTCCGGAAACCCTATGAACCTGGGAAAAGGACAAAAGTCACACAAGTGTTGAGGACTTTTGTTCACAGTGTCACTATGAGTTGCCTATGACTCGATGGCACCTAACAACAACATGCCTTTAAGACTGCTACACAGCTTCTTACTAGTCGGTAAACAAGCCTGTTGATAGTTGATAATCCCTTCACAAGGGATTTCTGGGGGCACAGTGGGTGCTGTGTCACTCCATGAAAGGTCAGCGGTTTGAACCCACCACCAGGGAAAATGAGGCGTTCTGTTTCTACCAAGTTTACAGCCCCAGAAGCATTGGCAGGAGTCAGGATCGCGTCCATGGAAGTGGGTTTGGGCGGTTCATCCCTCTCACTGGGAGAGTTAAACTACGCGGATTAGGATTTAGTAAATGGCTTCCTCTCAAGGAATAAAGTGGAATTTTTCTGCAACAGAAAATAAGTACTTTTAAAGAAACAATAAAGACCTATTAAGCTCACATGAGTGAGCCTGCATATTAGGCAACGTCCGTGTATTATTAATTAGGTCATTCTTCCTTGATAAAATGACAGAGGCAGAATCAGGATTGTCCTCTCACAGACAAAGCACCTGAGGCTGACGAAAGGGAGTAACATGCCCATAATTTTTGGCTGGGAAAGTGACAGAGGTGGCCACTGCCCAAACCTAGGCCACAGGGCCAGAGCCGCTCTAGAATGACTGACACCCCGTCAATTTAGCTTCTTGCTGTTGTTGCTGTTGCTGTTAAGTGCTGTCGAGTCATAGGCCACTCACATCAACCCTATGAATGAAAGACCTGAACACTTGTATAACTTTCTTCCTTTCTCCAGGTTCATAGGGTTTCCAGAGGCAAGCTATTTCGGAAGTTGATGCCACTCCTGTTTCCAAGCTTGTTTTGACTGGGGAGCTCCACTAAACACTGTCCACCATGGGTAACCATTCTCACATTTAATTCATCAGTGTCACAGTGTTCATGTTCACAGCCACCACGAGTTACCTCTGTACAGCAAATGGACAGATCAGGGTTATGGGACCTAGAAGAATGTTTGACCAAAAACAATTGAAAGCAGGGTGGATTAACGTCACCCACCTTTGGCTTTAAAAGCCAATTCTCAAACTTTAGCAATCTATTTTTATAATTTCCTGACGCAACAGGCATACTGATTTTGAAAACCTATGTTAAAATTTGTATCGTGATTTATGAATTAACCAAGTCAAAGGGGAAAAAAAATGGCAAACCTGAAATCGGACTAGTAAGGATTTGAACCCAACATCTAAATCTCTGTCACTGTGTACATAATACAACTCAGACCCAATCCTCAGAACTCCTGCTTTAATTTGACAATACTAAAGTCATCTGTGAAGCGTAACCAAATCTGAAGTCTAAAATGCGGTTAATCCAACTATGACCAGGACCTGTTGAATCACATTTCTCCTCCTCCGTACTGAGACTTATGGAGGAAGAAGAAAGAAAATTAAATTCAGAGAAAGAAGTTAATGCAAAGACTGGGCCATTAAACTCAAGGTATCTGGTGTAGCGAATTGGTGGCAGTGATCCAAATTCCACAATTAATTTCCCTTTTTGGTGTTTTTGTTATTAGACAACACTGAACATTATTTAGGTAAGCCTGACCTAAAATACATCAGGAATAGTTTGTGATTTCTACAGCAGATTAGCAATACAGATCCGATGATGTCAACATACTCATAAATTCTAAGAGACGGATCCACCTCCAGAGGAAAGAGAACAAGGAGAAATTCCCGTTGCCCATGTTAGTGCAGTGTTACATTTCATGTACTCAGGGCCAAAGTGTGTATAGGAAAAAAAGACTTCAGGCGAAAACGTCATCGAGCCCATCTATTCTACTCAGTGAAGATGGTGACAACTCATTTTCTGAACTGAAATGGGATATGTATAGATAAAGAATCTTAAGTGCTGTATCAAACATTCACCATTTCAAAGAGAAGACGAACAAGCTTCTCAGACTCTCCTCTGTATTTTGAAGTCAGGGTTGACGAAGAGACATTGAAGAACGTTGTTTTGCATTCTGTAGCCACTGCTTTAGCAAGGAGGGTCTTTCCTGTACCAGGTGGGCCAACCATCAGCACTCCCTGTTAGAAATATAACAGTGTAAGCAAAGAATTTCTCTGCCATGGTTCTAACTCATTAATATCCCATTACTAAGCATCATATTTCAACCATTTATACATAATACACTCAACTCACAAACCATGATTGGGTTACAAGGACCAGGTCTCTATGAACACCAGGATTATGTGAAAATAGAGGATGATAAAAGCTGAGAGCATTACATAACAAACAAACTGCCGAGAATCTGGTCCTCAATGCTCTTAGGGAGCACTGCTTGCCTAGTGGCAAAAAGTTGCACTGCAATCTTGAAGGCACACGGTTCAAGGCCACCAACTGCTCTCTGGGAGAAGGATGGGAAATCTCCTCCCTTGCAATTAACTGCCTGTGAAAACCTGCCAGAGGGTCAGCTATGGGTGGGTTCCGACTCCACAGTACACAACAACAACAACAGTGTTTTTGGTCAGAAATATATATATATATATTTTTTTTTTTTTACAGAGTCACACTTAAAATATGTTTACATTCTGGTTCTTGATTATTTAACATTTAAAGTATTTTTGAATGAAAATATTAATAAGCAGACTGACTGCTGAGAGTTAGCTTCAGTCTCTTATCAGATCATCCCCAAACTTTAAAGAGTACTCCCTAGACTACTGTCAAAAGGAAATAGTCTTTGGAGCCTTTGAGGTACACAGCCCTCCAAAACACATTTGTGTGTTCAAACTGGAAGTAAAGGGCATTTCTTATTAATTTCCTAAAAACAATTTCCAAAACCATACGATACATGTTATTTATCATGACACATAACGTGGAGTACTTGTGCACTGGCCATCTAGTTCATATTTGCAAATGCAAGGTGGAGGGACAGCACAGCAGAGAAAGACCTTAGAGAAGATGGACAGGCACAGTGACGGTAATGGGAGCAGGTGTGTCAGAGACAATGAGAGGGGCTCAGTACAGAACAGCATTCAGAGCTACTATACACAGGGTCGCTATGAGTTGCAGACAACTCAACTGCACACAACAAGAGGAAGTGGATGCTAAATATGTTGTGTATCCAATTTTCCAACACTGTATTTCTTACTCTGAGAATCTTGTAACAGCTTTAACCTAAAATTCTATTTAAAAACAAAGTTCTGAGTAACACAATGTATTTTTTTTGTTTTTACTTTTTTTTAAAAAATTTTTATTGTATTATTTTTTTACATGTACCATCAAATCAGATCTGACGGGTACAGGAGGAGACTGCCCCCTCCTTCTCCAGCAGAGCATCTGGTGGATTTGAACCATGTACCTCTGGGACTGCAGTGCAGCGTCTTACCACTAGGCCACCAGAGCTCCCTCACAATGTATTTTTAAAATTCTCTTACATCTCCTCCACTGTTTCTTGCCACCTGCCCTAATACAAAAAAACACAAGCTCTCTACAGCAATATACTTGTCATGCATTTTGACAATGTTAAAATATCAATAAACTTACTTTCCATGGTCTCCTAATGCCTTTAAAGAATTCAGGCATCCACATAGGTAACACCACAGCTTCCTTAAGCAACTTTTTGGCTTCTACTAAGTCTGCAATATCATCCCTGAAAAATGAATATATTTTATCAACATCCCATTAGATGACACATTTTACCCTAGATAGTCATTCTTGAAAAGTACTAGAAACCCATGACTTTCCATTATGGACAGATGCTAAGTCTAGTGACCTGACAAAACTGAGTTAAACCACCTCCCAAGGTGTCCTAGGCGGTAATCTTTACGGGTGACGATGGCTCTTTTCCCGGGCAGAGTAACTAGTGGTCCCACAAACCATCCTGTAAATCAGCACCTAACAGTGCCCCCCCCGAGAGCTCTCGATGCTGCTCCCTGGCACGAGTGCACCCACCCACTGGACAGAGCTCACCATGCCCACCAGGCGACAGCACAATCTTTGTCTTCAATTTTCCACTACTCAGAGAGATTACTCTGAAGTCACTCTAGTCACTAGTACATCTATTACAATATATGATGGTCTTTTTATTATAAAAATATGTGCACTGTATAA
>NW_006399852.1:514209-526480 GCF_000299155.1 Elephantulus edwardii | reverse complement strand
GGTTTTAACATAATGTGAGGTAGGGAGCTCTGGTGGCCTAGTGGTAAGGAAAGGTGAGGCCAACCTAAAAGGACATGGTTACAGTCCACCAGTGACTTCATGAGAGAAAGATGGGCAATAACGTTTTACACAACGTATAGCCTCTGAAAACTCGCTGGAGTTGGTTCCACTCTGATGGCACAAAACAAGAAGGTGGGTAGTAACAGAATATAAATCACTACTAATAGGTTACAGTTCTTTACATGTAATTAGATTAAATATTAACAAAGTTGAGACGTATACTAACCAAAAGGAAATAAAAGGAGTATCTATAGAACAAACTTAGGATAAGAAGTAATAAGACAGACAGTAAGAAATGTCGCTGTATAAAAATCATTGTCTTTTCATCTTTGTTGTGGCTGTTAGGTGCCGTCAAATAAGAAATGATGAAACCACTGTGATCATATTGCTATCAGAGACATAAGAAGTATGGCCTTGGATAAAACCCCATTATAATCTGGACAAAGACGAGCTTTTCCAGTATGTGGTCTGCTAACACTGTCTATGTTATTGTTGATACTGTCAAATCAAGTACTATTCATAGAGACCCTTTGAACAACAGATCTGAGCCCTGTGCCATCCTCACAATCTCTGGCTCACAAACCCACTGCTGCAGTCACTGTGTCAATCACCAATTCTAAGGAATAGCCTCTCCTAGCAACACGTCCAAAGGAGGCCTTCAAGGAGCACTCTAGCTGCACCTTCTCCAAGACATATCTGCTCTTCTGGCGGTCCATGACATGTTCAGTATACTTCTCCAACATCTAAGTTGGTACTATCTCCACATTTACCTCATTTTCGGTTCCAAAAGCCACTATCGTAACCCAATTAGTTGGCTGCACTCTTAACTTACCATCGAATATTGGGATTCTGAGAAATAATATCTCTTTCCAAAGCTTCTACTAAGTCCTTATCATATCCAGTACCATCAAATTTGTTTGTTTCTGGTTCGGTAACTGCAGCCAGTGATTTGTTCTGTATTAAAAAGAAGAAGAAAAAACCCAAGCTTTTGATAAATGCAAAGTTTGTATTTTGTTTCTGCAGGTGGAGATTCACTGTGGTCACTAATGAACACAGATGCTATGACAATTAGCCTTCAGGGAAGTTAGGATTGAAAACACGTTTCCTTTCACCAATTCAATGGCTCAATCCTTAACCACCTATTTAATCCACATCAAAGTTCCCAAAACAGAGACATCTCAGGCTTAGGAGGCATTTCTTCTCATTTACTCTACACTAAGACACTCCAAGGCACAAGAGCAAGCCCAGGGCACTGCAGGACACTTCAACTCCCTGAGGGAAACACAGAGGCACTTGTCTGAACACCGGGAACTATCAGTTCCAGGCAGTCCACACTTCCTGCAGTGAAATGATTACACTTTCAACAATGCTCCATCTTTTGTGCAATCTGGTTTCCAGCAGTTGCTGGGATAAAAGGTGGAGTAGGAAAATCAATGAAGATGAGGAAGGAGGATGGAATGTTCACTGGCTCCAAGAAAAACTTGATGGTGGGACGTGAACATTAAAGTTGTTTGAACCTGACACGTGTGTGTGTGTGTGTGTATGTGTGTGTGTGTGTAGATTGTTTTTCCTTCTCCAGCAGGGCATCTGGTGGATTTGAATGAACCTGACTTTTAAACTGATGGATAGGTATTCCTTTTGGCATAGAGGTACCAAGAAAAAATTTACTAAGACATTTATGGATTTTCATGAATCAAGAAAATTTATGAAGTTTTCTGTGAAGATAAATCATCATTTACTCTTCCCCCTCCCATTTACTCTGTCTTATCCTAGAATTTTTACCCAGTCTGTGTCATATTTTCCCTCCTCCTAGACACTGTAATTTGTCAACTGGTGCTGTTTATGGGCACCAGTTTAAGTTTAAACTTAAAGAGAGCTCTGGTGGCCTAGTGGCACAAAGCCTGCAATCCCAGCAATAATGCGGTTCGAATCCACAGGATGCTCTGCTGCAGAAGGAGGGGCAATCTCCTCGTGTACCAGTCAGATCCGATTTGACGGTACACACACACACACACACACACACACACACACACACACACATAAATGAAAAAAAAAAGTCTAGACTTAATTAGTATTTCAAATATTCAAAGTCTTCTAACAGATTACCAAGATTTTCATTTACATTAATATGAATCCAAATAAACCCAAAATATTCAAGGGAAGTGTTGTATAAATCTGAAAGGGGGGAAATCTTTTCTCCTCAGTATTTTATTTAAGAGGTTGTCTTTACTAACAAGGATATAATCTGGGCAATTATGGAAAAGAGAAGGTGTTGTCCTTGACTACCAGGAACTTCGATGCAAACTAGAAAGACATGAACAGAAGATACATTCCAGTTATCCCTCTTTTCCTATGGATAAAGATAAAGCAAAACTAATTTAATCAAGGCAGAAACAGAAACAGAGTGAGACAGTTACACTGTGTGTCACTATGGCCACAGTTCTCAGTCTGAGGTCAATTACTCCACATACTGTAAATCGTAACCTCTATGAATAATGATAGGACTAGAGGCACTTATATAATGATATTATGAGTCCTAATCCAAAGGAGGGCATGTTCCTTTATAGATCCGGCCTGCACTGAAGTGTGCATAGACTCTCTGCCAAAGTTAGTCACATGCTTTTACTTTGGATCCTGTATGACAGGTCACCTCTGGACTTGAACTGGCAGGCTGCCTTATTTGCCTCTGAAGCCAGCAGTATGTCATCCTGCCTCATGACCTTGGATTTGATACTGCTGACTGCAAAATGAACAAAATACCTAAAGCTTTACTAAAACTATTGTCATTTCTCAAAGTTCATAACGTTTCCAGAGGCATGTTGTTTAGGAAATGGACACCACTCCTGCTTTCAAGACTCTGGAGTAGTCAACCTCAAAAGTCTGGGGGTCCTTAGACCAATTTTGGACTCAACAGGCCTGTGGACACTTCTCTCTTGAGGTCTGAGTCACAGACCTGGTTCCTTGCCAGCCTCTATAAACACATAAGCAAAAATTTCTCTTTATATATATATATTGTTTTGTTTGTCTAGAGAACCTACCCTAACAAACCAGGATATAACAACTCAGCCAAGGTAAGCTGTAATGTAAAAATTGTGAATAGGAATTTATTTAGTTGAACTAGCATGATTTCCTTTATCCAACAAGTTGCTCTAAGTTAAAAGCGCTGGTAAAATCTGCTGTCAAGCTCTTCAAAGTGCTAAAGAAGAAGGACATCAGTTTAAAGATGAACATGTAACTGATTCAAGCCATGGTCTTTTCCATTACTGTCTTTCTGAATGTTGGACAGTGAATAAGGACAAAACAATCCACGCCTTCATAATGTGATGTTGAGTGTGCTGACTATCCCAGGGACTGCCAAAAGCACTAGCAGACGTGGCTTTGAGAAAATTCCACCAGAGCACTCCTTACAGGAAAAGATGGTAAAACTTCATTTCACAACTTCAGACATGTTCTTGTTGTGGTTGTCAGGTGCCGTGAAGTCAACTATGACTCACAGCGACCTTATGAACAAAAGATCTGCACCCTGTTCTATCCTGAGCCATCCTCACACTTCCTGACACAAAAGAGCCCACAGTGGCAGCTACCGTGTCAATCCACTTGGTTGAGGGTCTTCCTGTCCTTCGCCAACCCTCCACCTTCCCAGCATTGCGTCCTTCTCCAATGAATAGGCTCTCCTAGCAACATGCCCGAAGTATACTAGGCCTCATCAATCTTTGCCTCCAAAGAGCACTCTGGCTGCACCCTCTCCAAGACATATTTGTTCCTTCTCTTGGCCGTTCATGGGATATTCTCCAACACCACAGCTCAAAGGCATCAATTATTTTTCTGTCATCCTTACTCACTGTCCAGGTCTCAGATACACAGTTAGCAATCAGAAAGACTATGGCCTAAATGAGATGCACCTTAGTCCTCAAACTGACTCTTCAATAATTTGTAAAGGTCCCAAAGTGCAGATTTTCCCAGAATACATCTCCTATTTGCTGACTGCTGGTACCAAGGGCATGTGAGGAGAGGCAATTCCCTAGAAAGGGACATCATGCTTAGAATTGTGGAGGTAAGGACAGGAAGACCCTAAACCCAGTGAATTAACACAGTGACTGCAGCAATGGGATCAAGTGTGTCCGAGATGAAGAAGATGGCACAGGACACGACAGGGTTCACATCTATTGCTCACGGCGTTGCTATGAGCCCCTAACAACTCAAGGACACCAACAGCAGCAGAGGCCAGATCATTTACAACAAATCATGGATGACATTGAGAAGAATAAGAATCCCAGAACATTTAACTGTCCTCATGTGAAACCTGTATCTAGACCAAGAAGAAGCTGGCTGAAGAGAACAAGGGAATAATACTACATGAGTCAAAATCAAGGAAAAGGTGTGTCAGGGTAGCAACTTTTCTCCACACCTATTCAATCTGTACACTGAGCAAGTCATTCAAGAAGTTGGACTCCATGAAGAATGTGGCATTACGGTCAGAGAAAGTCTCATCACCGATCTCTATTATGCAGATGATACAACTTTACTTGTAGAAAGGGAAGAAGACTTCAAGCATTTGCTGTAGAAACTACAAGACTATAGCATTCAATATAAGTTACACTTCAATATCAAGAAAGCAAAAATCCCTACCACTGGGTCAATAGGCAACATCATAATAGATGGAAAAATGAATGAAGGTGTCAATAATTTTACTTGGACCTACAATTAACATCTATTGACTTAAGAAATCAAAAGATATGTTGCACTGGAGAAATCAGCTGTCAAAGACCTCGTCAAAGTGCTAAAGAGTAATGATGTCAGTTTATAGACAAAGGTGCACCTGATCGTAGTATTTTCAATTTGAAAAACTGAAGGAAGGGGAAATATACAGTGTCAGTGTACCAAAAAGAATTGACTGACTCTCAAATATTACAGGAAGTAAATTAAAAACAAGAGCCAATGGTAACTAAAAGAAGCAAAGCTGCACTGAAGGCATCAAAGTATAAAACTCTAACTTTATAGTCGGAGGACCTGGCAGATACCACCTCAAGTAAGTGATCCACTTTCTCACCAGTAGAAGTAAAAGAGATCCCTCTGCCTCCGTATGGCCAGTGGTAAGGAGTTGGACTGCAAACCAAAAGGCACGCAGTTCAAATCCACAGGAAGCTCTGTGGCAGCAAGATGGGCAATCTCTTCCTGTGCTCTGAAAATCCACTCCAGGGTCAGCTATGAGTTTCAACTTGACAACACATAACCACAACAGTAACAACATATCAGTGGTAACATGAGGATGATCGTACAGATCACTCTGGAAATATTTCTGTACAAAAGGCATAACCTTTTTTGATCTTCAGGAAACATTAGAGATTGTCTACAAAATAGCTAGCTGGCCTGTAGACTTCCAAATGTCAGACAAAAAAAGGCTCCAGAAATTTCAGATCAAAAAAGTAAAGAAACATGACAGACGAAAGCCAGTGTGGGATTCTATAATGGTTCCTGGATGCGGATGAGGAATGACAGCTATACATGACCTGAGACCACTTAGGAAATTTTACGAAGGCCTACATAACGGATTACACACAGTATTGTTGTTAGGTGCCGTCTAGTTGAGTATAATTCACACTGACCCTACGAATAACAGTGCTGAACCCTGTCCTGCCCTGTACCATGCTCACAATCTCTGACATACTTTAGCCTACTGCTGAAGTCAACTTGTCAATCTACCAGGTTTTAGGTGTTTCTCTCCTTCACTGTCCCTTCACCTTTCCACGCACAATGTTCTTCTCTAAGAAATGGCATCTCCTAGCACCATACTTAAAGTATGTGAGATGAAGCTTCACCAATCTTGCCTACAAGGAGCAGTCTGGTTGCACCTTCTCCAGGACATACCTGCCTGTTATTTTGGCTGTCAGTACCCTTCTCCAATACCACAGTTCAAAGGCATCAGTTTTCCTTCCGTCAGACCAATGAAAAGACCACTGTGTGAATCAGGTACACCCCAGTCCTCAAACCATCACGCTCTTAAGTAATCCGGGCAGGTCCTGACTGCAGGCTTTCTCAGTACTGCAGCAATATACAATTCAGTGCTTTCGAGAACGGTGTTATTCTCCACATAAGAAAACATTCTAATGTTTATGAAATTCACTGAAATATTTAAGAGTAAAGAGTCAAATAAGTTAACATGTAGAAATAAAAGATTATCGATAACTTGAAATGGGAAGGTATTGCTTTTTTTGTTAATGGCGGTTGAATGTTCTGTTGGCAACATTTGGTGGCACAACATGAAAAGGTCATGTTGAGTCAGAAATATGGAAGCCGTATTGGCAAAGTTTAGGTGTCTGATGTTTTCACCAGAAGGGAAGGAAAAGGAGAGGAAAAAAGCGTAAAGGAGGGACGTGATATCTATATTCTCAAAAGGTTAAAAAAGAAAAAGATACAGAGACTACATGATGATGCAAAAGGGGAAAAATATTGACTGGGGAAATGGGTAAATAATATATGGTCATTCCTTAAACTATTCCTAAGGAGCCTTGGTGTCACAGTGAGTTACACGCATGGCTGCTAACTGAAAGGCTGGCAGTTCAAACCTACCGGAAATCCCGAGGGAGAAAGATGAAGCAGTCTGTCCTGTTGGGGTTTAGAAACCCTACAGGGCCGTTCTACTCTGTCCTAGAGTTACTATGAGAGGGCTGGGACTCAAGGCCAGTGGATCTGGCTGGCGATTTTGTTTAAACATATATACCATTCTTGCAACTTTTTTGCAAATCTGAAATTAAATAAAAATTAAAAGTTTCAAAAAACAGACACAAGTATTTCCTGCGAAACTTGTGACATACCTGGAGCAAAATGAAGGTTTTATCACACAAGTCTAGTATATTGATTTCAAACTAAAAGTTACTGAAATTTATACCACTTTCCATTTTAAAGTTGGGAAAGTATCTTTCTCATCTGTGGAAACCAGCAGAGTTACCTTCTCCTCTCTTGCTTTATTCGGCTCTTTCTTTTCTCGAGAACGAACAGCTTTCCCTCTGTCATTGTGCAGATTCTGGGCCGCTGTACGGTGACCTCTGGCAGCTACACTTGAACGATTACCATGCGGTTTGGGGTCAGTGCACTGTAGAGACTGGCGTTTTCTAGGTCCTGGTGAAGATCTAATGAACAACCAGATTATTAAAATCATAATCAACTAAAAGACAACGAAAATTCAAGACAACAACCCAAACAAAACTATAACCCACTGACAGATGTTTCAAATGTGAAAAGAATACACACTCTGGCACATAAGTCAGATTTTATGAAATAAAGAAGTGGAGGCAGTCACCGTACACAGACAGGGCTCAATAGAGACTTATGTCGCTGTTGTTAGGTGCCATCTAGTAGAGCATACCCATAGCAACCCTGTGAACAACAGATCTGAACCTTGTCCTATCCTGTTCCATCTTCATAATTCCTGACTCAGTAGAGCCCATTGCAGCAGTCAATGTGCCAATCCACTGGGATGAAGGTTGTCTTCTCCTATGCCCTAGCTGCCTGCGCTAATTTACTGAAAGGAGCTGATGGAGGAGAAACAAAGGAAGAGAAGTCACGGTCTCTGGGCACTCTTTCACTGAAAGGAAATAATTGCCAGACAGCAAAAAATGAATCAGAAATTAGTCCAATTCTTGGAAACTGAAGCAAAAGCAATTATCAGACAGGAGTTCTATCAAAATATGGAAAAACTCACATTACCAATGGTTTATATTCAATTTGGTATCATTTTCTTTACAATGCAGGTTTCAATAAAATGTATTAATTCTTCTATGGAAGAACAACCATACTTGAAGCAAACAGTAACTATGAGCAGTTATAAGAACCACTGTATAGGGGAGCTCTGGTGGCCTAGTGGCAAGAAGCTGCACTGTAACTCCAGAGGTATGCAGTTCGAATACACCAGATGCTCTGCTGGAGAAAGTCAGATCCAATTTGACGATACACACAGAAAAAATAATAAAATTTTTTTTTAAAAGAACCACTGTATAGTATTGTATGTTTACATTTATCATCTAATTTCATCTTTATGTCTGTGGCAGAATTCAGATTCTTCAAATATTCATTAGTCTCCTTCTTTTTTGTTTTTTCCATTGGTTAACAAATAATCCTTTATTGAAATATTTTCATCTGTAGTTCCTTAGCTAGCTGGGCATTCCACAGCACCACTGTTGATGTCTTCTATTATGTCATGAGGGTGACGGCCATCAACATTGCAGCCCACAGATTGGGCAGTTCCCAGGATCTCTTTAATAGTTCCAGAGAGTTCTCTGGCTAAAGACCGGTGTCGCATCTGCCGGGCAATGCCAACAATCTCATCAAAAGTGATATTTCCACTGTGCTTGATATTTTTCTGCTTCTTTCTGTCTCTGGGTGGTTCCTTTAGGGCTTTGATGATCAGGGCAGAGGCAGAAGACACCACTTCAATCTGGGCCTGTCTGTTCGGAATGGTCAGATTCACTGTAATCCTTAGTCCCTTCCAGTCACCGGTGGCCTTGGCAATGTCATCACCAAGCTTTTTTGGAGACAGAAACAGGGGGCCGATCTTGGGGGCCAGAGCGGAAGTGGCACCGACTTCCCCACCGGTACACCTCAGGTACACTACTTTAACCTCGTTGGGGTCGAACTTGGGCGGCATGGCGGAGGCGGCTGGTGTCGGACAAACCCGGATGCGGGACGACGGAAGAAAGTTGCACCAGGGCCTCCTCCGAGCTGAAAGCTAGTCTCCTTCTATACATTACTAGGGAGAGCTCTTGTGGCATAGTGATAAGGAATTGCCCTGCCAACCCAAAGGTTCAAATCCTCCTGCTGCTCCATGGGAGAAAGATGATCAATAATCTTCTCCCATGGAATTTACTACCTCTGAAGGTCCACTGGAGGGTCAGCTATGAATCAGCTCCAACTTAATGGAACACAGTAACAATAACAACACACCTTATGGGGCCATCAAAGAGAAGAAAAAACCAAAACACAACAGGGGGAGGTGGAAACTGAATCACTGTATGGTTGAGAAGAAGATACAAAAAACTAAGGAACCTTACTGGAAGATGTGAACAGATCTACAGCAATAGGCATGGTCCTAGGAAATTAAATTGGGCCTGGAAATAAAACTGAAAGGATGTAATTACAGATCAAAAAACGAAAATGATGTAAACTTTGTAAGCAAACCAATTTTAAAAAAGTAAAATAGAATGTATATGAATGACTGTATGAAACAATGTAAATGAAAGATTATAAAAAACCACAATGTATATGAATGAAACAATATAAAGGAATTATTATATGAAAACCAATTAAAATTTTTTTACAAAAATTAAACTGAGAAGAAAAAAGAAAACCTAACACACACACACACACAAAAACCTGAGCTTTATCTGCACAGAAAATTGTAATGAAACTAGCCTGATAGAGGACAGTGAGCATTAAAGAAATGATGAAAAACAACAAGTGAGATGATGCTGAAAGATAAGGTCGTTCCGTAAATAGAAACTAGAATATCAAACTGGTTTGCCTTTTATCTAACTGCCAACAGAGTTCTGATGAAAAGGTTTCAGAAACACAAGTCTTAATACCAAACAGGATATTCAGGAAGCAGAGACCGGTTTAACATCACAAATGTTATGGAGGCATCATAGGAGGGGCAGGCCCAAGGCAGTAATGACAAGAGGGGGAAAAGTCCAAGAGAAATATTATATTTTAAAAAGATACTACTAGATATAAACAGAAGTATGTTGTAGTCCTGGGGGTGTTTCCATAGTGTAGTGGTCATAACATTCACTTTGCTGGCAAAAAGTATCTGGTTCAAAACCAGGTGTAAGCAGGTTTCTTTGAGCTCTGGCTGCCTAGTGACAAAATGCTGTGCTGCCAGCGCAAAGGTCAGAAGTTCCAACCAACCAGCAGCTCCACAGGAGAAAGATGGGCAATGTCCTCCCCTGTAATTTACTGCCTCTGAAAACCCACTGGAGGGTCCAGCTGTATGTTCCATCTGACTTGATGGTACATAACAACAACAGTTGTAAACAACTGAGGATGAGTCTGTATGCGGGAGTGTTGACAAGAGCTCAATTACAGATAGAAACTCAGAGGGCCAAGAGGTATTCCTTTAAAAAATGTATTTCTCCTCCTCCTCCTCACAAAAGTAACACAAAATAGACACTGAAATACAGTAAGGCAGAAAGAATAAAAAGTTGCCTGTAATCTGTAAGTCACAATGTTTTTTGCTGAATGTTATGATCTTCATGTATCAAATCCACAATACAATCCTAGAACATCTATTTTGTGAGAGAAACAAAACTGACACACAGTTGCATACTACAAAACTAGCAGCACTCCCTGTTCAGTGCATTTCAGTACTGACACAGAAAATCCTACAAACTCAGAACATTTACCCTCCATTTATCTCAGTGACTTAAAAAAAAATGTTCAGGGCAGCAGCTACCAGGTATGGTGGTGAGAGCAAAGTGGAAAACCTGGGTAAAAGAAATAAAGTTCAGAGGAGAACTGCCCCATAAGGTCTCCATGGCTGAGGTCTTTACACGAGCAGAGCGCCACAGCATTCAGACGCAGAGCTGTTGACGGTTCCGACCACTGGCAGGGAACCACTGTATCGTCAGGGCTCCTATCTAGAAAGAGGAATCATTTTCTCATAGATAGCAACATGTTCATTACCATCAGAGTGATTCTGATTCCTGGTGCACACATGTGGAGAGAATAAACTGTTCCACAGGTTGGCGAGGCTGTTAACCTTCAGAGCAGATAGCTGCTAGGGCATAGCTTCAGGTGCCTCTGGAGGGGGCTTGAGAACCTAATATTGAGCTGATAGCTCAGAGCTTTTCAAATATTTTCATTTCTAGACTTAGGCTCCCTTCAAAAACGCAAAGTTGTCTCCACTACGTTAAGTGCACTCACCAAAGCAAATATATATATTTTATTAATTTTAATGAAAGTTTCCATATCTTTTGGCACTGCCAGCTAAATGTAATAAAACAGATCACATAGTCACAGGCTAAGCAATTCAAGAGTTATGTAACAGGACACTGGTAAAAATATTCTCCCCCAATCCTGTGTCAAACGTGCTTAGTTCTCCCGCTAGACATAGCCAATGGTGTGGGATTCTTGTGCTGATTTGCTTTTCCCAAAGGCCCCACTTACCTTCGTTCAACAGGAACCGGCAAGGACCACACTTCTCCCTCAGAGGCTGGAAACTCATGCTGTGCTGCCTTCAGAGGAGTGCTCTCGAGTTTAAAGCTCTCCAGCGTTTTCATGATATCTTTCACATGTTTAGCTTCCACACTGATTTCCTGCCAAACCTGATTTCAAAGGAGAAAATGGCTTTTTAATTTATTTTATTTCATTATTTTTTGTGTGTACCCTCAAATCAGATCTGACTGGTACAGGAGGAGATTGTTCCTCCTTCTCCAGCAGAGCCATGCATGGATTCGAACCATGCATCTCTGAGATTGCAGTTAGAAAATGGGTTTTTAAAGTTCTAAAACGAACAAATTCTTGCCAAGAATAAACTAAGGCCATTTAATAGTGATGTCAGAAACATTTACTTTGACATCAGACATTCAGTAATCTGAACAAGATACTCTGTCGAAATCTTACCAACAGTTCATTAATTGTTTTCAAAGGCAAAAGTGACAAAATGAATTAATATCTTGGTAAACTATATTACTGACGTGTGGTTCTGACTCAAATTGCATAGTGAAAAATTAGCTATATCTTCAAAGAAAAAAACACAGATTACAATGTACAGTATGAAAAACAAGTATGGCTTCAAAAGACAAAATGTCTAATTGATGTATAACAAAAATATTTAAAAAACAGAAGCCTTGACTTAAAAAGAAGTACAGGCAGTCCCCAAGTTATTAATGAGGTCTGTTCTAGCTATTGTCTTTAAGAACTTGTAAGCAAATTGGAACAGCTGCATAAGCCCTCATTTAGTTTTACTTCAGTGCAAAAAAAGGCTTTTTGTGATTTAAAAGTTGCACATGCAATAAACAAAGATGACTGTGATGCGGAATTTGTTCTGAGTAGAGGCTGGTCCAATATTTCAAAATGAGAGTAAACGGACACAAATTAAAGGGTAAGAAGGAGTTGTCAGTCAGTCGGACATTATAGGCGGCCTATACACAGATATACAAAATTAAGATTAAAGCTAATAACACTTTACTTTTTTTTTAAATTTTTAAAAAAATTTTTT
>NW_006399852.1:504912-506269 GCF_000299155.1 Elephantulus edwardii | reverse complement strand
TATACTTGGACCAAGAGGCAGTAGTCAGAACAGAGCAGGGTAACACTGCATGGTTCAAAATTGGGAAGGGTGTACGCCAGGGATGCGTCCTGTCTCCACAACAACATATGTAGGTCATATTATATACTCTCTTATAATAAGGGGCTTGAACGGATTTGGGTAATCTCGGTGGTATTGGAACCAGCCACCTCAGTACAGAGGAATGACCACACTTCTGCCCTAAAGCCAAGCATGTCCTACATCTAATCTGGGAGGACAGAATTAAACTGAATGTGCTTGGCTGACAGGTTCCTGTCTGTCTTCTTTCACTAGTTGCTTAACAAGACTCTGTCCTTACTTTTCTTCCCATTCCTACTAACTAGAGAAAAAAAAATTCCCCCATTAAATTGCATGTTTGTGTCCCTCCCTTCTCTCTCTCTCTCTCTCTCTCTCTCTATCTCTCTATCTATCTATCTATCTATCTATCTATCTATCTAAAGAAAATATTTTTTGAGAGCCATGGTGCAACAGAAATCATTCAAAGTCTTCACTTCTTAGGAGGCAGTGGATTAACCTTTTGTAACAGGCAAAAATGTAAAAGCAATCCAAGGTCATATCAACCTGAACGACCTAAAAAGAATTCTTGGGAATCAAATGAACAATGAGTTAACTGAGAATAGTTCTAGAACACAATTAGTTAATCAAACACCACACAAAAATAATTTTTCCTAATCCTTCATAGTCTCTAAATTTAATCTTTGTTTCAAATGACAGACAACACTGCAGATTTATGATTTGTAAGTTAACAAAAAAAATGTATCATTGCTAAAGTTATACTCTGGGAAGACTGAAATGTGCTCTAACTAGACTTTATCTGGCAGTATTTGAAGGAATAAATATATTTTAAAAAACAATTTGGTGAAGTGCGTGTGAATCACAAAAAAAGTGATCTATAAAAAACAAGATTTTCTAAGAATTCAAAATCGTGGTTACACAGATTATAGAGAAACATAAGCGAGATCATGCTTGTCACAATCACTTGAGCATGTCGGAGAGAGTGACAACGGTGTGGGACAGAGGAGGGTTCTGATTTGTTGTTCCTGGTCGGGTCACTATGCGTCACTGTCAAGTCAAGGGCAACCTGCCTTCCTGCTTGACCTCACGGAAGCTTCCTCCTTTGGCTTCCCCTTATTGAGATTGTACACAGCTTTAGTTTGCTTGGCTCCATAGTCAACAGTCTTGGCACCAGGAAATTAAAAGGCACATTGCCATGGGAAAGTCTGCTGTTAGGGACCTCTCCAAAGTACTGAAGAGCAATGGTGTCTCTCTGGAGACTGAGGTGCCTCTGATACAGGCTATGGTCTTCGCAATCACTTGT
>NW_006399852.1:498097-504812 GCF_000299155.1 Elephantulus edwardii | reverse complement strand
TTTTTTAAAATTTTATTTTATTTCATTATTTTTTGTGTGTGTACCATCAAATCAGATCTGACTGATACAGGAGGAGATTGTTCCTCCTTCTCCAGCAGAGCATCTGGTGGCTTCGAACCATGTACCTCTGAGATTGCAGTGCAGCTTCTTGCCAGTAGGCCACCAGAGCTTGCCGATTTACTTTTATTTTAAATAATTTTAAGTATTTATAACACTTTTTAAATAAAAGTTTCTGATTTCAAAGATTTTAAGTCTTAAAAGTGACAAACTCAAAACTTCTTGAGAAAATCTTCCAGTAATGAAAGGAATAAGGAAGAGTAAACTTAAAGACCTTTTTTTTAACTTAAGAAACTTTAAAGTTTCTTTTAAAGAAACAATACATTCAAACAAATAAAAAATGCTCAGAAGAAATCTGAGAGTTAACAATCTACTTAGCTCTCAAAGGATTATTTCTTGTTTCAGGATAATTTCTTTCCTCGAATGTTGTAACAGACACTTGCTATCCATGGCACCTTCAACTAGACCAATTAATCTCTAATTTCTGCTTATAAATCTCTTCTAGTCCTCAGATGGATTCAAGTATGGTCTGCTGTATAACACTCTGTAGGGAATATGGTACCAGTGAGATGCAAATGCTGTTTGCCATTTCAACAATAACTTAATATATCAACTCTAATTTGATCATGTAAAAATCTGATCTATAAAAAAATTTCAGTATCTGAGACTAATTGAGAATGGATTATATGAATTTGACTATTACTGATACAATTACTATGTTTCATGCAACATTATGTAAAAATGTATGTAATTACACAGTCTTAATGCATAACTGCAATAAGCACTGACAATCTATTCAAATGCTGAGTACTTAGATGGTTATAGATACACAATAGACATGATTCTCACCTGCTGCCACTTCTGCTGAAGGTATGTGTCTTTGACTGAGAAAAGATACTTGCTCATTTGATCAAGAACTCCCTGATAATAGACCACAGCAGAGTCATAGTTTCCCAGCAATGCGTATTCTCGTGCCAATTTTACATTCTCAACAATCATAAGCAGACTCATTCTCAGCTGTAAGCTAAAAAGGGAAAAAAAGTTTAAATATTACATGCCTTTTAAGAACAAGCACTACCAAGAGTTTTAAAGTAATATTCCATGATTCATTCAAAGAACTCAGGCAGCGCCCACTACTTCTTCCACTCTCCATCATGGCCCCTAGACAACCTTCAAGCCTGAACCTGAATTCACTTTCAGCCAACCAAGGACAAACCAAACCAAACAATCCCTTATATGCCATCTAGTAGATTCCAACTCACAGAACCCTGTGAGACAAAGTAGAACTACCCTGTAGATTTTCCAAGACTGTAATCTTTACAGAAACAGACTGATTTATCTTTCTCCCAAATTAGAGAGCGGCCTATAAAATAAGCAGTCACGCTGGGCAGGTAACACTCTTCATCAGTCAATCATACGAAATCACAAGGGCAGCAGCATGCATTACAGCTGAGAAGGCTGAAGGGACAGGAACAGATGAAGGGAAACAAAACACTAAGTGGAAAGAAGACGGCTACACTGTGGGAGCTGTAACCAACATAACAAAGCAAAATGTGCATGAAATGTTGGGTGGAAAACCAATTCCCTCTGTAAACTTTTATCCAAAACACAAGGAAAAGTTGGGAATGGGAGTGGGATGGGGGGGTGATGGTGTAAGAAGTTCACAATCATCACACATACTGACTGCATCTTCCAGTCTCTAAGCTCATAATCGCTAAGCTGCAGTTTCCAGGCTCCCTTCACAAACCTGTTCATAGCCCTTCAAAAAAGTGCAGAGCTTCCCCGGGCAGCCTTACCTACATGCTGAAGGCAGCTCAGCCAGTTTCCTCCAGCAATCTATCCCCTGAAGCCCTCAGTTTAAAATAAGCTTGTTCCCTCGAAATCATGTGACTACTTTGAACTATAGCTACTTAGAACAACGGGCTTGGCTTGTGAGATGGAGAAGACGGTCAAGGATGGGGCAGGGCAGAGCAGTTGTTCACAGGATCGCTAGGAGTCACAGCCAACTCGAAGGTACCTAACAACAACGAAAACAGATGTGTCTGATCTCTAAAAGACTTGGTAGGATCTGTATCTGAGAGATGTGAACCTATAATACGGGGCACCTGCACCATAAATGTGGAATGTCAGGTACGTTTTTCTGGCAGGTCACAATGTTTTGCTTTGGAAGTCATGTGACTTATTCATATGGGTTTGCAATCCTGGAGGGCTTGTGTATTACAGAGCAGAGCTGGTCCGGCAGCTTCCTCCTCTATTACAGAAAGCGGACTGCCAGGCCGGCTGCTCTGCAGTCCCACGGGGTGGGTCTGTAGTGCCAAAATTTTCATTTTCAGCCAAGTGCTAACCACATGTATCATCCAGGGACCTCAGAAAACATGCATTCTGAATGACACCTGAAAAAAATTATTTATAATTATAATTTGGCTACTTCTGGCAAGTCCTTTAACTTTTCAAAGCCGCAGATTTTAACTTATAAAACTGGAATCCATTCCAAGGGAACTTCTCCTACGGGTTACCTTGTGGAGAATAAATGATAAAGCTCCTTCAGTAAAATGCAAGTCTTCAATAAACACCTGATGTGTCTTCCCTGAAACATGCCACAGGAGGAAGACCTAGTACAAGGCTTAGCCCTGACTTCTCAACACAAAATTGCAGTGAGCCTTTCAATGGAAGTAAAGCAGCAGGCATGCTGTACAATTAAACCTATGGCAGGTAAAGAGGGGCAGGACTCCTTCTCCAGACTAACAGGTTTTCTCAATGACAAGCTAAGAGCACTATGTACATAGAAGGAGGTGGGAAAGACTTTCTGACCCAGGTACTGACAATGTGTCAGAAGTGCTACTTTACAGAAAAAGAAAATGAAACGGGGCCACATTTCTGTGTTGTACAAATACAGTGTGGGTTCCTTGTGGGTTTTTGGGAAGTCCGTTCACATCTTCTATTTCACACTCCAACATTTTGATAACTTCTTTACCCACGGAAAACCTGGCATGTCTTCAACTGTCGAAACCCTTTACTGTAGAGCCTCAAAACAATGAATCTAGAACCCTAAAATCACACCATTCTTCTCAAACCAGTTTTCCTAACACTTGCCACTATGGAAATGAAAATCTGATTAAGCCAAATGACATTGTTTAGGGAAAGGTTTCAGAAAACTGGTATTCTATGTACGGTTGGCAAAGAATACTGATTACCTCCTGGACCGCCAAAAGAACAAACAAGTATATCTTGGAGGAAGTGCAGCCACGGCGCTCCTTAGAGGCAAGGACAGTCACAGTCACATGGAGTCTCACAGACCTTGGGCATATCGTTAGGAGGGGATAGTCCTTGAGAAAGGACATGCCTGGAAAAGTGGAGGCTACGACAAAGAAAGGAAGATCACCTCACACCTCCCAACAAGAAGCACTGACAGTGACAATAACAGTGGGCACTGGCAGGTCAAGGATAGGGCACGGTCCAGATCTGTTCTCAGGGTCACTACGAGGCACAGGAGATTTTAGAGCACATAACAACATTGATGTGTACTGTCTGTGAATGCATGCCCAATGCCAACAATGTGGTAGAATGTCTGAAAATGTTGTGTCAATAAAAAGCTTATCACACAATTCCACTATCCAGCTGAGTTTTCCAAATGTGCCAGACACCTGCTGCCCTGAAATACTATTACCATATATCACCCCTAGATAGAGTTTGAAAAGAAATATTTGGAAAACTATCTGAAGTTTTCTTTGCTTTGGTGAAACAATGCAGATTTATCTACCAATTTGACTTGGTATGATAGCTTTTATGGTTTCATCTATTTATTGCATAAAAGTGACAGGAGGTACATATCACAACATCAACACTCTTAACACCAGCAGTCAGGAAATCAAAAGACGAATTGCATTGGGAAAACTTGCTGTCAGGGACCTCTCCAGAGTGCTGAAAAGCAACGATGTCAGTCTAGAGACTAAGGTGCACCTAATCCATACCACAGTCTTCACAATTATTTGCTTCAGAGAGCTGGACAATGACTAAGGATTACAGAAGAAGAATCAATGCCTTTGAGTTGTGGTGCCAGAGAAGAGTCTTAAACATATCATGGACTGCCAAGAAAACAAAGAGGTCTGTCCGGGAGAGGATGAAACCAAGTTTCTCCTTGGAGGCTTGGATTTTGAAGCTCCATCTCAAATACTCTCGGCACATGGCCAGGAGGGACTAGTCCTTGGAGAAGGACATCATACTTGAAAAGGTAGAGGGACGCGTAGGAGAGGAACACCCCAGATGATACAGTGACTGGGGCACTGGGGGTTGGTATGTCAGAATTAATGAGCCTGGCTCAGGACAGGGCAGGTTATGTCACCTCTCATTACACCTGCAGAAAAGCATAAAATTCCATAGCTAAGGGAGAACTGAAATTGGTGTACACGTTATAGAAAACAATTTAATGTCTCCTCAAAGTCACATGACTCAACAATTCCACTCTTAGGTATATATCCAAAAGACCTGAAAACAGGGACAAATGCTCCCTGTACAACAATACACGGCAAAAGATGGAAATAACCAAGTGTTCAACAATAGATGAAAGGAGAAAAAAAAGTGTTTTATACGTACAAAGGAGTATTATTCAGCAATAGAAAGAAAAGGGGATTTAATCTATGACCTTTAAAAACATGCTACACTTGTATGAAATATCCAGAACAGACAAGTTGATACAGTTAGAAAGGAGATTACTAGTTATCATGGGATGGGAGGAATGGGGAGGTGCTGCTTAATGGATACAGTCTTCTGTTTAACTCACAGCTATCCAGGCACACCCACCCTACAGGACAGCTCTGGACTGCTCAGTGTGTTTCCAAGGCTTTACGTCTTCACAAGAAGCAAACGTCTTTACAAGAAGCAAATTTCCTCATTATTCTCCAGTGGAGTGGCTGGAGGATTCTAACTCCTAACCTTGTGGTTCACTGCCAAGCACTTTGATCACTAGCCTAACAGGGCTCCTGTGGGCTCCTTTATATTTGGGGTCATGGAAAAGTTTTATGAACGAATAATGGTAATGGTTGTACAACACTATATAAAAAGTCAATACTATTGAATGGTTAATACAACAAATTTTATGCTGCAAATATTTTACCACAGTAAAAACTAAATTTAAACCACAAAACAAAAATATAAATTGATGAATTTTCAGAAGACTTTACTTTTGTGTTGCCATTCTCTACAAATGCAGATGGAGTATCTTTGACAACTTGCATATTTTTTTTCTTTATTTTTTTTTTATTTTTTTTTTTCCGACAACTTGCATATTTTGACTGCATACTTTTGTGTAACTACTTCCCAGTGAATGCACACTTTGAACAAATGTAATCTGCGGAAATAATGGAATGTTGTTTCCAACTCTAGAGTGATTTCCTCTTGATGTCTCTCTCACCTTTTTCCTGGCACACTCACTCCAGGAAAATCTGTGAGAGTTTGCAAGAACTGAGGGGTTGACAGGCCAACAACCAGTAAGGCCCTGGGCCCATCAGCCACAAGGAATGGAGCTCTGCCCAACAACTAGTGTGAGTTTGGGCAGATCATGCCTCAACCTGAGCCCTGAGAAGACTGGACAGAGTGGATACTCTGATTTCAGCCTTGTCGAAGACCTGGGGTCAGAGGCACCAGCTAAGTCTTGTTGAGATTTGTGACCCATGGAAACTGTGAGGAAATACATGTTTTATGCCACTAAATTTTAGAATAATTAGTATGTAAATTATATGGGGTAATATTAATATAAGTGTGAACTTAGGTTTATGAGTATTTCTAGACAAGGGAAGTCCACGAGAAAAGGGGTGGGGGGTAATCTGAGATCTAAATAGTGACTCTCCAGAGTCATAACCACGGACAGTAACAGTCTATCAGAGAAAAGCCCCATGGCCAGGGACCACTTCTCTCCATGGTTCAGCAGTACATCCTCAACACCTAAAGCCATGCTTGACACACAGTAGACACTCGATACACCTTGGATGAATGACTACTTCCAAGGTTTTGTCTTAACTATGACTTCTTACCTGTGTCCAGTTCCTGCCCCTCTGCTGCTCCTATTTTTTTATCTTCAACTCAAACCCCCAGAGTATAGGTTATTGCTAAGTATCTACATTATTACAGACAACCATGGACTCCACATCGGATCCAACCAACTTAGGAAGCAGTTCAGTGGTAAAAGCAATGTTTCAAAGATTAAGAACAAACATAAAATGCTATTGACATTGAATTCACTCATTGCCTTAGAGTTAGCACTGACAGATGATAGGGGATTTTCAAAGGTAGTAAATGAAAAGCGAGATCAATGTCCATCTTCCTCTTGTGAAGTTGCTAGTGGATCTGAACGATCACCTTTGGGTTAGGAACACAACTCTTTACTGAATACGCCACCAGAGCTCCCCTTATTTACACTGTATTCGATATTAGAAGTAATCCAGAAATGATTTAAAGTATAGAGCAAAATGTGTGGAGGATAGATATCGATATAATGGTAAATTGCGCTAAAATCCTGAAGGCAAGCGGTTCGAATCACCACCAGCTCTGTAGGAGAAGGACAGGCATATTAACTGCCTCAGAAAACCTGCTGGAGGGTCAGCAATGGGTCAGTTCTAACTCAACGGCACACAACAACATTGTTGTTGTTGTTATGTACCGT
>NW_006399852.1:488601-494041 GCF_000299155.1 Elephantulus edwardii | reverse complement strand
GGTGGAGGGACAGCGCAGGAGAGGAAGGCCCTCTATGAGGTGGATTGATTCAGTGACTGGGATAATTGGGATGGGAGTGTCAGGGACAGTGCGATTGGCACAGCGGAGTTTAGGGCTGTTGTACATAGGGTCGCTATGAGTCGCAAGTGACTCGACGGCACATAACAACAACAACAACAACAATGACTAAACTTATGTATTTAAACTGAAGAACTTGAAATGTGAACTTTTTTTAAGCAATGTGAACTTTTAAATCAAGTAACAGAGACAAAATGTTTTTAAATAAATGCTAAAAAGTCAAGTGTCCAGCAAAACTCCTAGAAGAGTTAATAACTGATGCAGTGTGGCAGCATGATAAAGAAATCTAAGGTTTCTGTTCTCACCCAGAGCAACACATACAGCCCTCCTATTATCAACTTCCAGGTTTTTAAGTGATCATAAAGTAGGTTCCACTTATACTGCAATTTCCCCTACAGTGTGTATAGGTGGTTGGTCATTAAAAAAAAACACATTTCAGGAGCACTTACTGAATCAT
The DNA here is from genome assembly GCF_000299155.1 of Elephantulus edwardii. Classification (NCBI taxonomy): domain Eukaryota; kingdom Metazoa; phylum Chordata; class Mammalia; order Macroscelidea; family Macroscelididae; genus Elephantulus; species Elephantulus edwardii. The sequence continues at coordinate 493,506 of NW_006399852.1, read as the reverse complement.
AATGACATGCACAGAAGATAAAACCAAATAAGGCAGAATCAGACCTTGAAATCTCTACCTATAAGTATTTTTTCCCTTTTATTTAGTAAGAGGAAACAAGTACACAACAATAAACACATGATAAAAAGTCAACAGCAACGAGGGAGCTCTGATAGACTAGTGGCAAGAAACTGCACTGCAATCTCAGAAGTACGTGGTTGGAATCTACCAGATGCTCTCCTGGAAAAGGAGGGGCAATCTCGTGTATCAGTCAGCTCTGATTTGATAGTTGACACACACACAAAAAAATTCAAAACATTTTTAAAAAGTCAACAACAATGCTGTATGTCTGAAAGTGCTTTAAAAATACTTATCTGCAAAGATGAATTTCTCAAATAAGACTATGGAACTCTTTTTTTTTTTTTTCTTGTACCATCGAGTTGGATTAGTCTTGCACAGGAGGAGAGTGCCCCTCCTTCTCCAGCAGAGCATCTAGTGGATTCAAACCCAGAACCTTCGGAATTGCAGCACAGCTTCTTGCCTCTAGGCCACCAGCACTCCCTTTACAAAAGTCTTTGATGCACCTTCCTTAAGACATTTCAGTAAGCCAAGTGTGTAACCTGAAACACTGAAATGCGCTTGGAGAAGAATGGGAATTCCAGAACATTTGTTCGTGCTAATGCGAAACCTATACTTGGACCAAGAGGCAGTGGTCAGAACAGAGCAGGGAGACATTGGATGCCCAAAATCAAGAAAGGGGTCCATCAGGGATTATTTTGTCTCCATACCTTTTCAATGCAGAACAGATCATCTGAGACGCTGGGCTGTACGAGGAGGAATGTGGCATCAGGACTGGTGGAAGAATCGTCAACAACCTGCATTATGCAGATGACACACCCTGCTCACTGAAACTGAGGAGGACCTGAAGCGCTTGCTGCAGAAGGGCAAAGACTGCAGTCTTCAATACGGACTGAAGCTCAACATCAAGAAAACAAAGATTCTCACCACTGGGCCAATTGGCAGCATCAGTATGGATGGTGAGGAGACTGAGATAGTTAACAGTTTTCGTTTACTTGGCTCCACAGTCAACACTCTTGGTAACAGCAGCCAGGAAATCAGGAGATGAATTGCATTGGGAAAGTCAACTGTGAGGGACCTCTCAAGAGTACTGAAGTGCAACGACGTCAGGCTGGAGACTAAGGTGCGCCTGATCCAGGCTATAGGCTTTTCAATTACGTGCTATGCATCGAAGAGTTGGACAGTGAACAGGGATGACAGAAAGAGAATTGATGCTTTTGAGTTGTGGTGCTGGAGAAGAGTGTTGAATATACCATGGACTGCTAGGAGAACAAACAGGTTTGTCTTGAAGAGGGTGAAGCCAGAATGTTCCCTGGAGTCAAAGATTCTGAAGCTTCGTCTGACATACTTTGGGCATGCTGCAAGGAGGTCCTCTGAAAGGGACATCATGTTTGGGAGAGTGAAGGGACAGCGCAGCAGAGGAAGACCCTCGATGAGATGGATCGATTCTGTGAGTGGAGTGGTGGGAATGAATGTGTTTGACACAGCGAGGTTGGCAGAGGATAGAATAGCGTTTAGGGCTCTTATACATAGGGTCGCTCTGAGTCGCAAACAACTCGATGGCACATAACAACAACAACAAGGGATTTTCAGAATGTTGCTCTTGGAAACTGGAAAGCCACCTCGATGTTAATTTAAAGTCAATCATCGATGATGAATAACCAAAATAAATGAGCAATCCATGACCAATTATAGTATTGTTCTGACCTTTATAATCACCAAATTATAAATCCTCAAGCATGAAAAAGTTATCACTATTTTGCTAAACTATCTTTTTTAAACAGACAAGCTACTAAAATAAATTGTGAATAGCATTTCAACAATGTTAATACAAATCAATTCTACATGATTCCCTAGTCTTTCATTTTTGTCAAATTGCAACATCAGTTTAAAAATAGATTCAGGCTTCCCTGTATTCTACACTGTATCCCTAGCACTTTGTCACAGGACAAGTTTCTTTAGTAGCCAATGTCTTAAAGATCGGGTTTTACACAGGTGATCATAGTCTAGGGAAACTGGAAAGTTGATCGGCACTTCGCTGTTCCCAACTCCCGCCTAAGTTAAGATATAAGGCACAAACTAATAATATTAAACAAAATGCTCTGATGCTATTTTTAATTTTAGGACTCCGGGCTTTATAACTGAGACATTTTGGCCCTTGGAAAAAACATTACAAAAATCACTGCTGACACCTTCTGTTCTATGATTGTGGTGGTGGCAAAGATCCATCGTATCCACTCTAAAACACCCACAAAGTTTTCCAAGTTCTGGTTTGAAAGACGAATGTATAGCAGCTTCGCTGCGCTGCAAGGAGTTGGTAACTGATAGAAAAGCAGCAATTCATAGTTAAAAGGGGAAACGTCTATGACAAGGTCTTTGAGCTGCGTTTATCTCCATCTACGTGACTGTTTAATGTAATTGTATGATATAAATGTGTTGAGGGATAACTTTCTGAAAAGTACTAACTCTTTAAACAAAATGGGCCATAAGCCTCCCAGAGATGATGAGTTCTAGAATAAACAAGAAGTAACAGCCTCAACAATATCTCTCCAAGGAGCGAAAGATAAGAGGGGAAGCCGCCTCCCAAGGTGCCCACTTGCAGGGTGGTTGGGCGGACAGGGTTTCAGGACTGGAGACCTGCACCGATGGCAGAGAGCAGTGGTCCACCAACCAAACAGAAAACAGAAGCGCCTTCTGGACGCGGGGTCGCCCCAAGCCCCCCGAGTCCCCATCGGGACAGGATCGCTCACAGATGAGACCTGCATCGGAGCCCCTGGTGTCGGCCTCTAGAACGAGGACCCAAGAGACCCGCGCAGGAACAAGTGAGCCCCTGCACACCAGAGAGCTAACTCACCTTGTGCGGCCGAAGCTCCTGGGAAGCCGCCCAGTGCCAAGCGGGGAGGCGCCGAGGGCAGCTCGGGGCAGAGAAAAAGTAAATCCAGCCTCAAAGCGCACCCCTGTCACCCTACCCCCGCTCCTCGTTCCCGGACGCGGAAAAGCCCAGCCCAAACGTAACCGGAACCGACGCTACTTAAGCTCCTGGAGATTTTAAAGGCAAACACCTCTGATTACTTCCGGTCCCGCGGGGATGGGGCGGAGAGCAGCCACTCTAGCCGACGCGGGGCGAGGTCCCCGGAGTGCATCGGGCAGCTGGCGCACACCGGAAGTCGAGCGTGATTGGGTAGAGCTCATGGAAATACGCATGCGCAGTCTGAGTCACCGCCTCTTGCCGGAACGACCCTAGTGACTCTCCGGAAACGAGTTATCTCCTCCAGTACGAACCACGTTTCCTACTGACATCGCCTCCCGGCTGATTTTCACCGCATTCCTGAGTGTTAGCAAGTCAGTGTCTGTTTCACAGGTGAGTGTCCAGGATCAAACAATTCATTTAGGACAAATCGTATTTTAGAACCCAGAATTCTCGGAATTCTTTGGTTAAGGTCTTTGTCCCCATATGTTGTTACGGAAATGGGTTGTGGAAGGAAAAGGAGAAATATATGGACCCCCTGATGATGGAATTAAAAAAAAAAATACTGTTAGTTCGTAGTCGACTTGACAGCACATAACTGGAAAACAAAACTACGTTCTTGATTTACAGAAATTATCCTGCACATTGCTACTGACTTTTGAGTCCTCCTTTCTCAGTCTTCATCCTCACTCTCACTTCACCGAAATATGAATAGGCAGATCTGTGACGTCTTTAAAAAGTATTCTTGTTATTGTTTGGTGCTGTCTAGTCGTGCTAGAACCAGCGACCCTCTGAACAACAAATCTCAACCTCTTCTGTGCCATCCCCACAACCTCGGACACACTCGAGCACATTTTGCTAGTCTGTCAATCCACCTGGTTGAGGGTTTTCCTCATTTTCACTGACCCTCCATCTTTACCAGCATGATGTCCCTCTCCAACGAATAGCTTCTCTTAGGAATATCCAGAATATGTAAAATGAAGCTTTATCATCTTTGCTTTCAAAGAGCACTCTGGCTGCATCTTCTCTAAGACAAATGTTTGTTCTTTTGGTAGTCCATGGCATAGACTTTCAGAGTGCAATTTGGCTCCTGCTGCTATGATTATGGATCCAAGTAAGATGAAGTTGACAATTTAAATCTTTTCTCCACCTGTCATGTTGTTGCCTATCAGTCCAGTGGTGAGAACTGTTGTTTTCTTGACATTGAGCCGTAATCCATAATGAAGATTGTGTCCTTTGACCTTTTGCAGCAAATGCTTCAAGTCCTAACTTTCAGCAAGCCAGGTTATCTTCTGAATAACATAGGTTACTGATGAGGCTTCCTCCTATCCTCATAGTTCATTCTTCTTCATAGAATCCAGCTTCTCGAATAACTTGTTCAGCATTCAAACTGAACAGGTATGAAGAGAGGATACAACTCTGATGCACACCTGTCTTAATTTTAAATCATGTAGTGTTCCCTTGCTCTGTTTGCACAACACCTTCTTGATCCGGGTATAGGTTTCGTATGAGCATGATTAAGTGTTCTGGAATTCCCATTCTGCTAATTGATAGCCATAATTTGTTATGATCCACATAGATTCCTATGCATGTTCAAGAAAGCACAAGTAGACATTGTTCTGGAATTCTTTACTCTCAGCCAGGATCCATCTGTCATCAGCAGTGATATTCCTGGTGCCACCACTTCTTCTAAATATAGCTTGAACTTCTGGCAGTAAGCTTTGTGTACTATACTAGCTATTTTTTAATAATTTCAGTTGCATTTTGCTTGCATGTAATATTTATGATGCTGAGGAAAATTAAACCAAATCCACAGGAGCCAAAATATGACTTTGATTTCATCCCACCTGAATTTCAGAATCATCTCAGGAACAGGTTTG